>NC_141823.1:16351613-16662684 GCF_982586985.1 Callionymus lyra
CTTTCTACCCTCATTGCTATCTCCCTCTAGAACAGTTCATTCTCACCATGTGGTTATTTATACTCCATTTATTGCACTGTTTGATGTTTTTTGCACTGTGTTAACGAGCTTTGGTATTTGTGTATATATTGGATATATATGTGTATATTTTATTTTCTCTTCTAATTTGTATTAAAACAATTCCAGAATTTCCATAGCCAAATAATATTCCTTCCATGTATTTGTACTGGCAAATAAAGCTGCGCTGGAATCTTGAATCTTGAAATTATTTTGTTGAAGTTAAATTTTTGAATCCCTTTTACATTAGTCAGATAATACAAATATGAGATGAATAATATTTAAGTATTTGAATCTGACTAAACTCAAATTTTGTATGTGCAATATTAAAGTTTTCATCTCCTCACATTCAGTAGGAGCAGATTTTATAGGCCAATACATTTAAAAAAATGTATTTGCTGCTGATGTAAGATTCTCTTAAGACCAGTAAACAACGCTGTGTTTATCCCTGAATGTTCACACCAACATGTTTTACCTGACAGAAAGAGGAAGCCACAATAATTCTTCTAGCTCAAAAATCTGAAGCTTCTGGGACCCGTAAATTCATCAAATGACGAATGACTCCAGATATAAAGTTGCATTCTTTGTGAGTATTAAACTGCAGTTGCTGTAAAAGTGAGTCAGAACACACCAACCTCCCAGACCTTGTGCATTGGACGGTGGCAGACGCTCACAAGCTGCTTTGTCATTTCCGCCATATGTTATGTGAGTGCTTTCTTCACTAATTAGTCTTGAACACTTGTGCCAAATTCAATTGACTTTCTTTTCAGAGCGGCACCAAGGTCGAGTGTGAACATATATTTAAACATCCAAACTTCTTTGGTTGGTGGTTTACAAATATTGCATTTTATACTTACGTGAACATTGAAATACATTTGCCAAATCAAAAGCTTTTCTGATGCATTACATTAGAAATAGAAACAATAGGAAATGCACAGATATATGATAGCAGTTCAGAGCTATACAAATACACATTTCTTTTAATAAATGGTTTAATTAAACAACACCATGACAATATATAATTATATGGTTTTACACATATAACCTTCATCCTGTAAATCTTTCAATATATAATGCTAAAAAGATTGAGGACCATTAGCTTTTGACTTTTTCACGTGCTTTCACTTCAGCTTGTACAACAATGTGGCTAATTCATGGATTTTAATGGATTAAACCGTCTCCAGGTGACGCTCTTGCATGATGTCTAAGAGCAAGACAGAAAGGTGGAAGATACAATGAACCAAAGAAAACAATAGTTTATAGAGCAAGAGGTGATAATGCACCAAAATCTGTATAACAATCAATATTAAACAAGAAGAAAAAAAAATAGTTATATTATTTTCTAGCAGTACATTTGGATATAATGCAAGTCTTTTGCTGGCTAGGCAGAGAAACATCATTGAAACATCAACTTTTATTTCAGTTGTGATATCAATCGATCATAATCAAAGGAGAACAAAATCATTTCATTGTGTTGTTTTTTTCTTACCAATAACATCCCTTTATTTCAGTCAAGGTCAATAATACTATGAATTTGCGGCATACAAATGATAAAGTATCAATGATTTAATATTGATACATTTTAACTAATAATCAAAGTAAAAGTACACAAAAAGTACTACAGTTTTACATTGTAATCCGGTCTCAAATTAATCACACAACTAGAAAACTATGGTTTAGTGAAATGTTTTGAAAATAAACCAGTAAATAATTCAATAAATATATCTGAATAATCAAATAAACTTGAAGTTATCACTTAAACCAGCTTACAAAGAATACATCATTTTAGTGAGTAAATCACAGTCAAAATGATCCTAAGATTGTTGTTTGAAACGCTGCCAGACTAAGAATATAGTACATTAAAAAAAAAAGTTTCCAACTTCAGAAACTTTGACAAAGCAAATGTTGCTTTGGTTTATAAAGTTCAACAAGAACATATAGAAACGTAAATAGCTATACAACGTTCCGTCTTTCCATCTCTTCAGGTCAGTATACGGATGTGAGAGAAAGAATGGTTCCTGCTGTGGTCAGAGCTAATGATGTCGACACCAAGGGGACCTCCTGTCTGAGTGGACTACTGTGATGACAGGAGACATCAGCTCGGACCTGCAGGTTTTCCAGATTACGAGTCAGATTGGATGCAGCTACATGCTGCGGGCAATAGTTGAATCGTTGTATCACAGCACTTCTGTTCTACTTACTTTCCCTTTCTGAGGGCAGAGGAGCCCTCATGCCTGGGTTTCATTTCGGGAAACCCAAAGAAAAACATTTTCATGTTGTTGTTTTTTTTCTCCGAGGATCAACACAGATCAACAATATCTGCAACATCTATATGTGGTTTTAGAAATATGTAAAAAAAAAGAAAGTAAAATAACATGGACAACTATATTTGATTTACATATGAATCCATGAAACGATGAAAAATAAAATGCTTAGAACTGACAATGAAAGATTTAATATGTCTATCTTATCACTTAAATATGTATTCAATCGTTCACACTCTCCATGTATGAGATGGCCTATGACCTTGTCTTGGTCTTCGATTAAACTCATGGCACACACCTTGGGACACTTCCTCACAGCCCACTATAAAGAAGTACATTGACTTCGTCAGTGTTGTCAGAATCGTCTCAAATAAACCGTTATAAGCTGTTTATTTTGTGTATTATTAGTTTACTGTTAATTATATGTTAAGTATTTCTTCAGGGTGAAAAGTCATTTTGAATTTCATCTTTCTTTGTCTTGCTCTTGTCTTGGTGTGGACTTTCTCTAGTCTAGTCTCTAAGTTTATCTATCTATCTTGTCATAGTAGTGTTTAGATCTTGATCTGGATGAACATTGTTGTTGACTTTCCCCATCTTTCGTTTCTTGTTTCTGGACTTTCGTCTGTCTTTGTAGTGTCTTTGTCTTGATCTGGATAAGTATTGGTCTTGATTCTGTCCACCACGTACTTCTCTTGGCCTGGATACTGATGGGCTGATGAAACTTCATGAAACAGTGTCATGTTGTTTAGAGGTCAGTAGGTGGCGCCACCGGTTTAAAAATAATTTTTAATGTTTCATTAAAACAATTGTTAAAAATAAAAGGAAAAAGTACAGCCATTTAGTCATCTCTCAAAATAATGCTTCATGAAGCTTCATCAGACCGTTGGTACCAACAAGCTTGGGTATCCTTAGTGTTTTGGTGACGATCTGGGTAAGTATTGGTCTTGACTCTTTGTATCTTAATCTTGTATCATCTTGGTCGCAACATTATCCGGGTTTGGTCGTCTTGTTCTTAATCTGAAAAAGACTTGACCTTTTCTTGATCCCAACAGGCTTCGGTTTTGGTAGTGTATTGGCCTTGATCTGAAAAAGCCTTGGTCTTGACATGGCCTTTCTTGGTCTTGTCTTGGTCATGTCACTCTCATGTCTTTTCAGTGTCTTGATCTTGCCCGATGGGGTCTTGATTTACAAGTGTAGCAGGAAGTGTCCTGTATGTGTCATAAAAGCTAATATCATATATTTTTTTAGAGACCTACATTTGGCGTATTTACCTGACGATAATACATTTTACATTCAAGCTATCAACTCTCAAGTCCTCTGCAAGTTGATCAACTGGGCATGGAAAATGATTTACTGAATAATTGCTACTTATTTTTCAAACGCTCAGATAATGTAATGAAATATGAAAATTAAAATAAAATGTAAAGCAATGCTTCAACTGGCAGATACGGTATTAACAGTCGTAGGAAAGACTACGTTTTGAGATATAGAGTCTAAAATAGCTCTGGAAGGCACATTAATATGGGGGAGGAATTTATTACTTGAAACCCAGGAAGAGACTAATAGTGTCTATGCAATTTTTCAATGGGGATAATTTGTTTTACAAATGGTTCCACTGTCTTACTGATTCAAATATAGTTCCTTATGACAAATCCAATCAAATGGTACTTTGCAGTTAAACACTAGATATAATGCCTTGATGAAAAATTTAAAGACAAGAGATTTTATTCCTCAAATTATGCATTCATCTTAGGGCCCAAATATAAACGCATCATTTAATTGGAAAGTGGAAGAGAATTAGTCACAAGAACTACTGCGCAGGTTTGCACCATTGATACCAAAATCAAAGATTTCTAGGTTGTATACAGACTCTTAAATATGCATTTTGTTTTTATTATCTTCGCATAAGATTATATTGACGTAAAAAAAATAGTGGTGGGAAAAAAACAAGTAGTAATGCAACGTCAAAATCAAAAGAGCGAATGTTTCAGCTAATCTTGACATGGATAAATTGTGATAATGGAACGACCCGAGTCCCAAGCGAAAGCTAATCTTAATTCACAACAGGCTTTTCCCATTAAGAGCAGATTTCATTAGTGACTTTGAAGGAAAACCTCCCAGGCAGGATTGTGATTGATGGGGCACCAGCAGTGAATCTTGTTTTTCATAGGTTTAAATATTTACCCTGCAAAGTCGTTTATCATACAGCTACCTTAAAAAAAATCTCCCTGGATTAGAGAAACAGCTTCAATGTATATATTCAACGTATTAAACATGAAAATACATTTTATTATCAAGTAAAACTTTCACACCTCTCAATAAAGCATCATATTTATTTATAAAAAATATAATACAGGGTAAATAAATATGAACTAAATCGGCTAAAATATCCGGTTATTTCTTCACAGAATTCTGGCAAGCTAAATTGGGCAAAGCCAAAGTCTCAGTTGTAGTGACAAAAGGACATTCAGGGACATGGCGACAAGTCAGAGATCCTGAATGGTCCCAGATGGATATCACCTTCCAAGCAGCTCCCATTGGACAACAATGATACGACCACGGAATGGTAACAAATATGCACATCAGGGATTCTGTCACTGTGACCTGTGAGCTCAGTGACCTGCAGCAAGGTCATAGTGTGAAGGTGTTTTTTGCCTTTTTTTTGTCCCTTAAATAAGCAGCAACATCAATCATGTAAGTGGGTTGAGAATGTTTTATTTTTATAAATTCTGGAGAAACCACAAAAAAAATACAATCGGATTCTTTTGTTTTGTTATTCAGACATGGAGAAATGTAAGAATGCAAACAAATCAATAATTTAAAATAGGAAAAAACAGCAATTCCATAAAAGTAAATTCCCCGTTGTAGTTTAATCAATAATATTTCAAAAGATATGAAAATCCCATCACTGATGGTTTGAATACTTCTACTTATACTACCGAATAAGCAAGGTCGCTTAAATATGTATTATCAGGCAGATCTTTAGTTTATCCAAAGGCATCATTTAATTTCAAATATGTAACAAGCATAGCATTGGAGCGTTCATGAAATATTTGTTCTTTCAATATCTGTTTTTGTTTGCTGTTATATTTCTACCCTTGGCTGTAACTTATCTGCAATCAGCAGCCCTGGCCCTAATTTATTAAATTCCCGGGTCCAGTCTGCAGTGTCTGATCATCCTTATTCCTCTGCTGGTAAAGTCGACCTCCCTATTGTTCCTCGCTTGTTTCTTGTATTATCTCTATGGTTTTCTTGAGTTTTTATATTGTTTCCTGTGAATGTGATTGTCTATTGTTTTTTTTAAATACTGTGCACTTGTGTTGACAGTAACTTTAAGTATATATTTTAATTTTTTACATTATCTTTGTGTATTACTCAGATTATTTGGACTTTGATTTCTTATATTAAGATTGAGATCTCTTCCTTGGTTGTTTTTTTCGTGTGTTTCCTCCATGGTTCCTTAAAATTATTTTATCTTCCTTTTTTCATTGGTTGTTTGCCTTTAATTGGTGTATTACTAAATTATTTAATTCATTTTATTAGTCTATATGCCTCTGGTCAACAAATAAACCTGGGTCCAGTTAGTTTAAGGTTATGTAAAACTGTGTATGCTACGGAATGGTGTGTTGTATTGCTTGTGACAGTGCTTGGATTTCAGTTTTTCCCTTTTTATGTGAAAAAATAACTCTCTAACAATAATAAATAATTTAGGACACAGGTCCCAGCTACTAAAAAGTAAGGAACACCTTTGAAAAACAATCTTTTTTTTGAGTGTCTGATTCTGAAATTGAACTTGTAACATACTGCACCTTACTTTTATTAGTGTTTATATTATTATTACTATTTAAGAGTGGGTTCCTGTGAATGTGATGTAGGCCAGCTGTGAAACGACCTGTTTAATAAGGAAGAAATCCAAGCTGCTGCCTGATGTTGCACTGGGCCACAGGGAGCTCTAGCCTATCCCGGACACATAGGCCATGAGACTGGGGACACCCTGGACAGGTCCCCACTCCATCACAAGGCAAATATAGACAATCAACCACTCACACACACTCTTGCACCTACTGACGATTTAGAGTCTCCAATTGACCTCTGGACCTGTTTGTACTGTGGGAGGAAACCTGCGGCTCACGGCGGACAAGTCAATTCCACCGAGAAGAGACACAGTTTTGCTCCAAATCCAGAGTCGCCTCGAGCTGGACTCGAACCCGGAATGTTCTTGCTGTGGGGCCGCACTAACTGAATGTGTTGCCTATAAATAATCCTAAAAATAACATTTTAACGACTGCTTTTTATTCTTCACATCAATTTTTTATGACAGAAAACTGTTTTTTTTCCAAGGCAAGCAAAAAGAAAAGCTTCAATTTATCACTTGACACATCAGTTACCAGAGAAGAACTTGTGAGACACGCTTCCAGATTGTTGTTTTCCCATCTCCAAACGTCTTACTGAGAGCCAGCAAATGCAGACAAGCACTCCTAAATATCAATGTCACAGAGGCCTACAGCCTTCCAATTCACTTGCAATTCTGCGCAGAGACGCGAGCACAACTGACATGTGTATAAGACTTCAGCATTTTATCAGTCTGACATTTCTTATTGAACTGGTACAAATGGCATTTCCCCAGACAACTTGTTAACTTTTAAAGGTTGATAGATTCAATACAGGCCCACCTCAAATAAGCAGTGGATCACTCTGAAAAACAAAGCCTTGCAATAAGCTTCTGTCAACCAGAGGATGAGATGTGCAAGTTTGAACAGCGAAATGTGAACACTATTTATAAAGTGGCATAGAGCATATTGATCTAGGAGCATCCATTGGAAAGAAGACCCTAATTTGACGGTCCCCTTTGCTGTCGACGCTCTCTTTGCCCTGTCACCACCAATCCACAGCCTCCTTTGTTAATGGTTCGGTTCCCACATGTCACTTTGTCCTAGAAAGAAAAAAGGGAAAAAAGGTGTTGTAGTGAGTTCCAAAATAAAGTTTCGTGCAGGGAGGGCACATTTACCTTATTATATTGTCTGAATGATTAGTAAATGAAATAATTTGCCCCTCGAGAAGACATTTGCGATGATTACAATTTTATGGTTATGCAGCGACTGTGACTATTAGAAGAGGCGTTCAAAGTCATTCTCCTCCTGGTTTCAAGGTCTCCTTGTGTACATAACCACGTGTATGTGGAGCTGTTATGAGCACACAAATAATTGCACACCACAGGTCAAATCAAGGTCAAACTGAGCAGAATTATCCCCGGAGCACAAGAGGTAGACCATCTCCAGACAGAATGACATGTCCACAACAAGTAAAAGTACTATTTATGTAGGTTTTTAAAAAGGAAGAATGGCAAACAAATCAATTTTATTTAAAAGAGAAAGGGGTTGTTGATGTGTAAGATGACGATTATTAACTAACGATGAAGTCATGTTAAACTAAAATGTTGAATTACCTTAGGAATGTAAAATATTACCTGAGTGCAAATGAAATGAAAAATACATATTCTTCATTTTCTGATCATATTTAAAAGTGAAAAACAATTCACATAAGATGTATATAAAAACCAAGCCTGTAGAAATGTGTTCTTGATTGAAAAACCTGTTTCAGTCACGATCCCACCGGTAATGGCCCCTGCAGAACGTTCAAGTTTACATCTTTCTCTAAACAAGGCTGCCGGGATCGGAATAACACACCAGGGATTAAACACATTGATAATGAGGTCTGAGGTCACTTTGAGGAGTCTCGGAGCAACAAAGCCAATAATACCATCCTTGTGACCTTCCAAATACAGTCAAAGAAAGAATGTATGTTTGTTGTTATCATTATATTTGTCAATCAAATAGTAATAAAATAAACCATACATTTAGCAAACTTCAATGACTCTATTAATTAATGAAATGACTGGAAGCAACTATTGACCAAATTATTATTATTTACTATGTAAAATTAGACTTTTTTTTAATTGCAATCCTCAATTTTTAGTATTAATTCATGAAAAACAAAAAAACTTTGACAGTATTTTGACTCATTTCTACAACGGACGTCATTGAGCTGGCAACTTGTTCAAACCTGTTGACGTCTCACATTTCATTTAATTTTTAATTTTTTTGTCAGACCCGAGGGGGGCACCTGAAAAATACGTAATTTAAAAATTCACCAAAGTTTTAATATACCGTATAATTCCATGAAAACAATCCAAATCCATATTGAATACTTCTTTACTTGGTAGGGAAACTGAATAAAGAGATGTTAAAAAATATATAAACATGAAAAAATACAAAAATGAGCTAAGAAATTATCCAGAAAATAGGTTGAAAAAAAAAATCACTTCACCTGCAGTTCAAGTAGTAATATTCATATTAATAACAACAGGCTTTAAGTCACATAAGGAAAAGTTCTTGATTCTCAAATTTTTGGTATTCAATGAAAGAACAAGACCACTGACACAAAAGGACGATTTTTATTTTTTTTTCGCAGGCTGTCTTGACTCTCCCTTAGAGAAAAAGTGAACAGCTCAGTCTTTCAGGAGAGACTCAAAGTAGAACTCTTGCACCTCAACATCGAGTGGAGCGCATTGATGTGGCTTGGGAGCCTCCTGGGACCCTTCCTTGGAACTATGTCTCTTCTTAGAACACCTTGGTTTTCTCCCTGAAGAACAGGAAGAGGTTTCTAAGAGATGAAAGGTTTGACCTCTTTGACCGACTCGACCTTAAATAAGCAATAAAATATGGAGGGGTGGAACGATGGTGGTGTTAAAATAGAAAATAAGTAAAAGATTTCAGGAAAATTCTACACATACGGACACGGTTAAAATATGCTGGATCACATGTTCAAATGTTTTATGAACTACTATTGTAAATAGTTCTCAACTATTGTAAATAGTTCACAACTATTGTGAGAAAACAATCTGTTCCATATCTTGATACATTTGGCAAAATACGGTGCAAGAAAGACAAGTTAAGCTAAAGACTAGTTGATCGTTACTAAGATGAATATCAACATTTTTAATGTATAAATTAAATATTGGACAAGATGAAACATGATGAACATCCCGTGTCAAAATCAACGGGTGGGTTCATGATGACATATATATTCAGGTGAAATTCTTTTACCTAAGCCTAGTATGAACGTAATCAAAAGGTGCTACATTTCCTGGGAGGGATAGCACACCTCGATTAACTTCCCAGAGTGCAACACCACCCACACAAGGTTAAAAGCAGTAAAGAAGCATGCGAGGGTTTGCAGTAATCCAATGCACTTGTGGCTCAGAGCACTTTTTTTCTCTGTGTTCACACCATTCATGATTTAGCCACTGGGGAGCTTCCTTGTAGAGATAAACAAGTAATGTAATCTAATCCGCCCCACACTTAAAGCTCTTTGAAAAACAACAGAACAAAAGTGACTGCTGAAATAATTGAGCACACAAAGAAGGCCACATGATGCAGAATGATTTCTTTTAATCACACAGAATATATACAGAAATATGAAAACATAGCATTTTAACAACCATGAAAAAAGCTTTTAAAAATAAGGATTTTTTTCAGTAGCTCAGCTGCTGAACTACCGTAGTGATGAGCTTCATAAAACAGTGTCATGTTGTTTAGAGGTCAGTAGGTGGCCACAAGTTTTTATTAGAAGAATTGTTCAAAACAAAGGAAAATAGAGATCGCCATCTAGTTGGGTCTGGAAATAATGACACTGCTTCATGAAGCTTCATTAGACCATGACCGATACTTGCTATAGAATCTCACTTTACCTTATTTTCTGTCATGACCGTTATCAAGATTTCTACAAACTTTTATCGGATTAAGATACAAAAATCTACTTAGAGAAAGTAAAAATTACATCATAACTGCATGAATTGATTAAAGTCATTAAATATATCTTGGGGATCTTCATGATCATGCTCTCATCCTAGAAACATCTCTTCTTTACATAATATTAGCAGTAACCTCACGCTGATATGACATTGAGTCAGAGCCGACCTCATCAATCTCTTGAATCACATTAATGGTTCTGTATTGTGCTGCTTCCTCCACACGGCTATATTCTTAATTAATATCTACCTGTTCCTTTCCTCCTCCGTCTGAGATGAAAGCTGTTTGCCACTAGTGCTTCCTAATGGTTTTCTCTAATAGATAAACCTGATATGAAAAATTATTCATATCTGGGGAAACAACCGCTTGTCCACCCGAATAGTAGAATCTCTGTAAAATGAACAAGAGCGTGGTTAATAGTGATGTTCTGACGAAGCTTCATGAAGCATCATTCTTATTTTCAGATGGCAGTATCTGCTCTATAATCCTTTTTTCTGAACAGCTATTCTAAGACGACTTTTAATCTGAGGGCGCCACCTACTGACCTATACAAATAAGAACACTGCGTCATGAAGCTTCGTCAGCCCATGACCACAATTTTAAAGTCTAGGTTATTAATCCTTAACTGTGCACATTATTGCGAGTATACCTTATTTAATTTCCCAAATTTGTATGGAAATTATTTTTCTGTGTGGTACATCACATAATCTTTACGATTAAGTGGTTGTAATATATTGGCTAAACTAACAAACACACACATCATGTCGATAAAAGTGGTGTCACAACAATTTTTTTTTTTTTTTTCGAATACATCTTCAAGAGATTTAATTATCTGCTGCCTTATTATTTTACTCAAAAAGTGTTGTGTCCTGCTGGGAACATCGATGAAATCCATCACAAGATGAAGCCGTTCCATCACTTCACACCAATTAAAATTCGGGAGATATTTTAAGACCACTTGAGGCTTGTTTGGAATCTACCTCTGCTGGATAATACTCACAATGGTTAGATTTGTTATCTTAATGAAGAATTCCTTTTGGGTCAATTATTTTGTTTTGAATCAGTGTCCAGAGCACATTGTAAATAAAAGGTCTCCATATTACACAGACAAACCGACCAGTGATTTTGGTGTTAAAGTATTTAATTAAGGAGTAAAAAGTCTCTTCCGTTTGTCTGTTTTTGCTCCATTCATGAATCTGGCCTCAGATGTTATACATTTAAAATGTTAATTGTTCAGTATTATAATACAAGAAGGATGGATGTATCAATAAATTGATTGAAGGCTGAAATGATTGATGGATGGTTGGTTGGTTGGTTGAATTGATGGATGGATGGATGGATAGACTGATGGATGCATGCATGGACAGATGGATGGATGACTGGATGGATGGATGATTGGTTGTTTCAAGTCATTGATGGGTGGTGGTTGAATGGATGGATTGATGGGTAGATGAGTAACTGAATGGATGGTTGGTTGAAATGATGGATGGATGGATGGATGGATGGATGGATGGATGGATGGATGGATGGATGGATGGATGGATGGATGGATGGATGGATGGATGGATGGATGGATGGATGGATGGATGGATGGATGGATGGATGGATGGATGGATGGATGGATGGATGGATGGATGGATGGATGGATGGATGGATGGATAGATGAACAATCTTGTAGAGACTGAAATTATCCCTTTTTAATTTCACAAGTTCATTGGCCCATATATGTGACCACTTTTCTTCAAACAGGGCTTTGGTGACGGGTGACTGGTGACATGCTAGAAGTGTCTCAACTGAAATTGAGCGGCATCAATTATACATCCGCTCTGACTCGATTATATGGAAATGTATTTTAATTCGGATCCCAATTCAGATCAATATTTGATCAATGCTGTCCTACTAGATTCTGCGGAAGCCTTGCCGTGAACCACTCGATACTTTAACGACATTACGTTGCTGGATGCTACATGGTTAAACGACAGAAGTATGTCAGGATGTGACATCTTACAAGAATCTAACGAGAGAATTGAATTTTATTCATGAACGAAGATCGATTTCACTTTGAAATTTCATTACAAAATCATTTCTACAGCACTTGACTTATATTAACTGATGGTATATATTACACAGAATGTTGCTTCATTATAAAGCCAATGAACAGTGATAAATTGTTTTTGAATTTCAATTATATAACTTAGATTTAAAAATTCCGCTTGCGCTCATTACATTAAAAACATTATCAACTGAGAGATTCTAGGTCGCTTGAATAAAATTTTTCTATAATTGCATTTTTTTTTACATTTTACTGTAATTGTGAGATTCACAAAATATATGCAATATATATATATACATCATTGATGGATTAGTTTTTCCAAAATTCTCAACAACTGCTAACTGCTGCGTATGGTTTCAATAATGATCCAACTCAGAAGAACTTCATTTTCAACATTTTTCAAAGACGAGTAAAGTTGATTTGAATGCAAAAGTTACTTTGTCTATTCTTTTAAAAGTGACTTATTCACTTATTACATATAGTCTTCCTCTCCAAGATGCAGTAAGTCCCTCATCATGATGATGTTTTAAAGTTATAACCTCATAGTTCTTAATAATGAGAGGTTACGAGAGCAGAGTCCATTATGAGGAAATGATGGCTTCACGAAACCATCTGTTTATCAAGCCCTGCTTCGTTTATACAACAAGTCCTTTGGAGATGGAGACAATGTTTTAGAGTTATTACTTCATAAAGTTCTCCTCTGTCTGAAATCTGGGCGAACAAAATGTTACAAGAGTGAGAGTCCAATATCACGTAATAATGGTCATTACTGCAGCTGTAATCCCGCCCTGCTTTCTATATACAACAAGTCGCTTGGAGGTGGAGACTTTCGGTATTGATGATGCACGGTGACAAACCTCAATGTCTGACCAATCACAGCAGAGTGGGTGTGGTTATGGTAAACAAATCTTGGGCTTACAAGGGCTTAAGATCATTCTATAAAGTAAATATTTCAATGAAAAGACAGTTTTGTACAAACAGACTTATACTGATACAATAGAGGTCCAACATACATTAAAGACACTATTAAATCCATGCAATGCCCTTTAAAGAGGAAACTTTTATTGAGATTTTTTAGCCATTCAGAAGTAAAGTTACTAAGACTAAGCAACAACAAGTAAACTCGTATATGTGTGGATGATGTGTGGTCATAGTTAGCTTTAAGGTGTCCGATGTTAGCACTTGGCGGATGGAAATGATACATTTTATTCTCAATTAGTTCCAAAATTGCTCTTTCTCTGGTGCTGCTCAAGGAAGGTCTTGGCGCCATGTCATCTCATTTGTGCTTATTGTCAGCGCATCTGATGCAGGTGTCCTTTTAGTGTTTTCTTCTTAATATCCCCTGTGAGCGGCAAATAAAAAACTGGCATTGCACGAAGAACTCATTATCCTCAGCATTCGCTACTTTGTTTTGTTGTAGCAGAGAATATTTGGAACATAAACATGCACAGAACTCTAAACACGTCTGAACTAAAACCAATATCATAGATTAAAAAAAATGAATAAAATCAGAGGATTTTATAAAATCTCTTATTGTTGTGGTATGATTTCTACATGAATAAGTTGTAGTGATGGGTTGATGAAGTTTCATAAAGTACAAGTCAGATGTAGATCTCAGTTTAAAAAGGATTTGGGGTTTTATTAGAACAGTTGTTCAAAACAAAAGATTAGATGCTGCTTTTTTATCTGTTGAGTGATTCAGATCCTACATTAACATTTACTGAGCAACAATGAAAGGTTTTTGTGGAAGTCACTGCTGAAAATAGATCAACCAGACGGCAAATGTAGTCAAAATTATAAAGGTAGTAAAGGTTTGTGATTCATGTAGCAATAAAAAAAAGTCATTGTGTATTCACTGGTTTTTGGCAATGGATGCTAACCAAAGACAAAAAATATTGAAATGTTAGATACTCCTTATTCTTGTAGCAGTTCCAGATATTTTTTCACATATTTAATACGTTTTCATTTTATTGTATGATCTGGATTATAAACTACAACGAAGAATTGTGAAACAAAGTAGTGTTCCATAGAAATGAATGCAAAGCATCGGAAAGCAAAACCTTAATAATTAAACTTTAAAAGAACATTTCTTGTGAGTCATGTTTGGTCTTCAATTGAAAAGTGTTAGTATTAGTGAATCAGTAAGGGTCTGATGAAGTTTAAGTATACTTAAGATAAAGGTAAAGTGAGGTGGAATATATACTGTATGTAAGTAAGTAAGTATATTAAACCGTCCATTCTTTTAATGCTTAACAACCATCTGACTTGTAGCAGTTGCTTAATCCACCAGATGAGCCCTGTTTTTTTTGGGAGCAATACACAGATGGACACAGCTGAATGTTTCTTATGCACAGGTTACAATGTGAATTATCTGCATGTGAACCATCCACCCACAAAGTTCAACAAACTCCAGAACACAAGCACCCGAAACTTGAACAGTGTTTGTTTGTCATAATTTACGCTCAGAATTGAATTACCTCACACTGTCGAGTCGATAACATATTGTGACACGACGTCAGTTTGTGTGCTACGAATAGAAATTTGCTGGTGAAGCTTTATGAAGCAACAATGGCGTTTTTAGAGGGCAGTAGGTGGCGCCCTTAGTTTAAAATGATTTGAGGTTTCATTAAAATTGCTGTTTGTAACAAATTATTATAGAGCACAGATTAGGGTAACACTGTAGAATAACTATATTATTATAACTAGTTTATAGATCATTAGGTAACTGTTAATTGGCGTGTTAATAATGATTTGTTAAGTATTTGTTAACTGTTTATATATGATGTATAATGCATGCACCTTTATTGATAGTTAACAAATAATGAATAAACATAAATAAATAATTTAGAATAACCTCCCAACATATACAAACTATTAACTGATCAATGTAAATAAATGTGCCTTGAAAATCACATACAAACCGTTAACAAATACTTTACAAGTCATTAATAACTCGTCAATTAAGGGGTAACTAATGATATAATAGCTAGTTATAACGAATACCGAGGGGTACTGAAAGTGGGCGATGATATAAGGCAACAGAATCAACCCATCACTAACCGTGACCTGCTGACATTCTTTTGAAAGACTTCTAGGTATGTGTTTTAAAATTTCCCTTCATACCTGCTCAAAATTCAATTCAGTTAATGTCACAAATGTTAATATATAAAAGTAAATTACATGTCATTCAGCCACTGCTACAAAAAAGGACATACCCTTAAGGCCAAGATTTAAACTATATCTATGTAAATATGAATGTATAGGTTTAACATAATTGCATGTTTTTTTCTGATGGAAGTTTAATGTAAAACTGAGGTATAAATGGAGTGTACGACTGAAATCCCAATGTCCAAATGCTTGTTGAAGTTAACAAAAAAACAGTTTACTTTGCAAAGAATTGTTGCAATTTTACAGGCTTTGTCACTTTATTACACAAATATATGTTTAATGTTGAAAATAGCAACGGGCTATCTCTGATCAATAAAGGATTTTCAGCATTAATGTCACTTAATGTTTACCGGCGAATCTTTCAGGGGAGGACGCACACGACACAACGCACCAGATGCTTTGATACATAGAACCATCTGGGGTGTCGTCCTTGGAAACAGTTTGGTAAAGGGCAGGTACTGCGGCGAATACAACTTTGCAGTTATTTGGAGCCATCGAAAGCTTTATAAACAGATCAAAAAATGACAGTAAGAAAACAGAAAGTTCTCAAACTTCTTATCAAACTATTAAACATACATTGTCTATGACCATTGCAATAAATAAAAAAAAGATTTTAAGGTTTTAACATGATAGTGAAGATAATCCATTGAAAATAAAGACAAGAAATCAGTAAAATAACCGCCCGTGGACTGACGTGTTGGCCTTAAATCTAAATTATACGTACGATTCTGTGGCTCAGTTTAAATCAAATACTTCACAACGACATGAATTATTCATAAACATGTATATTTTTGGTCCATCTGTGAAGGACTGTATCTGACAAAACATCTTCTATTCACCTCTTGTGTTTTTTTTTCGGGCATGTTTTTGACCCACGGTCCCTGTCCAATCGTGAGTGGGTGCGATTCCTTTCATTAACACTCAGCATCACGCTCAATAGTTACTGGCTTGATCGGATCGTGATTGCAAACAACATCCGCACTTGCTAAATATGTGTGGGAGATCAAACCAAGAGCACGAACCTGCTCATTACTCTGGGGGGAAACCGTAAACACTTCATTCTGCATAATAATAATTAAAGGCTGGTGTCAAATTAATCCTGCACCATGGTATGTTGTTTCCACGGACGTACTTACACAATTAAACGGCAAAATAGAACAATTTTACAGACCTTTGACATATATTTTTTGTATGCTTGTTAGCGGGTGCTTAATGTAAATTGAATTTGAAAACTAATGACGAAAGAAAAACTGTTAAAAATTAAACTTAATAACGATACATTTACGACTAAGTATGAGTTTAAATATATATAATTACCGCATATGGATTTTATTTTCAGGATATGTCCACAATGGATGGAGATGATTTAGAGTTTTGGAAGGTTTTGAAGGATTCATGCTTCACTTGTATGGCTAGAGCTTGTTAAGCTTTTAAACAGCTATTCAAATAAAACCTCATCTAACTTTTAAAATGAGGTCACCACCTACTTAGGTCTCAAAAATAGGACACTACATGAAGCTTCATCAGCACATCACTAGTAAGAGCTCAGTGCTTCCACCACAGCAGCCTTAAACTGGCTCCAAAAAAGTGTTTGTTGATTTTTATGAGAGTTGTTCTGTTGTGTTGATTGTACTATATGTTTTTTTTTAAAGTGGAATGATGGAGGTTTGAGCTGTCTCAGTGTTTTTCTTAAGTTAAAATGATAGCTACACATTCACTCATTTTCTACTAAAGGTTGGGATTATTTTTAGAGTAATCTGTTTGAGTAATGTGTTTTTTTTGAGATATAGACAAAAGTGAATGTTCATTTTAATGAAGCGATGTCTTAACCTTCACCTCCGTTCATTTAAAAACATTTATATACCTATATACTGCTCATCTGTAACGCCCATCTTGTATCAAAAGCTTCACATGAGGAATTATTCCAAAGAAAACTTAAGTAAGTCTATATTTTAAGTCTGTTCGTTTAGCGGACATTGTCAGTCTCTCAGTTCCTGCATGACGTCTTTCCTCATTCAAACATATTGCAAGTGCACATGATTTAGGCTCCTAGCCTAGCAGTGTTCATCAAAAAAACAAGCTTAAAGTAAAAATATAATTAATATTTTCCGGAACAATTCCTTTTGTCAAGGCTTTAACACAAGATGAACATTAGAGACGAGCACCAGAGAGGTATTTAGATGTTTTTTAAGTGAGTGTTTTTGGATGAAGAAGAAGCTGGCCTAGCAGCTAGCCTAGCAATGTCCTCTCAAAACAAGCTTAAAATGCAGACTTTCATTTTTTTTCAGAACAATTCCTCATGTCAAGGCTCTATTACAAGATGGACCTAACAGACGAGCAGCACTGAGATATTAAGATGTTATTAATTGTGTCCTTTTGGATGAAGGAGAACCTGAGCTCTAGTCGCTAAATTACAGAACAGATTACTCTGATTTACAATAGTGTGTGATTCATGTCAGTAATCCAGTTTAAAACCATGTTCTGTTTGTTTTTATGTCTGCAAAGAAGAGAATTGCTGGTTCTGGTTCATTTCAAATATCATATTTCATTAATCAAAATCAAAATCATTGACATATATATAGCGACCAATCAGCTTAAGGGATTGCACTTCCGTGTGCACCATTAATAAGTTAGGTTGGATAATTATCGCCTTCCCCCCAAGTTCTGTTGACAAGTACAAGTTGTTACTAATCACAAATAAAGCCAAATATCTATCACAACATGGCGAATGAGCCACACTATGTAAGGTTTTTCAAGTATGTGTTTTGAGTTGTGTATTTTTCATCCTTAGTCATTGATGGTGGTATATATATATATAATTATCATGATTACGTAATTATAAGTTACACTCACGCTCTTAACATCATATCCAGGTGAATAAATCACAACTCACTTACTCGATCACATCACCTTCCGAGAAAAAAAAAAAAAAAAGGCACCTTGAGTGCTGTATAGCTCATCCTGTGGGCAGGGCGACTCTGTCTGATGAATTTTCTTGGAAAGGGAGGGGGTTATCTTTGAGGTCACTCTAATGTGAGCAACATTTATCAAGCCTTGCTCCGGAGGAAGCAGATGGAATTGGAAAATGGAAAAAAGAAAAGAAAGGAAAAAAAACAAAAAACATCCCTGCTGGAGTCGCTGGCAAGCACGGCCACACAATTGGCAAAATGTTAAGCAAACATACTTACAATGCAACGTGAGGTGAAAGCTATTGAATCACTGGGACGGTTCACTAGTTAACTTGAGTCATCTATATAGACGTACGGTATGATATTCACATGCTGTTGAATACGTAGGTTAATGTTTCAACTTTCATTTGCTTTGAGTCCCATTTACTTTTATCCCAGCCGTTGTTATGTAAGTAACTAGAGAGAAAAAAATAAATCAGTGATTTTTTGGAGTTGGAAAGCAACACACTTGGATAAACACCGCTCTAATATTTCTCTCCAAAGATTTTCCTTTGGGGCTAAATGTGGGAAGTAGGTCAGTGCTATTTGGATTGGCCATTTTATGGTGGTTCAACATTAATATTTGATGTACATAAAGCCCCTCATGGATAAGGGGAGAGCAGGGATTGTAAAGATGATGTGAACACAACACTCTGACACTTGGATTATCGCTGTTCCCTCTAAAAAGGTTACACCCGTTTCTGTTACATATTTTGACTCCTTATACGTTGGTTCACATGGTTAATAAATGGTTAAGACTCATGACTTACCAGTTGAATTTCCAATAGTTTTAAGATTTAAAGAAGAGGTTTTTAAATTAAGGGGAAAAGCTTGGTTGAATTGATTTTATTGTTTAAGAATCTAATTCCATTTTTAAGGTCAAATCCAGATGGAAATAGGGAGATCATTCCACCAGGCCACCACTTTGGGGGCCAAGACAGCAAACAGCCGTGAGTTCCTAGCTGGCTGGTTGATGCTGAGTGGAGTGGACAAGCCAGGGTGTGTTGCTTAAGGCCACATCGCAGATATATACACCAATCCTGATCCTTGTCCCGGCCCCGATAGGCAAGTAGGCAAAATCTTGATACTGATTTTTCTGGCCACTACCAGAAACTAGTAGTGTTGGACTGATAAAGCGTCCTGAAACAGTGTCATGGTTTTCAGAGGTCAGTAGGTGGCGCCATAAGTTTAACTCCCCGATGATCTGCGGTCATATAAGTAGGCCTGAAGAGTTGGTCCTTAAGCGTCGCACTCATAGTTTTGCGGCGTGTGACGGGGTGACCATCAAGTTGTCAAGAATGACACTGAGGTTTAAGTCGGGACAGCCCTTTCCCAGGAAGAGACGGGAAGCTCAGTCTTGTGTAGAATGAGTTTCAGATTGTGCGCAGAGATCCACCGGGAGATGTCCATAAATTCTGACGGTCTGCCACCTTCACTTTAGAATGCCGAAACGAGAAAGTCAGCCGTGTCATTGGCACTGTGGAAAATGGGACGCGGATCATGCAAAGGTGGTAGGGATAGGAAACGCGCTGACTGACAGACTTCCAACACTAAACCGCCTTTTCAATGATAGCGGTCTTGTGATGGAGCGGATTCAAATGTCTGACAGGCAGCTTTAGGTCGTCATCACCAGCCACACAAAAAGGGTTGGGCAGTCATGAAACATGGACGACGTGTCTAATCTCGAAGAGTGTGAGCCACTGCGGGAAATGTTCGCGCATAGTTGACACTCTTGACAGCTGTCTTTTACGATCAAACAAGTCAAAAATCACTGTAAGGTCCTCCCAGGTCTGATCTAGCTGAATTCCTACTGATAATTATCGATGATATTATCTGAATTTACAGGACTGTGAGTCAACACCACCATGGTTGGTTGAGGACAATCAAAATTTCATCAACATGTGGACAATTAAACCAAATACAACCTGCCATTTTCCCGGCCAACATGTTTGAATAATAACCGCTTCAATATGAGCTCAAATCTCAAGTGAATTGATGAATTAACAAACTACAGTTCATGTTCCAATTTGTTGGGGTTTTTTTTGGTGCAAAGCTGCTTCATCAGTTCAACGAAGAGTTGCCAGTTACACAGAAAAGCGAGACTTCTTCTTTGAAATGTATGCCGTGCACATTATCAAACACATTACTTGCCACCCCCACCTGCTGAGTTAAGACTGCATATTCATTAGGCACCGAGCGTGCATCCACAGAAGCCCAGAAGCCGAGCCTTGAGGGACATTGCGGAATCGAAGCACAATATATTTGAAGTTTATATTCTATATTTGAAGTTCCTAATATATTATATTGCATGTTTTTTTTTCTTTTGGTAATTTAAAAGTATAAAATCGGCTTGGATCCTTTTCAAGAAAATGGTTCATTGTGCTTTAGGTGATAAAGGATGTATGCCACTCAGGATGAGAGCAACTGGAAGATAAAGGACTAAAATAAATAAGGGGAAAACTATCCTGTGGTTACTCTCGCTTGTCACTTGGGGCCAAATGTAGGTGGAAGAAACTGACAGCTTAATTTAGTTTGAACTTAACCTACAGCTTTAAGTTAAATGCGTGAGAAAAAATATATATTCATGGAATAACGATGCACACATCTGGAGAAGCAAAGAGTTTTAATTAATTTGATAGATTCCACACGAAAAATATTATTTCTTAAAAATGCAATTGAACCTTTTAGTAATCACCAATTATTATTTCATGCTTGGTAAGAAAACTGTCTCCTCGCTAAATCAAATTAGTCGACTGTACTATTGGGCTAAAATATATGATTTAATGATCTTGTTAAGCAGAGAGTTTGCAGTGAAGAGGCGAGGCCGATTCAAATTCAGCCCCGTGGCAACATGCACGAGCAAGTTCAACCACAGATCCTGTAATTGTGTATGTATGAGACGGCCGCGGTGCCCGAGCACTCTGGCTCTTTGAAACCGGTAAGCGTCTACCTCGAGGATGCCGAGTGACGCCTGATAGTGGTGAGCTCATTTGGCAACGTTGGTTTCAAACGGACTGAGTCTAGTCGACTCTGGAAATAATGACACTGCTTCATGAAGCTTCATCAACCCATCACTACCTTCAACCCTTTGATAGTAACTAAGAAAGTTGATTAAAACCTCACACCGTTTCTAAACTGAGGGCACCAACGACTGGCATATGAAAAATAAGACGCTGTTTCACGAAGCTAAACAACCCATTACTATGTTCAACTACTAGACAGAACCTTCTTGAAATAGTGTCTTATTTTCAGAGCCCAAGAGATAGCAATTCTCTGCTCAAATAATATTTTGTTATTCTAATGAAAACCACATTGTTTTCAAACTGAGGGTGCCACTTACTGAACCTGAATATTAGGAAATTGAATCAGCCCATCACTATTTTCAACATATTTTTTTTGTTGTTTTAGTTTATAAGGAGTTTTTCAAGCAACAATACAACAAAACACACAGAGACAAACAAAGATTATTTTTGTGAACTGAGTTGTCACATTTCAAGTTAATCAGAATAATATAATTAGCTGATTGGCGTTTCCATGCATTGGAATGTTGTTGTAGATGACATTTTCAAATGCAGTCAGAGATTTAAAATCGCTGCATATACTCTGAAACAGGGATTTTACTTATAATACCATGAATGCCTAATTAAAATTAAGACAATTACAAATCCATCTGCTCGTCTTTGAATTAACATTAAAACGATTCAGACATTTAATTATGCTATGTTGTCTAAAATATTTAAAAATAATCTACAAGAAAAATGATCGAAAGCCTCAGTCATATTCGTTTTATTCCTTAATTTATTAGCGCAATTGGCCAAAATGCACTTTGGTGCAGCAAGCGAAGATTGTGTAAGTGTGCAATCTATCAAGAAGAGAAAAGTCTTCTTCCACTAAAAGGAAAAGAGACTTCTGAGGTTGCAGGATGAGAGAGGGAGCAACCGCAGGACCATAAGGTTATAGCAGCAGCATCGAGGTTGACCCCTTCAGAAGTAACATCCACAGCGGCCCACCATGTGGCCGGGTCATCATAATAGAGCGATGTCAAGGGCCAATTTACCCTAAGACTCTTCCGACTAGTGCTTACATCCTTGGGGTCTCCCTCGAATTGATTTTCTTTTTCTTTTTTTTTTACCTTTAAGGTGAAGGTAACTAAAGTTTTATTCTGCCAGGGAGGGTACGGAATAGCCATGGAATTGAATTCTGTAATACTTTCTATCATTACTGCTTCCCTGACAGTACTGCAGTAATGCATACTGTCATAAATATCAAAGTCTATTCTCAAATGGACTGTCTCAAGTTTTAAATTATGATTTATATCAGTCATTTTCAAACAGATCTCCTTAAAAATCTCCTTAAATTTCTCATTAAACTTAAGCAACATATATGCTTCAGCTAGAGATGGTCTTACAAAGCTTCATGAAACAGTGTTCAGAGTCCACTAGATGGCGGTCTCTGCACTATTTTCCTTTGTTTTTAAACAACTGTTCTAATGAAACATCACATCATTTTTTAACTAATGGCACCACCTACTGACCTTTAAACAACATGACACTGTTTCATGGAGCTTAATCAGACCATCACTACTTTTACATACAAGCAACAGTTAAAACTAGGTTCACAAAATAGGATTAACCATGAACTTTTTTACTTAAAGATGAGGAAAACTGTCTTGTTGTATTTTGTTTTAAGCTATGTTTCCACCTGATATCCTTTGAAATAAACTGTTTATCATATTGTAGTTTCCAACCAGTACTCTTGCCCTACTTTTAACTTATTCATACATTTAAATTACTTTTATTTTTTTTTACAACTGTGAACCTGGTTTTATGTTATTTATTGACTTTAAATGATCTCATCAGGTAATCATGTAACATTTGCTTTCCTGGACTTGGTTTCTCAACGCAGTCTTGTATACATTATTTGACGTTTGTTTGTAACTAATAAATAATATTTACCTTGAATAAATTAGGTGATTTTGCAAACAAAATTTCAACAAACAGACAAATAATATCTTCCTTGGCAAAGGTAAAAAAAAAATCCCTTTATTATGTGAGAACAATTTGTAGTATAAAATCCTAGAATTTGAACACCTACGAGTTTTATAGGTTATCTGAATACTGGGTTCGCCAAATAAATTGGTTTCCTACTTCATTGGTATTTCTAGTTAGAATCCATCACTATATTGAATATATCTTTTAGAAGTCACCCTCCAACCAAAGATGAGTAAAAAAAGTTCAATTAAATAATTTAGTACTAGTTCTGCTCCAGGCATATCACAGCCCAGTAACCCCGAATACACCTATGGGCTACCACCATTAATCAATTACCAGGGTGCTTTTGGAGTTTCTAACATTAGCTCCTAAGAGTAATTACACCCATATAAAACATATCTTAAAACATTTAAATGAACCACTGAACCTGAACTTTCTGGAATTGTATTCACTTAATAGAAATGGGCTTTTCATCACAAAGAACAGTTTCATCCGAGGTCATGAAGAGTTGCTATGAAATGAATATGCATTCAGATGAGAGTCATTTAGAATAAATATGAATATCCTTATAAAAGCAACGACATGGGGTCCAGGGGGATTTAACGGGTTCGGATGTGACGTTTTCAGTAAAGTAAAAATATTTCTAGTGATTCCTGTCATGAGAGGAATAAAACCAGTAATGGACTGATGAAGCTTCATGAACGAGTGTCATTGTTTTCAGAGCCCACTAGATGGCGGTCTCTACACTATTTTGCTTTGTTTTGAACAACTGTTCTAATTAAACATCACTTTTAAACCGATGGCGCCACCTACTGACCTCTAAACAACATGACACTGTTTCATGAAGCTTCATCAGCCCTTCACTACATAAAACCAGTAAAGTTATTGTTGGCTTTTACTTTCTTATTAGTTTTTATTTTAATCATAAGAAAACTATAAATAAACTATATATGTAATTATATGTTAAGAAAAGAGGATTATATATCTGAGAACATTTTTCTTAAAAGTAGTTTTTCAGTCAAAAGGGGAAGAGATTATCAACGGAATACCTAAGCTAAAAGCTTTGCTTCAAACTACAACACATTTAGTTTTTTTTTCAAACGAAGTGACAAGCCTGAATTTATTAACAGTGAAACTAAATAAATCAGATTTCAAAATTAAAATATGTGTTTTTTACACCACTGTATGTACGATGAATGATTATGCATCATTTGTTATCGATGTTTGTTACCATAAGTAAGAGGGTTTTTGTATTTGGCGTCCCAAACAAGGTTTTTAAATTGTCGAGTTGCTCCTTCTGCTCAACATCTGCACCTGTTTGCTATAATGTGCCCACAAATACTAAGCGTTGTCGTTCCTGACTGCAGTTTGCTTACAATATTCTCATTTATGTTTCATGAATTGTAGAGTTACGATGGCCGACACACAGAGGAGAGCGAATGGAATCTATTGGCTTTTACCTGCTGCTGAATTTGTAACATTTAACTAGTCTTTCATTCATTAAATACATACCTTACATGTATGTGTGACTGTGTAAAGAATGATGATGAGAAATGAAAGTTTTATCTATTTAAAAAAACTCTAAATGAGTCACCGGTCGCGAACCTCTCCGCAGCAATTCCGAAACTGTGATAACACATGTTCAACTAAATATGTATTATCTTGACTTGTTTCACTTGAGAATTGAGAATTAAATATACTTTGCGAACTTTCTTTTTAAAGTCAAGCAAATTATGGCAACGAAAAGTAAAATCAAAAAGGACCCACTGTGTGGATTGTATTATATTTAATGAATGCATGACTCTGTTCTCAGTGTGCGTGGCATTGTACTCCTACACGTCCATGTAGGAGTGGCGTTATCGACTACTAAATCCATACTAACGTTGTACAATATAACAAAGGCTGTTTGGAAGGTGTGACCTTCTCAAACGGTGGAGGACAGTCCAAGATTTATGTCACAGTTGAGAGCTTCTGTTGGGAGCCCTGACAGATGGATAATCCTGTGGTTTAAACTTGGCAAATATTGATCCTTAGACCCTCAGTGGCAAGCTTCCAGACCTGGAATTGAGGGAAATGGATTACTCGGCAGAGTCAAAAAAAAGAAGATGGATGGAGAAGAGGAAAATGTAGCATCTCGACCATCAACTGGGTTACACGTTGAAATAAACATAGCAATCTATTCCTCGGCCTCCCATCGAGGTCTTCCTGCAACTGTCAGAACTCCTGATTCAAAATTCTAAATCTTTTCATCTACAGAAGCGACCATTATCCTCGCTTATGGTAACCAAAACGTTAATTAAATTGTCACAGACAGTTGAAAGAGGATGTTTCTGGGGACTGTGATGCAACTCTCTAGGAAAGATGTCGACATAGAAACATGTACTAACCCAGCTTGGATGTGTTCTTGGAGCTGTTTGACTATTACAGATATAACAGCCCAGTTGAGTTTTTTTTTTTATTGTGACCAGATTTGGGACTCAATTTTGAAAATGAGTTTGCACTATAATGTGAATAATACAAATAATACTTCTAAATATGTATGTTATTTTAGACCTATGCTTATTTCAAATTATAATATATGATAAAATGAAAAATGTCAGGTGTTTCAGCAGGAACTTAAATCAGTATTAAGTTGGGACACCAGTGGAGCACTTCTAGTTCTATTTTATGAACTGGCTTAACAAAAATAATAATCTAAACAAATAATGTTTTCACTTTGCTTGGATCACAAATCAAACTCAAATATTGCCCATTAACTCTATCTATCTCTGTTGTTTTTTATGCTCTACTTCCTGGTTAATTGTATTGTTTTTTTTTATATATTGTTGATATTAGTGAAGCGAGCTTGAGTTTTTTGAAAGGCGCTTTTAAATAAAATGAATTGCTGCAAAAAAATAAATAAAATGTAATTCAAACACTGGAATAGTACTCTGTAAACATATAAACGCTGTATTTAACCTTTTAAATAAGCCAGAGACAATATTATTTTTGTAGCAAACACAAGGTACAGCAAAACTCGTAACTCAATAATCGTAAACATCATCATTGATCTACTCGATCAATATCCAAAGGTTATCCTTAAACCTGTGCATACTGGAGAAATGAAGGCATCACTTGCATGTTGAAGGACACTTGAGTGACTTCACAGACGCTAAGCTGAAGTACTTGACATTGCCTGGTGGCGGGGTTGTTGACAAGTCAGGTTAATTGGTTTAGCTCTTCAAAACGAACTTTTACATAAACATGAAGCGAGAGAAGAACCTTGTGAGGATGATGGAAGAAGTGAATGTGTATCTTGTTAGTTAGTAATAATAATGCTACTATTAATTTTACTAAAATAACTATACCACTACTAATAATTATAATGATAATTGTAGAAAATATTCCCAATAATAGTTTAAATATTTACGTCTTGAGCTGATGTCCAAAATATTTGCTCCCAATGGCCCAACAGGGACAGGTTAACAGATCATCCCTTTCTGAAGGGATAACAATATAAACCAGAATTTGCTGAGGTAGCACCAGAGTTTTATTGAATCATAAAGAGTTGAAAATATTAACTCCAAGGAGAGTTCCCTTATGAGAGTGAGCATCCACGCTGTGCGTTATTGTCACTTTTGCTGCCTTTGGTCAAAAGTTGTTTCAACTGCTGCATCATGTTTCGTGTGTTTCGCAGTGAACTCTGGGAACGATTGTGATGGCAGCATGAAAGTGATCACAGCAATGTGATGTCATTATTCATGTACACATTAGTGTGGTTTATATTCTGCTTTTTTGGCTTTCAACGGGTCACATTACCGAAATACAATACAGTCCAATAAACATGGTGAGGTTTGACACGTGAACTTTTATGTTTTGAAAACTGTACTGAAATAACAATAATCATTAGACAAAAAAATAATACATTCATTGAACATATGATCATGTTTTGTAATGGTTTTCCTTTGGAAAATGTTTTTTTTTAACTCATACTATTAATAAATAAAACATACAAACAGAAATGAAGGACTTCACCAGTCGGATAGACGACTTCTAAAATATATTAAATATAATAAATCATACTATTAAACTAGAAAAATAAAGGGAGAAGGATGAAGTAGAAGAACAAGAAGGAGGAACATAATTCAACAATGTTCGTATCTGAATAAACTCCAAGGATTTTTTTTTTTTTACCTTTTTTTTAGAGACTCAATCATATATTTTGATTTTGTTGCATGAAGAACAGTTTGGTCAAAGTGAAAAGATAAAAATCTTCTTTCTCCTCCTTTTTGTTCTTCTACTTCTTCCTCCTCCTGGTTCTTCTTGCGTTTTTCTTTTTCCTTCTCTTTCTTCTTCTTCTCTCTCTTTCTCCACCTCCTTCTTTTTCTTTCTTTTTACTTCTCCTGCACCTCCTCCATTTACCCCTTCTCCTAATTATTTTTTCTCTTTTTCTTCTCCTTATTTTTCCTGTTATAATTACAATTATTAGTATACGTGTTAAGAGTATATTTATTATGTAACAACTATGACAACTAATATTTTATAGCATTTTCTATATTGATTCAATGTTGTCTAAATGTGGTGAAATAGTAATTGTTTGATAAAAATTAAAACAAAATATAGAGCATTTGATAATTAAATAACCTTAACTTGTCAAACTTCAGCTTTTTGTCCTATTATTTTTCCTATACCTTTTTGCTAACTGTTCTAGGACTACATATTTTCGCAACCATTAACTAAACAAATAATACAAAAAAAAAAACAACCTATAAATAATTGTTGATTTTTGTTGTATTTCACTCCATCCTTGAAAGAACTGCTAATAAAATAAAACACATATCATCAGATCCAAGAGAATATATTAGCAGGGACGACATTACAATTAAATGTTTGAGGTGAATGCAGCAAATTTGAAGATTCATTAGAAAAGAAAAAGAAGGCAATGAAAGAAATGACACGTTTCCTCCCCAGCCCCCCATCACTCACCATGAAGGGCCTGACAATCTCACCTTCATTTAAAAAGCGATCAAAGCGTTTCTCTGTGAGAGCTGAGGTACCAGGCCCTATTGTTGTTTTCAATTTCGGCAGTATGCAAATTTTCCCTCACGTTTTCCTTGGAAATAATGAGGAAAATGAGAACGCTTCTAACCCCAGATGAAAAGGAAATGGATTCAAAATGACACAGTGTGACATTTTTAGGTAGAGGATCCTGAAATTGTACAGAAGACACAAAAAAGCTGTACATTATATCAACCAATGTATTTAGCAAGATGAATTAAGAACAATATAAAGTCACTTTTATTGTACTTTACTAGAACCTGATTGGTGAATGCAGTGAGTTCAAAAGAGTGCTTCTCTCGACCAACTCAAAACGAGGTCAGGGGAATTAATATACGATGTTAGATCAAAGTCTAGACGGCATTACCTTACGTGACACTCTGACTACATCTGTATGCACATGGGTTACATCACTGGAGGCACTTCAAAGTCAGCTACATGTTTCTGAGTACAACTGAAATTAGTCAGAGAGAAAAAAACATCTTAAAATAAGAATAAAACAAGCCTATTTCAAGAGGTTGTACTGAAAAAAACTGCAGATGTTATTAAGGAAGTAAAGGGAATTTGTAAAGCGCCTTTCTAGACCAGGGTCACAAAGAGCTTTAACAACCAAAAACAATACACAGTTAAAACGATATAATATAGATGACCAAGACACATAAGACAAACACTGTCCCAGAACATCAGGGGAAAGCCTGTACAAATGAAAATGTCTTCAGATGTTTCTTGAAGGAGTCAGTAGATCTTTCAAACAGAGCCGGAGAAGAAGATCATTCCAAATCTTAGGAGCAACAGTCTGGAAGGATTTCGCTCTTCTGGTCCTGAAGCATGTTCAGGAACCATCAGTAGATTCTGATCCACAGACCTGAGAGCCCGAGCTGGGGTGTAAGGCTGGATCAGATCAATGATGTAAGGAGGTGTCTGACCATGAATAGATCTGAAAGTAAGAACCAGAATTTAAAAATTGATCCTGAAAGAAACTGGCAGCCAGTGAAGAGTTTTAAGGATCGGAGAAATGTGAGTTCTTCTACTAGAGCAGGTCAGAATTATTGCTGCAAAGTTTTGTATTAACTGCAGGCGAGACAGTTCTTGTTTAGACACGAAAATAATCTGTTACAATAGTCTTAATGAGAAGACACACACGCATGGATTACAAGCTCCAGATCATGTTGCATGTTGCATAATTTTCCTAAATTTAGAGATTTTTTTCAGTTGAAGGAAACAGTTTCTGGTCAGTTTTTTGCAGTGTTGAACAAGAGACATGTCTTTGTCAAATACGACACCCAGGTTTCTCAGGCTCAGTTTGACAGACTGGCCTAAGTCACCCAAGTACTGACTCAACCCTAGAACATTATCATCAGAAGCAATAACCAGAGTTTCAGTTTTGTCCAAAGTGTTTTCACTGAGCCATTGATTTCTAGCAAACAATTGACTAAGCTGTTCAGCCTCCGGGGCTCAGTTGGATCAAATGAGCAGTAGAGCTGGGTGTTATCAGTTAAAATGTGGTAAGAAACATCAAGTAATATCTGAATGATTTTACTCAAAAAATCAAGTACAGCAAAAATATTAAAGGACCCAAAACAGAACCTTGAGGGACTTCCACACAACAGATCTGCTGATTCTGACCTTAATTGATTGGCAGATACACTGAAACTGGGCCCAAAAAGGTATGACGAGAACCACTGTAACACAGACCCATGTGATATATGATAAAGTTTTTGACATTACACAAAAAGCTTGAAAATCAAACTCAAAAGTATAAAAGTTGATAGTATATTTTCTCGTGTCTGTGTCAAAACATATTGACTCGTAAGACAGAGCTGACATTGGGAGAAAACCGCTCTCCATAGAATCACAGAGGATTTACAATCTTTCTAAGATAATCTCTGGAGATGGCCTCTTTTATTAACCTCTACTTACTCGGAGAGGAGCATATCGCATAGCAACCTCTCCTGTTGAATAAAATGAAATCCTAAAGAACCTTTGACTTCTTTATGATTGCAAGTGATATTGTGGGAGCCGAGGATTGACTTCTGCCTGCATGAGAGCCGTATTGTAATTTTGTTTACACAATAGCTGTAGATATATATTTATTTGTGATATTTCAGCTGTAGAAAAAAGTACTTTCCAGGATTTTATAACATTATCTACCTTTGGTTGTATGTTTTGTCTTCAGCAAGAACATATTTACACCCTACACTCTCTCTGCATAATACATAAATAAAAATCAGAAATACTAATTTAATTAATTAATTTTAATTCTAAAAGCGAAAACAATTCAATTATAATTTAAAACGTCTAAAAATCCAAAATCCAAATAAGTAGAATACAAATCTTAAAATATCAAATATACAGTATTTAGATATATTTAAACAAATCCCAAACCTCAAAAACATGAATATTACTTAATTTAATGTATCAAATATGTACATTTAATGTCACTGTACTTACAGTATATTACTCTGGTATATACTGCACATTCAATATGTCAATACAAACGATCTTTTTGACTTCGTTTCTGAACTCATCCATTATAAAGTGCTCCGGCTTGATGCAAAAACAAGGTCAATATTGCTGAAACAAGGGTGTGAAATGAAATCCATAGTCTTGATGAACAAGATATGACATCAATAGTCTCAAACTAAAACAACTGATAGATACAAAGGTCCATAAACCTGAACCTTCTATGTTAAAGCTATGGACACACTTAATCCAAAACCTTGTCTAATTAAATGTATTTACTGTAGTTCATTGAGGTGTATTGAACAACAGACCAAATTCTCGGTTTTTTGAAAATACTTTTATTTATACTGTATATCACCTTTAAGTCATTTACTTTCACGTCAATAAAACATGATTGAATATGAAATGGAAGAGTACAGGGTTGCAACAAAAATAATATGATTTATTATTAAAATACACAAATAACCAGTTCGGGGTTAAGGTGAGATTACATACGAGACAGTCTATAAAAGTTTGTTTAGTGTTTTCTACTTCACAACATGACAAAAAAGCACAAGAGAAAAATAATCTCTCACTCTTTTCTACATACAATGTCCTCATTTCATTTTTTTGGTAGTGCAGGTTTCTGGATTTATAGTTGCCATCTCTCTTAATTGATTTTCATCCACAGAGAGAATGAAAGGTAAAAAAAGCTTTTGAATGCATGTGAAGCTGCAAATGTGCTTTTTGACACAGTTAATTACAACACTAATTCGTTTTCAATTACTTATTTTCTGCTGAGCCTAGTTAGAAACCATCTTATTAATCTTATTTTGTTTGTCACAACTGTTTTCCAAGAGCCCATCGTTTTTGTTCCATCACCCATATTTGGATATATCTACCAACAAAACAATTTTTAATATGTTTAATTTTTCAGTTTGATTGTCATTTGAAGCAGTACCTATGTCGCCCATAACACACACAACCCATCAAATACAAATGGATCATTCACCGACAAGTATTACTTCAATAATGTTCACTATATGTGTCAAACACTTTAATGCCGTAACAAAAACTATAATTTACTGGCCAGTCTATAAACATAAGCCAGATATTTGTTCTTATTTCATCTATTTAGACCACAACACTACATTCATAAAATAACAGCACATTTTCAAACGTTCTCTACGCGACATGTACCTTGATTTTATCAAATAAACAAGTAAATAAACAAACAGGATTCTTTCAAATACTGAGTCTCCGTGGCGCAACGTTGACCGTGTACAAAGCTTTTGTTCAACGACATTCTCAAGAAGACAAGTGCTCAGGAAGCTCCATGTCCTCGGGCCAAATGTTTCAAAGCCCTGGGGCTCTGATGACAATTGCTTGGTGGCCGCATGAATGCAACAAATCTGAACTGTTCTGACATGAAACGGAAGCGCGAGGAATGCTTCTGGCAAGAGAAGATCCATGTAGAGTTTAGTTGCCGAGGATCTGATGCCGCGTCTCGACTGGAGCCGGAGCCTGCCGGAGCCTGCTGTCATCGCTGCGAGTGGATTTTTCTAAAGAGGAAACAGCCAGACTGGTCACTAGGACGATAAATAAGTTGGGTAAAGAAGGAGGGGAGCGCAACTGTGCCACCAGATGTTTCTACCGAGCCCATCTGGAGCCGTTGTTGACTTATCAACCAAACATGAAATCCACTCACCTGACGAGGAATTGCATCCACTTAAACAGCGCGAGGCTCGGAATGTGAAGGATAACGACATCATTTGTTTTCTGTCGGTCTGTCTGTCTTTCTGTCTGTATGTATGTCTGTCTATCTGTTTGTCCGTCTGTCCATCCGTCTGTCAGTCATTTTATCTGCGTGTCTACTTTATCCATCTGTGTGTTAGTTCATCCTGCATTCCATGTCTGTCTTTCTATACGTTTGTCTACTTTGTCCGTCTGTCTGTGTTTCTATATGTTTGGCTACTTTATATGTCAGTCCGTCTGTTATATTTGTCCGTATCTTAATGTAATATGTCTGTCCGTCTGCTTTATCTGTCTGTCTTGTTTAAATGTCTGTATGTCTTAATCTGTCTGTCTTAATCTGTCTGTTTTTCTTTCTTTATGTTTTTCTACTTTATCTGTCTGTCTGTTCGTCCCTCCCACCATCTGTCTAATATATATTTATATCTGTCTATGCATGTCTACATTATCTATCAGTCTGTCTGTCTGTCTCTCTGTCTGTCTGTCTGTCTGTCTGTCTGTCTGTATGTCTGTCTGTCTGTCTGTCTGTCTGTCTGTCTGTCTGTCTGCCTGCCAGTCTATGTATGTCTACATTATCTGTCTGTCTGAATGTCTGTCTGTCTATTTATGTCTACATTATCTGTCTGTCTGTCTATTTATATCTACATTATCTGTCTGTCTGTCTATTTATGTCTACATTATCTGTCTGTCGGTCTATTTATGTCTACATTATCTGTCTGTCTGCCTGTCTGTCTGCCTGCCTGCCTGCCTGTCTGTCTGCTTGTCCGTCTGCCTGTCTGTCCTTCCTAAATTCATTACCAAATATAATCCAAACAAAGAAAAAGCTACAACTGCAACTCAGTTTAAAGTTCAATTGAATGTCTGTCTGTCTGTCTGTCTACATTATCTGTCCGCCTGTCTGTCTGTCTGTCTGTCTGTCTATTTATGTCTACATTGTCTGTCTGTCTGTCTATTTATGTATTCATTGTCTGTCTGTCTGTCTGTCTATTTATGTCTACATTGTCTGTCTGTCTGTCTATTTATGTCTACATTATCTGCCTGTCTGTATGCCTGCCTTTCTATGTATGTCTACATTATCTGTCTATCTGTCTGTCTGTCTATTTATGTCTTCATTGTCTGTCTGTCTGTCTGTCTGTCTGTCTGTCTGTCTGTCTGTCTGTCTGTCTGTCTGTCTGTCTGTCTGTCTGTCTGTCTGTCTGTCTGCCTGCCTGCCTGTCTGTCTGCCCTTCCTAAATTCATTACCAAATATAATCCAAACAGAAAAAACAACAACAACTGCAACTCAGTTTAAAGTTCAATTGAATATGGCTCTGATTCAATAGTGTGTCCAGGTCTAGCTTTAAGAAGTGTCCCCTGTTTTTCCCTTGTCGTTTTTATCTTAGTTATGTTTTCTAGTAGCTCACTGCTCTCGTCTGCTGCAACACAATGTTGAATGTAGCAAAGACATGTTCTTGCATTGCCAGGAATGGCTTGCTTAATTCGAACACACCGTATAGTAGCTGTGCTAATGAACAAAGACACTCCTTTTAATGAAAGCCACACTTCTGATATCGCGGAACATTCTGCATTCAATTCCTTAAAGTTCCATCTTGAAAAGCTGACGTGTCATTATTATAATTTGTTAGATTTCCCTCAACGTTGTTGCAACTCACGAGTCTTGAAATGTGGCTTCTTTTTTCCCCTCATTTTACTGATTTATACAGCACATTTGCACTCACTGTCAAGACTCTGTGATCATAGATTACCCCTTGTAACATGCTTGAATAACCACTGTCTCCTTTTCTCCTCTTTATTTCAGCGCTCCGGCTCGGCCCCTGTTTTCCTGCTTGTTCGCAGACAACATGCGGCGGCGGATGGGGAGTGCTGCTGCCGTGACTGAATATGGTAGAATATTAAAAGGTTACTGTCATCAATTATGGTTAAGAGACGGATGGTACAAGGAAGGATGGAGTGTGAAATTTGGTTTTAAAGGGATCGGCTGTACAGCAGGATATGTCAGGGATTTAGGTCATCCCAGATTAAGATAAATGGTTGCCTCAGAGAGCCCGAATCAGTTTCTCAGTTCAAGCCCGGGAATGTCATAGCCACACAAAGGAACACATCCGTGCACATCTACACAAACTTGTAGTTAGCAAAAAAATGTTTCCTTTTTTCTGACATGTGGAGATTATATTTTTAATTTTGTCAAGTCGTGGAAAAAACACCAGTTGTGCCCTTCCGAGGCGTCTCTCTATCCTTATCTCCATCTCTCTTGCTCGGGAAAAAGGTCACGAGCATGTCTTTGCACCATGTGAGTCTCATCTGAGGGAATTAGCGAGATGCCTCCATATTTAAACTCGTGCGCCACTTCAAGCACAATCGCGACTTTACCGCGTCCATTAACAAGTCGTCATTTAATCATGTATAACTAATAAGCCTCTTAGTCCACTGGCATGTGTGCGATGACTCTTCGGGGGCGATGTCAGAAGGAAAAATCTCATTCACAGGCGAACACTGTACAGTTGGAGAACTCACCCTCTGGAAACCAAAGCGGTGTCAACAAGGCCCTGCGAGGCCCATTAAAAGCATGCAAACATGTATCACTCTCTTTGGTGTTTTCTTACTGGAGCGCATCGGATGAAGGTCAGCGGATCAAAGGCTTCTGGCTGACACTCCTCGGTGCCTGATGAGCCCTCTTGGGTTTCATTGATTAGCCAATGAGAGGCCGGACCAACGACATTGAACAGATAAAAACAAAGTGACTTGTCGTGCTTCAGATGAAGAAAACTTATTCTTCTTTCAAGCGTCCCCCGAGATGTGAGCTTGCTTGATTCTCCTCAGCATCAATACACTTAATCTAACTTTGAACACTGTCAGGGAACCTCGTATTCTTAAGAGCCGTGTCCTCTGGCGCCGATTCACACGACGGATAGTGCGTTCGCAAAACACAAAGAAATAAGAATCGTCAATTAAAAAATTAAAGTGTTCAATGGTCTGTTAATTGAAAAAACAAACGTGCCTGTCTGGATAATAACGTTTCGTCTTGTAAGTGACTCAGAAAGTTTTTTTTTTAACACTCCTTTAATGCTTTTGTCGAGTCCAGAAAAACGCTCCAATTACAATAATTATATGGTGGCTTCATTACAATATATATTCTCGCTGACATTGTCCTGCGGTTAAGTAGATCTCTCTCCTTTTTTTTTTTCTTCTTTAAATCAGGACAAATGTGACCCCCTTTTTAGTCCCACTAGTGTTTTTAATTAAGTCATTAATTAGACAGATATGCTCTCGAGGTTAAGCATTAAGTGGGTTTCTCATAATTGTAAATGAAATTAGTGTTCTTTTTTTTTTTTTTAGCGCGTGTGACCAAAAAAAAAAAAAGGGATAGAATTTTCAATTATTAGCTTTTAGTATCAGCGAACGGATTTACTTTTTTTTGGCCAGTGGACTTTGAGGAGTGAAGCCAGGCACAAATCCGTAAAGCAGTTTCATTTGCACTGACAGTGGAAAAAGCAAGGTAAAAAAGGTAAAAAAAAGAAAAATGGATTTGCTCTTTTTTTTATGGTGGAGTGGAGAAGATGAATACAAAGAAGAAACGAATGAGGAAATGGGGAGTTGCAGAGTGGCATTTGCAAAGCAGCGGCATGCTAATGACTATGTTTTCCCATGACTGTTGGCTTCTGCACTAAAACATGAACGTCTGCATTGACTTTGACGTCTCTGGAATCACTGATCTCGGAACGTATAATGCTCAAACGAGATTAGCATCACAAAAAGAAGAGCATGTAAGGCATGCATATGGCACAGGAATGTCTGGATTCGCAAAGTGTGTTTTGGGCAACGTTCACATCAGGATTGGTCAAAATGAGGCCCTTGGGCTTTGTCTGCGACGCATAATGAGGAAGAGGATTGGAATATCACAAGGAACTCTGCAGTTTTCTTCAGGCTTTTCCTAACGGTTTGTGCATATTTAAAGTTGAACACTTCTGAGTCCATTTATTTGTTTAGACAAGTGTGCATTCATTAAGGGGAGCCACTCATTGGAATGATAAGACGTGAGATTAAATAAATGTTGTGAGGAGGAAGGGAGTGCCATCGTAAACCTTCACAGTTCTCAATGTCAACTTGACAACTCTCTGAAGCTTTCCAAACCACTCATTTACATTTTTGGCAAAACATCATGGTCATTTAAGAGGCTTTTTTATTTTGTATTCGACACATATAAAGTACTACTTATTCATAACCCACCATTAATCCCCTTCCTTAAAATAAAGTCAATTTATTTATTAATTCATAGTTTATTAAAAGTCATATTGTCCTTTAAACTGGTTTGGATGGGTAGGTTTGTCATGTCATTGTCTTGTCATGTGATTTAATTGTGAAACTTCCTGTTTTGTTCAGAACCTCTGCGCCTGTTGCTGCAGCAGCTGCAGCTCTTCAAGCAATCAATCCATCAGCTGGGGAGTTGAAAGCCACGCCTTTTCCCAGCAGCAGGCGCCAGATTAAAATATTCGCTACATGGTGCGTCACGTTTGAATTCCTCTCCTGTGTCCACTTTCCGCATTCTCTCTTTTTGTTGTTCTTAATTAATTTGTTGTGTTTATTAGCGTGTATGTTTTTCCCTGACCACAGCGCTCTTTGTTTTTCAGTCCCACTTAGTTTGTTCTCCGCCCAGTATCTGGTAAATTTAAGTTATCTTGGACTATGATATGGATACTTACCATTCTGGGCAATTCTGTACTTATTTATATCGTTATATTTGTTCTCTTTTTGCCTGTTGTTGGTGATTCCACTCCGCATTTGGGTCGGCTTCATTCCCAGACAAAAATGATTGATTTTATTTCCAACAGTAACCAAACAATTTTCAAATGAACCAACATTAGAGATTGTACAGTAAATGAGCCGAGACAACAACAGATAAAGAAACACTAGAATAACACATATAGTAAATGAGTGAGTATATGAATAAATGAGTTTTATAACTAACATCAGTTGTGAACTAAAGTGCATCTTAATTAAATGAACTTACATTCTCATAGTAATTGGGATACGGGGACAGTGTATTCAAATGTTTTGTGACATCACTGGCAGGTGGAAAATATAAATAAAACATGAACACTTGTTGTTGTTGAATTTTATTTTCTCAAGTACAATGATGTGTGTGTTTCAACAAATATAAGTTGCATGAAAATGTTTTTAGGTAAAGTTTCTTTTCCCATTTGGGGATTATGCGTGGGCGTTTAAGACCACTGCTGTTTTTGCCATTCTCAAGAAAACTTTATATAACTGCAGAGTATAGATTATAAATAAAACCCATCTTAAAACCCACGTGGCAGTTTCGTGCAGGAACAAATCTGACTAATAATCACATCTTAAAAACTTTGTGTTCCAGACAGTGATGGATCATACTGAGCACTTTAACTTTAAATATCTTTCCTGAAGGAACAGAGCTAAACATGGCTTTGTGTGCATCAGGACTGGACATTTTGTCAAATCTCACAAATTACTACAGTCTAAAATAATAACAGTAATAATGCTAATAATAATACTACAGATTAATAATAATACAAACTAATATGAATACTACACAATAAAAAATATTATTATTATTACTATTATTATTATATAATAATAATACAGTTCATAGAAATTCTACATGTTGAGTTGTTTATGCAAAACAAAGAAAATCACAAAATGTCCTTTATTTTACAGCACATTTAAATAATTAGATCAAAAAACAGAGTTTGAATGATTTGTGTAATTATTTCCCATACAATTGTATTTTATTGTATTTATTTATAATAGTGAGTTATCATTTAACTGTTGCACTTTAATCGTTTCCTCCTATTTACAAGGCTTTATTGATCAAGTATTTTTTCCAACATTTAAATCTACAACGCGTCAAAGCTAACATGTGAGCGTTTTAACAAGAGAGTTGTTTATTGTCAGTAGCAATAGAGTGTAATTCGGCTGCTCCTCCTTGACACACACACTTACCGAGGACTCACACCCACACACACACACCGTGTCATCAGCAGCACCCAAAGGCTGTCATGGCTTGTGATTTAATGCACGGTTGCCCAAATTAACTCAATGAAGTGTTGCACATCTTCTTAAATTGTTTGAACACATTGTCCAAACAAGGTCACATCAGCATTCATTCAAGGTGAAGGAAGCGGATACAAGACTTTTGCTCGTCTACATTAGGATCTGGGATGTGATCTGAATACCAACCAGTGTTTGGATCCAGGTTTTCTGAAGGCAATTTATTACAAGCTCCTTATTATTTGTTGTTTATATGAAAAAACTCATTAATCCAAAAGTGTTTTTATGCCTTAAAAAGACTAAACAATGTTAATCAAATGCATTTAAATACGGCAAAAATAAACAAAAGAAAACTTCACTAAATCTTTTAACTTGACACTTGAATATTTGTGTTTATTTCACTGATGTCTTGATCATTCCATTAATCTGTTTTATAGTAAATAAAAAATAATTAATGAGTTTAAAGCAGAACCACATTAAAAATGTTTTTTTATTTGTTTTATTTCTTTGATGATGAGTGATAAGTGAGTTTAATTATTGATCAATTTTGAAAGTGAAGAAAAAATTTGACTTTTGAATGGAGACACTTCTGTTTTCACGACAATGTAGCTTCAGTTTAGTGGAGGGAAAACATGAATGGATGGATGGATGGATGGATGGATGGATGGATGGATGGATGGATGGATGGATGGATGGATGGATGGATGGACAGATGGATAGAATTTTTTGGGAAATTGTGGCCAGAAATTAATAATTATAATTCGGTGAGATGAGTTTTACAATTTCTTACTACAAACAAATACAATACAAACTCGAATAAACTTCATTATCCAAACTTTTGTAATTCTATAATACTTTAGGCCATGAGTGTTAAACCTAATAACACCAGGGGCCTAAACATTTCTTAATCACGGGCCAAACAAAAATATATACAGTATATTTATCTTTTATGTATTTGGCCTCCTTAACCAAATAAAATCCAGTTTTACTCTACCATGACATCCATCTATGTCCCTTATCTTATCTTAAACGCTGGCATCTTCATAGTTCACCATAGCAACATAAATCTACAGTCCACATAAAAATGACTTCAGGCTGGATTTGGTTTAGATATTGATAAATGTTATCTAGATATTGTGGAAGGACTTGAACTATATAGAATAAAAAAACAAGCCGTCACTACGAGGCTCACTCTTGTTCTGTTCCAGTGTGACTTTGAACGATCTCTGCTGCATCCTGAGTGACAGAAGATGAAGAAACATGTAAGTGTGCTCAACACATTGTCCAAATGAAATGGATACACTGCACTCACTCAGGCTGAGTAGGGTCTCTCAAGTGTTTCAAATTTGCTGATTGTTTCTTTCAGATGCTGCTTTGAATTGTTCAGGGCTCCACCTTTGTGATCAGAAAAGAAGCCGACAGGGAAGTGCTTGTCTTTTTTTTGATAAATCTTTCATTCTACTCTTACCTATGATCATTAAATATGGGTCTCACTCTCAATCAATATCACCGATAGAAGCAGCTGACAGTTTGAATGAATTTCAATATGGAAGCCACCGACTGTCAGGAACTTTACAAAAGAGCTGAAGCCCCCCCCCCCATCATTTTCGCCTTTTGTGTGCTTGAAATATGACTCAAAACTTTGCTGATTGAGCTATGGCTGTAAACTGTGAAGCAACTAACAAACCACACTGTTTATTCCTCAACAATGTTTTAAAAAGACAATTGTTAATGATATTGGCATTTTTTTTTCAGTTTTGTCCTTACTTTGACAAAGGTTGTTCTTTTTTTAATTTACAAAATAACAATGTTTCAGGAATATTTTGGAAACTAGAACGTTTCTACCAGAGAACGATCTCATCAGAAACATGGACAATTATTTCCCCAATTTTTATTTTTCAATAATATATATGTTTTGTTAATTGTGTAGGTCTTTCTGCAAACGTATAAAAAACTACAAATAAGAAAATGTGTTAATTTTGTTAAATAACACAGGTGGGCCTTTATAATCATGCAACATTATATATATCTATTATTGTTACGTTTTGGGTTATTATTTTTAATATATGTACTTGTATCTCCTAATATAATGTGTATGCATTTTTTTTATAATCATTAGAATTATTTTCCCCAACAATATGAAAGCATATCCGTACAAGCTCCTAAGGGTCATCTTATTTTCATGACTTTAAACTCAGCAGGAAACCCCAGTATGACAATTAACACTCACTGAAGAGGATATAATTTAAAAAAAACACAATAAAGCACAACACAAATATTAGTGTGGTGACATATTTAACTATGAACAAGTTTCCACTTTATTCTTAGCTTTTCAAGTTCCATTAATCACCTGTTTTATAACCATACGGACATATTTATATGCAATACCTCAGATGTGTATCTTATTCTATGATCTTTTACTTGACTGTATTATTGTATGTTGTATTTCGTCTCCTTCCATTATTGATATGTACATTTTGCTACTAAAAATGTGTTGTTTTTTTTCTCCTTGAGCTCTAAGAAGTATATATCTCTATTCATCCATCTATTAAAACCTTGCGTTATCTCAGGGCCAAGGTGACCCGAAGGCCCCGGAAACAAATGTGTTTGTGGTATCCCTTGTGTTTTCTCAGGGCCAAGGTGACCCGAAGGCCCGAAAAAAAATGTGCTTGTGGTATTCTTTGTGTTATCTCGGGGGTCAGATGAACGACCTCCACCACTGCATATGTATTTATAGTCAGGAAGGTCGTTCATCTTGATACCACAAAACACATTTGTTTTCGGGCCTTCGAGATAACACAAGGGCTAAACATGTCAAATGACCCCAAGATTGTTTACCTTGTGTTTTTGTGATTCACCCCACACGTTATGGTGTTTGCATGTACAATATTCTTGTACATATTGTACATTTGTTGCAAACCTTATTACACGATGGTCTTGTGATGACAATGCAAAACTAAATTAATTCGATTTTTAAAAATAGATTGCTGACTACTCAAGCTACCAAAGAATTCCTCCTAAAACAGATGACGTATGAATTTCAATTCGAGGAGATTTTCACCTTACAGACGCTTACAACAAAGGGTCTCTCAGCGACAACCTATTATTTTGCACTCTTTCGCTCACTTGCTCTGCTGTCAGGGCCTTTTTTTTTTTTAACCTTTCTCATGCCTCCTCAACAAGCATGCTTTTTTTTTTGCACTCACTCTACAATCAAGCTTTTAACTGCCACGCTTCTGTGAATGGAGAACCTAAAAATACCCTCCTCTTGTGCTGCCAGGCGTCAGTTTCAGTGCCCATTTTATACTATTTTGATATTGCTTCTCTTTACCTATACCGAGATCTGATTTTATTTTTCATCTTATCTTATTAAGATTTACGCCTAAATTCACCAATTATTGCCCGTCAAGAGCCACTCGTACGAAACAGAATGATTTAGACGAGGAAAACAAAAGCTAATTTCCTAAAATGCAAACTGCATTAACATGGCGTCCATGTTGCCTTTTGTGTTCTCGGGTTCCACCAGAGAAGTCATTTCCTGGATTGACGAATTGAATTGATTTAAATTTCTCTGAAGTCAACCATTCAATCGCATTTGTAATAGAATGCAATCAGGCATCACCGGTACTATTGATTTCAAACAAGTAGGTGTTTATCTGAGAGACTTTTTTATTTGTTTTGTTTTTTTTTGGTTCTCGATGCATTAATCTTTCAATCCGCTGATAATTGACATCAATAAACTATCATTACGATTTATACGGGATTAGATATGCTCGCGTTGTGTCGCCATGATAAAAGATCGGTTGTGATTCCCGGAGCAAAAGCTCACGTTATCTACCCAAACACTCAAGGATTTGTTGAGTGATGTGTGCAGGTGTGTAGAGGTGAAGTAATGTTGTCTTAAGAGGTTTCCCTAATGAGCCGAGGTAATCAATGCCGAAGGAGATTGCTTTGATGGATGCCTTTGAGAAAACAATATGCTGCGACGACCTCTGGATCCCAAAAAAAAAAAAAAAACTGGAAGCAGCATTAAAACTGACCTTCAGCCAGTTGTTTGCTTGCTAGAAAAAAAACTAAAGTGATTCATGAACATTTTCTTCAGCATTAACATAAGACGTTAATCTATCCATGATTGAAAATGTTTTAATAAACTAATGTTCACGGTGCAATAACATATCATTTCAAATAACACATTTTTATTGATTGTTTTCATAAGTGGTGGCTGTTTTTCTATCAAAAATAAATCAGAGAGAAGCAAATTGGAAAAAGTTGCTGATCAAATATTTGTTTAGTCTTTTCAGTCTGTGCCACTGTGTCGTTGTTATTCCCCTCATATTTTAATTCAATTTGATTCTGGATATATTTGCAGCAGTTAATTGGATTTTATTTAATAGACATCTTTGACAATAGAATGTATCATTTCGGATTCTGATCAAGTGAAAGAGGGGTAAAGGTAGCAATGGTAGCAATATTCTCTACATTAACTAATGTAAAAACCCAACTTTCCTAACTGAGTCACATGTTTCAAATGTTGAAGCCTTTCTCTTCAAAATGTAGTAAGTCCCTCATAACGAGGATGTTTTGTTATTACTTTATAAAGTTCTCCACCATCTGAAATCTAAGCAAACAAGAGGTTACAAGAGCGAATGACAATATCATAGCTTCACTCCTCCTCCAGCCATCTGTGATCACGCCCCCGCTTTGCTTATACAACAAGTCTCTTTGAGGTGGAGACTGATGACCAGCTGTGAAAAACCTTGATGTTTGACCAATCACAGCAGAGTGGGTGTGGTCATGGTAAACAGGATTTCATCTCCGGAAAGTTTTGTCAGTAGGCGGGGCTTACAAACATTTTTGTAAATATTTTAATAAAAAGAAAGTTTTGTACAAACGGACACATACTGATGAGTACATTAGAATCCAACATCTATTTAAGACACATTTAAATCAACACAGTAGTTTCCCTTTAAGATTGCAAAATGTTATTGCAATAATAGCAACAAATATACATAAATACATACAATCAGACAAACAAAATTCTCTAGTCAAAAAGTAATCAAGCTATTATTGTAGTAATAGAATCCGTTCAGACCTAAACTTGTCTAAAATACAATAATTCAAAATGTATTTTAAATATATTCATAAGAGTAATTTGCAGCATCACTTTCACTCCTCATCCAAACTATGGATATATATAAGGAAACTTTATGAAACAGTGTCATATTGTTTCGAGGTCAGTAGGTGGAGCCATCAGTTTAAAAAATGTGATGTTTCATTATTACAGTTGTTCAAAACAAAGGAAAATAGTGCAGAGACCGCCATCTAGTGGACCCCCGAAAATAATTCCACTGTTTTATAAAGCTTCATCAACACATCACTAATACACAGATTAGCCCTAAAATGAACTCAGGGTCTGTTACAAATGACACAAATTTTTCCCATAAATATTACAACTATACACTTTTAAGGTTATTTTTTATTTAAAATAAATCACTTTTATTTCATGTTTTCGACAAATTATATTTTTTATTATTTGTTTTGTATAGATTTTTTTTTAATTGTTTTTTCTTTATATTTGGTTTTTGGCCATTTCAGCCTTTGTCTAAATTGGATACCCCTACAGAAGAGAGAGTCACCAGTAAATATAAACTCACTCTAAACACTTTTTAATAACCGTTATCACCAGAGTTTGCTTGTAGTCAATCCTGTTTCCATCACATCTAAAACTACAACGGGGCGTAGAAATTCCTCAGCTGACGCTCTGACACGCATGACCGGCGAAAACATTAACACAACAATTTGGCGAAATGAAAACGGCTCCGGTTTGTGTTTCCATTTTCATGTTCTCATTTTCAGTCGTCCCATTTTATTTTCTTGATTATTTTCTCTCTTCTATTTTTCATGTGCTTGTGCGAGAGACGGTTTCGCAGTTATAATTGCCGCGATGCACGTCTGAATAGAACCCTGCTCCGGAGGTCGCCGGAAGAAAAATCCGAACGGAGAATCTCACATAATGGAGGGTGTCAAAGGTCACTTTCATTAGTGTCACATTGTACATTTGTGAAATAAACTCCACAAACTAAGATTTCCTCAATCTGCTCCTTTTTCAATTACCCTCCTTTTACATATAGAATCATCTCGATCTTGAAGGTACGTCATCATGTTATCATGAAGTCGTTATTACCACAATAGAAATGCGTATACACATTAACCGGGATACATTTATTGAGCTGGATAGAAGAATTTAGGGGTGGAGGACTTTAATTATACGCCGCTTCATTAGTAGTAAACATTGCACTTCAATTGCAGGCAATCAGGCATGGATATCTGCATGTGACGGAGAGATGGGGCAAGGCTTTGTGTTATGAGCTTTAGATTGTTCACAATCTTTTCCACAGTAATTATGATGTAAGTGGAACAACAACAAGAGGTGTGTGAGCACGAGTGTGTGTGTGTGTGTGTGTGTGTGTGTGGTAATTAACCCCAGGCAGCAGAAATGAGTCTAATGAGGAGAGCGGGATGCTGAATCTGTTCAATCAATCCTTTCCCCCTCTCTCTCTCTCTTTCCCCCTCTCCCTCTCTATCTTTCTCTCTCTCTCTCTTTCTCTCTCTCATTTAAATGTATCAGTGACCTTGTAATGGCTAACCATGGCAGACATTTGAACCCATTTATCACTGCAGACTCCCGTCATTTTTTTTTTTGTCTTTTTTTTTTTCTTTTACTTTCAAGTTGTCGACAATAAATATAAGAAGAGAAAATTGTAGTCTCAATGACGGCAAATACATTTTGAAAATTAAACTGAAGTTTCTGGTGGACAAAGAGGTAATTGAGGATTTTGGTTCTCATGGTCCATCAACCCTTTCGTAGAGATTTAGCAGCATTGCTCACGGTCTCTGTACTATTTTCTTTTTTTTGTGATGGGCTGATGAAGCTTCATGAAACAGTTTAATAACTATGTGATGTTTCATAAAAGCAGTTGTTTGATGCAAAGGAAACTACTAGTGATGGTCTGGTGAAGCTTCATGAAGCAGTGTAATTATTTTCCACTAGATGGTGGTCTCTGCACTATTTTTTTTTGTGATGGGCTGACGAAGCTTCATGACACAGTTTAAAAACTATGTGATGTTTCATAAAAACAGTTGTTCGATGCAAAGGAAAGTACTAGTGAAGGTCTGATGAAGCTTCATGAAATAGTGTCATTATTTTCAGAGACCACTAGATGGCGCACTATTGTTTTGTGATGGGCTGACGAAGCTTCATGAAACAGTTTAAAAACGATTTGATGAACAGTTGTTTGATGCAAAGGAAACTACTAGTGATAATCTTATGAAGCGTCATGAAGCAGTGTCATTATTTTCAGAGTCCACTAGATGGCGGTCTCTACACTATTTCGTTTGTTTTGAACAACTGTTCTAATGAAACATCACATCATTTTTAAACTGATGGCGCCACCTACTGACCTCTAAACAACCTGACACTGTTTCATGAAGCTTCATCACTAGCTAAAACTTTTTTTTATTTCTGACAACTTACATCATCTGGATCGAAGGTCTCTCAAGCGAGTTGGTCGACAAGTTTATCAGTTTGGTGACATAATCTGTCACAGTAGAGATTGTTGTTTTTTTTTGCCGCAGCCGAAGCTTGTGACTAACAGAGCCATTAGCGACGCCAATCAGAGCAGTGTTCACTCATATAACTAGGCCAGCCTGCCAAAGTCATTCACGCACCAAAGATGCATCAATATAATTGGAGAGTCGTACTTGGAACATTTTTAAACATGTTTGTGTCAATGACGAGTCTCAGTACGAAGGGAAACTGTTAAATGTGTAAATAGACTGTCAACCTTAAAAATGAGTTCATGTCTATCGTTTTTGTTAATTCAAACAAATCTAAAAGTTTACAATACAACCGTATCTATTTTCTATGCTAAAAAATGTCTGATAAGTGAGTCATGGATTAAATGTGTATCATAGGAGATGAATCTATAACCTGTTGCCGTTGATCATTGACAGTTAATTGATGGCTTATTGGACAATTCCAGTCTATAAATGACCCTAAACAAATATTCCTAAATACATGTTTATTAAATTAATATTTTTTTGATGTTTCTGAGAATATTGAATATGTTTCTGGTTGTTTTTTTTTAATTAATTGTGTATATTTGTTATATCTAAGGTTCTTTTTATTAACCAAACCTACACTTTTTATACATTATTTCTCTTTATATTTCTCCAAAAAGGATCACTGCAACCTTTTTTGGGGTGTTTTTTGACATACATTTTTTCCTTTTTTTTATTGTAATTTTTAATTGCTGTGAAGGATAAATTAGGTGTATAAATGGCTATTAAAATACAGAGTACTCAGGTGTATCCAACATCACGGCTTGATTACAATCATTCAACAAATCCTTCTGCTATGAAAAATACATCAGGATAACCTTCTAAATGGAAACCATGGATTTGAAAAAAACAAAATAGTGGGAGTGAAATGAGCAAAACCTGAGTTTTCACCCTGAGGGTGGCGCTGACAGATGAAGGAGTGATTAAAATTGAAAAACCTTGATGTCGCCGTACTTTGTTGCTGCAGATCATCACCTGTGACAGGTAGGGTTGTTACATAGTAGCACAGACTGAAACAGTTGCCAGAGGCTATAAGCGCCTCATCCATCTTCACCTGTCCAATCCACGATCTGCAATGCACTTGTGTTATCATTGAGCACTTTTCTTAGAGTCAGGAAACAAAAACAAATCCTCACAAACAGAGGCTTTAACAAAAACATATACGCAACATTTCAGTTGCTGCCAGCAACAATAAAAACATATGCATTAATACAAATGTTTAAATTCCATTAAACAGACGTTGAGAAGACAACATTTTCGTTGGGTGTATCTGGTTTGGATGCATTTTTAACTTTCTTAGTGAAAAGTAAAAAGAAGATGAGAAACTATTGAGCCCCTGAAGGGATATGACAAAAAAATATATATACATTTCAATACGTCAAGATGAGTAACTTTCAGGCGAAAAATGTATTCTCTGAAAGACAAACTTTCACGACTGGACGAAAAAAGTAATGAAAGATCGAGGCATCCATCTAAAGTTTTGTTTAAAGTGTAACTAATGAAAACACAACTCTGCTGACTCACATGTTTCAAATGTTGAAGTCTTCCTCTCCAAGATGCAAAAAATCCATCATCATGACCATGTTTTGAAGTTATTACTTCGTAAAGTTTTCCTCGTCTAAAATCTCAGCGAAAGAGAGGTTACAAGAGTGGACTAAGGCGTAAAAATGGGCTTCACTTCTCCACAAACCTAGGTGCCTGACCATTCAGAAATCAGTAGAGTGAGGGTGGGCCGGGCTTAAGTTTCCAGTTAAAATTTCCGCTCAATACAAACAGTCATCAGTCGACAAGTTTTCTTTGACTTGGATCACGTTCCTTCTCTGCCACGGTTGCACACGGATTCATGGCTAAACATTTGAAATAGCAAAACTAATGTGACCAATTTGTTCCTCTCTTGGAGTAGAAAGAGTGGCCTTTGGGGAGAACAAATTCACAAGACATTACACAAATGAGCAAAATGTTTCAGAAAAGCAATTCGGTCCATAAAGATTTAGCTAAAAATCTTCATACAAGCAAAGAGAAGCACGTTTTCTTTTTTAAAAATAGTTATTGTCAATTTACGACCATTCAGTTTGTATTACCTTTAAATGCTTTTATCGACTTTCTGCATTGAGTACCTTTTTTTTACGCTGCCGTCTCCAACATTTCACCATCGATTTTGTTAGAGCTTACATGCAGTATCTTAACTTTCTTCTTCAAAGGCCAGAATGTTTACTTTTAAATTAAAAAACAGCATCAAAAGCAACTATCTGTGTGTTTTCGACCATGAGGGTCAATGCTTGATGCATATCAAAATAATAACATCTTCCTCCGTGCATTATCTTGCTCTTGTGCTCCGTGCTAGAGCGCCTCCTAGAGGCCATAAGCTACATCAATTCATGTATGTGACGGTTCATATATAATGGGCAAAGTAAGACTTTTGCCATTTCTCTTCAGAATTCTGAGATGCAATGTTCAGTTTGATCCACAGTAAGGAAGTGAGGATCGCGTGTAAAAACCAGTTGAGATCTCATGACACAAGTTCATGTCTAAAAGCATCAGCGTGCAGAAATGATACAGTTGAGCTGGTAACAGATAGATCATGGTTTATTAATGTAAAACAGTATATTTATATTAAGTTTAGAAAATAAATCATTTTATGACAATTTAGAATCAAATCTAAAGCTTAATGACATAAATACCAGATAATGTGTTACCAAACGCTTTATATTAAAATGAATTTTAAAAAAAATGCAGCGAAACAAAGAGCAACAAAAATAAACTTTACATGCTGAAAGGCGCCCGGACTAATTAGTGTGCGAAGAAAAAGGAAGAACAATAAAACAACAACAGGAACTGTCAAAATCCACGGGAAGAAAATCAAGGTAATTAGGCTTAAATAGGTCTAAAAGCAGAGTACACAGAGGCTTGTTTATGAATGTATGGTACTGTTTATATATATTCATGGCACTGTATCCTCTATAATCTTATAAATTCTTGGAAAACTCACATGCTTTTTTAAACTCCACCAACTCAGCTCCAAAAAATTAATAACATGCTTCATGAAGCTTCGTCGATCCATTTCTCTTTAGAACATGATCTGATATTTCGTTTCTTATTCTGTCTCTTTAATCAGGATATAATAAATGAGTTGATAACTTAAAAAGCTCTGGTGTACTAAAACGAAAGTGAAATATTTCTGCAGACATCATTTTCACAGCATGTTTTTTCTTGCCCTTTTTCTTGATGACGTTTTCACAGAAGTTCAGTAGTGCATCAAACACCAGCTGCATGAGCGTTTGTACTCTTTGTAACCCCTGACCCTGGTGCTGGTTTGACCTCAACATCTCTTACATCATTCATACTTTTATAAGAGCTTCAATACTATTGAATCAATACTAGAGAGGATGTGCTTAGTTACAAGAAATGAAACAAACTTGAATTCAGTTTTTCCTGAATTTTTATTTTTCACCTTCCATGGACCTCAAAAGGATGGAAGAAACATTTAAAGCAAAAAGGAGAATTTCTAGAAACCTGGAAAAACAACGTCTATTGCGCTTCTGTGTGGACCGAAGCCTCCTATCAGGACCACTACATTCCAAATCCATGATAGTATTTTGGATCGTTTTTTGGTACTTTTATTGAATAAAATGACAATAAAAATCCTTCAATCCTTGTTTACTTTTTAGGATCCAATCCGGATGATCAGCAACTTGTGCTTGTTAAAAAAAAAAAAAAGGACAACTCAACCTTTCCGATTTGCTGTTGCTCAATTCCTGACAGGTCTCGGCGAGAGTGACTGTGTTGTGCTCATTATAACCTTCATTGACAGATTCCTAACCGCGGGTCACACCGCGGCCCTTCACTCTGATGGATTCTGAGGTGACTGTTGTTGATCGCACTATTTTGGTGACTCCCCCCTCGGGTTTCATAATGACAGCGTGTTTTTACTTTTGTAAGAGCATCCCAGTTCTTTTGAGGCCATAAGCACAACAGTGAGTATTGTTTTGCATATTTGATTTGTTGATCCTGAAATGAATGGCAGTTAAAAAAAAAAAAAGGGCGACATTGATCAGAAGTCTCGAAAATTGCAATATCGGTAGAGAAAGGTATTGATCATTTGTGACGACATTTAGTCAATTCCTTAAGTTAGTTTGGTCTGACTTTTCTAGTCCTTTCACGATAAGCTAGTGGCTCCAGACGACCAGACTGGCCCAGAGGCTTTCGTCTTCACCTGAAGAGTGATTTATCATTGAGCAGACTGCATCTCACCTTCCCTGTGGTCATCGAAAAAAAAGGGCTTTTAATCTGCACAGCAAAACTGCTGTTTTCTTTCTTTTTTCTTTTGCTACTAAAAACATTTAGGAAATATTAAATTTGTTGATTTAAGTGTCTCTTAAATTCATCTTCGACCTCTATTGTATTCATCAGTTTGTCTGTTCACCATAACCACAACAACTTTGCTCTATCTCGAATGTCCCCACCTCCAAGGGACTTGTTGTATAAACAAAGCTGGGCAGGAATACAGCTTGCTGGAGGAGGAGTGAAGCCATGATTACGGATAATGCACTCCTCTCTCGTAACCTCTCATTCGCTGAGATTTCAGATCGGGGAGAACTTTATAAAGTGATATTTTCAAAGCATCGACATGACGAGGGACTTACTTTATCTTGAAGAGGAAGACTTCAACATTTGAAACATGAGTGAGTCAGCAGAGTTGGGTTTGGACTAAATCATTGTGATATTTCGGAGACCACAAAGACGGGATGAATCTCACTGTGATTTGCTTTTAAGGCTAAACGAGAACATTCTATTATTAAAAGTCTAAAACGAGGAAAAAAAAACCTTTTTTAAAAAAAACAAAAAAAACACATACTTTTAGTTTTTTACTATGCTCCCGGATAATTTAAGAACATTGGAAAAGGTTAAAGAAATGATTATAAAAATAATAATAAAAAATAAGGACTATTTAATGAAGTGTAAGATTGAAATAAACATGTACTAATGCTTTATTGAAATATTGTTGTTATGTATTGTTATTTAACTTTTGGATAACAACACATTTAATTTTAAACTGTTGCAATTGTCCTTACTGCTAATAACTTAGTAAATAATATACATTCTACTGTCCACATGAAGTATGTTTTTGTATATAAGAAACAAGCCTGTCTCCTGTCGAATTAGATATAGAGTCCCCAGTTTATTAACCCTGACTGAAGGAGTTATTAACTGTGTCACTAATCCACTGAGGGACTCTCTGGTTTCAGTGTTCAGAATCAGATTCTAAATTTGAAATGGCAGTATTGATTGCAACCCAAGGAAACCTGCTAACTGCTGGCGTTGACTGGCTTCTGACTTTCGATTTCAATTAAGCAAAAATAAATATTTGTTGTTTCCACATTTCAAACTCTTTTTTTTTTGCAGTGATGATTAAATAATCTCTTTCCTGAATCTGACCTTCAAATGAACATTCAGTTATTTGCGCTTTAAAACCATTACTTACTTACTTACTTGCGTAAATAGCCTTGAATTAGTTGATGCCAGATTCAAATGTCAATCCAACCTTTAATCTCTGTGACTTTGAACATCAGCTTTGGTCATTGCGTTGGATATTAAATTGATTCACAATGCTTGATGTGACTGCAGGTTATTGATGTGTTGATGAAGCTTCATGAATCCTTGTCCGAATGTTTAAAAGCTCAGTAGGTGGCGCCGTAGTCAAAAAATGATAAAAGGGTCGCTGGTAAAATATGTTACACAATCTAAGAATTTTTTCAAAACAGCAGGTGAGTGATTAAGGAAGTAGGTTCTTTAAAACCTTGTTTAAAAATTACAACAAAAGCAGCCAAACAACTGCAGCCGAGCAAAATACTGAACCGTGGAAACTGAGAGAAGATATGAACCTGTAGATTGCATTACGCAGTCATCACTCATCCAGATAAGCAGGATCATCCAGAGCTCTGGAATCACCGAGATATGGTCGTAAAAAAGATCCAGAGTTGGATGTAAAGTGATGTATTTTAACCATTAAAAATAGGAAAAATGTTGCAACAAAACAATATGTTAAGCATCATGAGAAAATAATTAGGTGATGCATCCTTTTCTTATTCAAATATTTAGGAGTATTTAAGTAAGCAAAAGGTGGTTTCACCTCTTAAGAATTTATTTTAAAAGTATACAATTATATTACAATAATAAAATTGGTACATACAAGATCAAGCACACTACACTCAACAAGACAATCTTAACAGATGAGATTGTCATGGCTTGTCTCATTGTTTTACTTTCTGTTGATTGTTTTTTATAGAGTTTGATCAAGACAACTATGGTGTAGCATAAATAATTCTGACCAGCTCTAGTAGAAGAACTCACATTTCCCCGATTCTTAAAACTCTTCACTGGCTGCCAGTTTCTTTCAGGATCAACTTTCAAATTCTGCTTCTTACTTTCAGATCTATTCATGGTCAGGCTCCTCCTTACCTCAGTGATCTGATCCAGCCTTACACCCCAGCTCGGGCTCTGAGGTCTGTGGATCAGAATCTACTGATGGTTCCTGAGCTTTGGAAAGATCTTCCGCTTCTTCTGTATTTGATGGATCTACTGACTCCTTCAAGAAATATCTTAAGAACTTTTTATTTGTGCAGGTTTTTCCCTGATTTTCTGTCACTACTGTGTTTGTCTTATGTGTCTTGGCCTTTTAAAGTATATATTTTAACTGTGTATTGTATTTGATTGCTCCAGCTCTTTGTGGCCCTGGTCTAGAAAGGCACTTTACAAATAACCATTACTTACTTACTTTCTTACAATTTCCCCAGCAACAGGCGCAAGACTGCAACCTCCTCTGTACAGTACGTCACATGAATTTGTCTTCTGTTCTTTGTGTTGTTGTTGTTGTTCATCTTGTGCCTGTGCCTTCGTGTGATTCAGTGTGTATGTTTTCTAAGCAACTCTCTTAGTTTTGCAGTTCATGAGACACTTCAATTCAGGATGCATCTCATGGTATACATGTTAACCCAAGGCCTGACCTCTCCGTAGTATATACTAGGCTTTGTTTGTGAAGAGCAATATATATTTTTTCTTCTTACAAACTTTCCGAGCATCCAACGGTTGTTAAAACCACCAGCGTGATAAAAATAAGTTGATGCTATTCTTGCATTTTGAAATAAAGTTTTAACCAGAGTTGAGCCTGTGATTGTTCATATCGTTATTAGTGGAGAGTGTCAAGTGTACAGGGGTGCAACTGGGCTCTGCTTCACACCTCTTGCTTGTCCAGCTTGTCTCTGAACGATCCTCCTCCACTCTCCAGCCAGAGTGACTCTTTTTCTTCTCTCTGCTCCCACTCTCCTTATCCTAGGCCTTGGTAATTACTGCATGTGTTGGTCCCGGGTTGGCTCGCGTTGCTGTGACACTTGGGTGTCAAGCAGTGTCTGCCACAACTGCACACCCCTCCTGCTATATTTTGAAAAGCGAACGGAGTAACACTTTGTAAGTGGAGACTTCCAATTAACATTGCATCCATTATCATCAATACGCTTTCAATAATTCAATTATTATAACGATGGTGTCTTCATGGCGATATAAAGCTCCTTCTGCTATCTCATGACTACAGGTAGTATTATACAGTAATAAACATATTTATATAGTGCTTTTTGGAACACGTTAAGATAATTTACAAGAAGGATGAGAAACATATACAAACAATATGTTAAGCAATGTAAAGACAATTTATAGAAGGAAATTTTAAACAGGTGGGTTTTAAGGAGTGATTTGATGATGATGATTAAAAGTGGCACTGGCTGAACTCTAAAATATAGGACACAGTCAAACACATCGTCAGATTAAAATAAAGGTTCACATCTTAAGGGCTTGAATTTTTCCATGTATATAGTGTGGGTGTTGGAGCAAGAATGTCACAGCTTTGTAAAGACCCCCTATAGATACTTTTTATTACTGTTACTGCGGCTTCCGTCAATATGTCAATCCTGATCCCTTCACATACGCCAGATTTACAATAGACCGGCGTCGGCTCGTTGAAAATTGTGCCTGATATGATATGACTCTCCCTCACAACCTCGTTTGGGTTTATCTTTTGTTTTACACATCAGGATTTGCACCTTTTTCGCTGATTTATTTTAAGTTTTCTTCTGAACTCTTCAGAGGTTCTGTAAATTTAATTGTATTTTATTATTAAGCCTTGTTTTTTCACCCTTGTTTTTTCACCCTCTCTTTTAATCTCTTAACAGGGTTAAACTGGTCTCAGAGTCATAGATAAGCTGGTGAAGCGTTTTTGCTAGTAAAGATAATTACTTCCCATAGAGATTGATCACATTTGTCTTAGAAAACTAAGAACACATTAATTGGCTGTACACATCACACAACAATTAACTAAATTGGGAAGTGATTGCATTAATTTTCGCTGTATAAGATTAACGATAGAAACAACATCTGTCGTGTCAAAGAGCTGAGTCCACAGTTAAGCACGATCTAGTGAAGGTCCAGTGGCTTCATCAATGGAATTTTTTATCATCATTAGTGTTATTTTATTTACCTTGAGTAATGTAAACACAATCTATATTAAAACAGTAAGATTTGATTTTAAAGTGTGTGTGTCCGTGTGTGTGTATAGGAGAATAATTTGTATAATAGAGAATGTCTTATGACGTGCTTGAGGTAAGGATGTAGAAAAGCAGGAATATATAAATGTCAAATTTAGTCTTTGTGATCTGCATTTCAAATTCTCACCCTTTTTGCCGCATACTCACTGTCTAATAAGAGGGAGAGAAAAAAAATACAAATGTGTGTGTCTGCATTTTTATGGGGATTCATGATTATTTTCATTCCAACAAGGAAGAGCGTCATCTCATCATTATGAGGAGGGTACGGCAAAGCGAGGGACCGAGTTCTGATAAACAAATGCATACATGAATAAATGAGCAAGTGCCAAAGTGGGAAAATGTCTCGTTGAATGGACAGGTTTGGACTTGAGTTGTTTTGCACTGGGGAAAGCTGTTGTGGAAGTCTAATCTCTTTTCTTTTAAACATGTCTCCAAAAGAAAGCTTATGGTAATCTTTACATTTTTTTTTGCTTTTAAAATCAGTGAAAGTTTACCTCAATTCAAGAACAAATCAACAAAATGATTTATTTTTAGATCAACTCAAATGGTATTAAAGCTTTTTTATTTCACATTAACTTATTTGAATGTGTCAACTGAACTTTTTCCATGACTAAAAATGACAAACAGCATTTTGACTGGCTTTAAGTGCCTGGTTTAAACTGTACACTTTTTGTAATGGGCTTTTTAAAGGGCACACATGAGCCTATAACCTATAAGCACATTGTATAACAGATGCTTTAAAAATCATTCTGATGATTTACGAGCGCTCATAAAAGCCCTGTTATATCTATAGTGTGAGGCAAGGACGTCCAGGTGTCACGCCTGCCTCTCTGACACACACACACACACACACACACACACACTCCGTCTCATCACATCCTGGAATATACAGGGATGTGACTCTATGACCACAGTGGGCAACATGTTGGCGAGTGTGTTGCTCTTGTGTTGGTGTGTAACAATATAAAAGTGCACTTTATTACATTACGGACACAACGATGTGCACATATTCTCAAACTTTAAAGGACACTTAGAGGGTAAGGGTTATGGAGTACAAAGATGGAAACATGTTCTCGTCACATTTTCACATCAACTCTAGGGTGAAAGTGCCTCCTGGTGACTATGATGTATTGCATGTCACCAGGATACATCCCAGCAGAATACTAATGCGAGCATCTGTGAAAAGTGTCACACTATTTGTGTTCCGCTGATGTCTTGTCAGGGCTTTTTCTTCAGGGAGTTGAAATGAGGTGGTTATACGAGCCACTAAGCACTGCTGGGAACTTTATGAATCTCACTTACGCGATCCAGGTCTTTCCAAAAACCATTGGATGTCAATCATCTGGTGTTTTGTTAGTTGGGAAAGGACAGACGTTAACGACGATTATAATAACTGCCATGTTAAGAATCTCTTTTAATTTAATTTTGATCTGTTATTTTTTGTTTATTTTCTCGGCTGCAAGGTTTTACAATACGCAGCAGTCAAAATCCTTTAGCACACTGGCGTCTTTTTTGTTCAGCATTGAACATTGAACATGAATCTACTTGGAATCTACTTGGAATTGCTGTCTTTGTTTAAGCAAAACATCGGGTCAAGAGAAACCGCTAAATTAGGGTTTGGTCGATGCAAACTCTTTCGCTCTTTTAGTTCTGACTACAGGCTAATGTGTGCTCGCTTGTTATTCAAGTCAACCATGACCCTAAATATAAAAATTGAGGAACACATTCAAAAGGGAAATGTGAGAAAAAAAAATCAACTAGATTCTACATAGAGTGTAAACTTTGAGTTAAACAACCAACCAAGTTTGTGGTGATGTTGGCAGTAAAATTAGTTTAGTGTTTAAAAAACAACAACTTAATTAACATTTAAGGGTCTGATTTATTTTTAATGGAATTTGCTCTTTTTTGATGTTAGTGTCTAAAAAAATTTAACTAACTCTAAATTAACCATCATAGTATTTTAATTTAACATATTTTTCAAGCACTCAATTAAACTTAAAACTAAAAACTAAAAATAAAGCTGAGCCAAATTATTTATTTTCTTATTTTCTATAAACCTGTCACGGTTGTGAGTTTTTTTTAGCTGAACATCTTTTTAACAATTCACAAGGTTAAACACACTTTGGTCAATAAAAGGTTTACTTCATAGATTTCTGGTGAAATGATTTCTTTTCACCATTGAAACAGTGATTGCAAAGATTTTGTTCACACTTGTATGGAAGTAAACAACTTAATATCTGTTGAAAAACATTCAATTTGTAAGGAGCTCATTTCTAAAGACATTTCTTGCTGATTTGTGTTCAGCCAAAACACATTTGTGGCAGGCTTTTAGTGAACGCTGTGCTTCAAGTCATTAATCAATGACTTGAAGAAGGGATTGTAGACGAGGATAAAAGAAGACTGACTGATTGACCACTCGAGTGATTTAAACCGAGATGCCATTAAAAAACAGGTGGCATACATTGAAATTGTATTGACTAACAAACTGCCCACCACCTCGTAAAAAAAACAAAACAAAAATGAATGACGAACAAATAACAATAAACCTAGACGTGTTAATGTGACCTCATGTATATAAGTTAAAAATAGATAATTATCAAATAAAGTGTTTTATTTTCAAAAATCTAAACTAATCATAGGACATTTTAAATTACAATGTTATTACAGGTGTGCTTATTACATGCAATGTAAGCCTTACTATTGATCAATTATTGAAAATGTACTTTAAAACATAATAAGTTATTTTGGTACTGCTTTGGTGTATAATATTCATGTTTTGCCATCTTTAGTAACACATGTTGGTTTAAACACGAAAGACTTTGCTTTTTTGGCAATAGAGATAATTGAGATACTGGCTCCATCCGTTGGCTCCGCTGCGTGAAAGACTCTTTTGAATTGTGTGTCACACTTGGACTGGGCTGCTTCATCCTTGAAGAAATTGAGTTCAAAAGATTGACATTGGTACCAATGTGGGATCATTCAAATGAAGCTGTTTGAAGACACCATATGCCTCTTTGTATCTGTGAATCCACAGTTGACATCAATGCTTGTAGATTGATACAGAAAGAGCTCGTTTGATGAATGGATAATGTTTATATTTAGTCTATACACATGGGAGCTTTTCATGGAATCAGTAATGTATGAATAACCAACTAGAAAGTAAAAAAAAAATGACTAAGTTACCACATTAAGACCAAAACGTTACCTTTGACATGTTGAAATCCTCTGTATGTGAATGTTTCCTTCAATAGAAAACCGAAATATTTCCCCTTGAAAGCGATTAATCTGGCATTTTTACATTGTGTATGTTATGTAATCAGGAAGTAATAATAACATAAGTACTAGTAAGAAAAATAAATGATCATAATTGTCAGTTCAGTTAAAAACTGGTACAATGACACTGTTACTTTCCATGAGATATTATTTTAACCATTTTCCCATCTTTAGATTTTTGTTGTTACTACAAAATCAACGATCATGACGATGCAATTGAGATAGACTAATGAGCGTACCTCAACTCTTGACCTTGAACTTGGTATTCGAGACGTGAGATTTGAATCATACACTGGAACATGCTTTAGGAAGGTTTTATTCAGTTCCAGGGTTTGCTTTCTTTTGTCAACTTTGTGTCACATTGTCCGACTTCAAGCTCCGACAATGAAATTGACACAAAAAACAAATAAAAAACGGCGCCTTTACTTTTTATGGTTTACAACAACACATACAACCTGTCTGTCAATGATATAATTCATCATTCAAATGCCTGTGATATAAAATATATATATATATATATTTTTCCATTTAAATAATATCTACAAATCTTCACATTAAGCAAACCGTCGGACAAAGGAAAAAAGGAGGCTATTTATAAATTTTGAAAATGGGTCTGGCCTCTAAACACACGTCTCAGGGTTTTTAACCACAAATTTAGATGCAAAGATGAACAAACTTCAAACATGAGAGAGGTGACCCCCCTGGCAAGGTGACACTGTGACTTTTACCCTCCCCTGACAACCCGGGACGAGGAGAGAGTGGAACACAACAAGCCTTTCAGCCACAGCCAAGGTTTTGATGTCCTGAGCCAAACACTGCTGCTTACTAAAGATAGAAGGCTCTTATCAATTAGTGACTGAAGACACCCCACTCTAAATACCTTGGTCAGATAATTTGTCCTTGTGCTAGGCTATTGGATTCCCACCTCTCTATCTGACTGCCCCTCCCACTGCCCTTCACATTTTGGCATAAATACCTCCCTGTCTCTCTCTTCCAGCACTTATTTTATACCAAAGGTAACCTTAAAAAGTTCACTTTGAGGAAATCCAAACTGCTGACGTCCCCTTTTTTTAGTGCACCCTTGTAAAGTGTTGAACACATGGGTGATAATTGTATGTGTGTGTGCGTCGGAGTACGATGAAATCGTTCCTTTTCCGAATCAAATCTTCCATTTGCATTATTTAAGGAGCCGAGTGGATATTTTCCCTCCCTTGCTAAAGATCCATCCACACTAAACGCTGCAGTGGGAAGACAAATCCTCCGAGAATGACGTTTTCATGTTCTACTGTTTTAATAAACATCAGATTCTTCTTCTGTTGGCAACTCAACTCAGCTGTGGCAGTGTTCATCTAAACCCTATCCTTTATCAGGAGAACAAATTCAATCCAGTGCCTTAAAAGATTTATAGATTCATGCAAGTTTTACACCGCTGGGAGGGCTAATGGCTTTTAGTGCCGGGGCCCCGAAGAGTCATTGTGCATGAAAACCAGAAAACGCAGAGCAGCACTTAAGCTTACCGCAATGTCAGGTTTATGTCCAAAAAAAATGGCTTTAAATTCTGAAACTGCTGCCCAACAAGAATGTTGCCGAACAAGAATAGACGGTTAGTTGGACAGACAGAACTTCCCAATGCTTTGGTGGGTTTGTTTTTAAGCCTACATTTTCAAAACCGATTCTCAATGTCTATTTTGTTTGGAGACGACACATCACGTTATTCCTCCTTCAATAGCAACACTTGGTATGCTATACATAGCACCTGGAAGTGATGAGGAGGAATCCAAATGCCTCTCTAAGAAGATGCAAGTCAGACACGCACTAGTAGAAACCTGAGTACCCAATAAATCAAGCAACATCTTCAGCCACAAACCTGTCAGCCTATTAGAGGAAGACAACTGTGAAGACAGAAGATGAGTTCAGAGGGATGTGGCAGGGTGCTTTCTCAGGAAATATCGCTAGATGCGAGAAGAGTTGGTCACACATGACATGGAATTGAGAAAAAGGAGGGAAGGTTCCCTTTTAGCCGAGCACTTACTATCAGAGTGCTGAGTGAAATGGTGAACAACCTCAAATAAAGTAAAAACATGAAATAAAAAATGCCACTGTGTGATATAAATAATTCAATAGATTGCAATGGCACAAAAATAACAGTTGGAAAAAAAAAAAGCTCTGCTTCCCAGCCCAGCAACACAGAGTGCTTGTTGTGTTGCCTGTTTTTAATGCTGGTTCAGATGTTAGTGCCTGTAAGAGTGGGTTTACCCGGTAACACAAACGCTGAAAAAGCCATGCTCGATAGTAATCGTCATTTTTATGTTTTTATTGTTATTATTAAAACTTCTGGTCGTCTGGCTTCAAAAATAAACTCGCCCTAATGTTGATAATACATTTTACAAGTTAAAAAAAAATAAAACGTTAATAAAACCTTTTAAATGTCACACAATCTTTTAATGACAAGCTCACAATAGAAACTGAAACTGACATGTGTCGATGCTAATTCCTAAATAATAACAATAAAAATAATTCTGACCTTAGAGTCAGACATTTTGAAGTCTTGGTATGATGTAACTATTAATCTTTGCCCCCCCCCCCCGCTTGTTTTTACTTCATCCCCTGTGGCTCTCAACGAAAGAAAGATTGGACACCCCTGATCTACAGGATCGAGATGTGATTTCAGAATGCCATCACTTCTCTCGTCTTATGATTAAATAGATATGTCATGCAGACGGACCGACACATTTGCAAACTCCAACCTCCTACCTGAGGTAATTGCTAAGGACGTCTTCAGCTACTCTTGTTTTTTTTCCTGAATAAGATACTAGATTGGACGTCTAAATAACCAAGTAATCCGCTTCTGTAAGAGATAACTGGTGCACAATCATTGTTTAATTGTCTTCGCTACTGTTTATGTTGTTGATAATTTGATCCTGCCATTGGAGAATTTGTTTCCCATTACCTTTAGTTAACTGCTCAACAACTGCTGGTTTTAAGGAAACATGGATAGTTCTTAGTGAATCCAAGTAAAAGAGAGGTACATTTCTTACATGTGGTTCTCTCTCAGGTGCATGATGGGAAAACAATGAACACGGATGAGTAGTGATGAGCTAATGAAGCTTCATTTAGCATCTTATAAACCTTTAGAACCCACTAAAAGGCAGTTCTGCTCTATAATCCATTGATTTGAATAGTTATTCTAATGAAATGTCATTTAAAAACAGGTAAATAAAGAAACATCACTAGAGATGAGGGGGCATCATTAGATTCCAATAGTAGTGATGGACTGATGAAGCTTCATGAAACAGTGTCATTATCTTCAGAGCCCACTAGATGGCGGTCTCTGCACTATTTTCCTTTGTTTTAAACAACTGTTCTAATGAAACATCACATCATTTTTAAACTGATGGCGCCATGAGACAGGCCAGTAACTCCATTAAGGTCTACACAAAACATACAGGGAGTAGTAGTAAGGAAAGTTCAAGAAACTTTGGCAACATAATGCCAAAAGTCCCTTTAATAACTTCATCCTTTGTTAATTAAATCTACTACCTCAGCCCTCACCTTTATGCCTGAATGCTTCTAATTACAGAACTTTTGTACCAGCACAACATTCCAGTCTCTAGAAGTCCAACAACTGCACTCTCACATTTGTTGAATCATTTTCCCAGCATTTGTTTATTTCCTTCCTCTCCACTTATTTCTGTCTATCAAACAGATAGAAACCCACCTGGGAGGCTTTGATATGTTTTACTTGACTGAGTTCCTGATTGTGCCATTTCCGGAGAAGACACTTGATGCTCGTGACACCCCAATATAATCCAGGTAATGCTTTGCCGCACTTGTGTTGTCTGACTAATTTGTTGTGAAAAGATGCAACAGGGTGACACTTTATTGTAATGAGTTGAGCCGCGGAGAAAACTTGCACACCTTTGGATTCCTGACTGAAATCCAGGAAAGACGATATGAATAAAGGGAAATTGTGTAGGGAATGTGAACTTGGGCTTTATTTTGACAAAACAAATTACCTAAACATAAAAAACTAATATGTAGATGAAATTGTCCAATGACCTGCCAAAAACCATAATACTATATGTATGTAAAAATGTATATATTATTTTAAATGTATGTATTCTTTTAAATTACTTGAGTACTGGTCTGATAAGGTTTCATGAAACAATGTCATTATTTTCAGAGTCCACTAGATGGCAGTCTTAGTGCTTTTTTTCTTTTGTTTTGTACAACTGTTCTAATGAAAGATCACGTCAACTTTAAACTGATGGCGCCACCTACCGACCTCTAAACAACATGACACTGTTTAAGCATTGATAGATTCCAAACGTTGCACAAGTTTGGATTAAATAATAAAATTGCTGTACAGCTAAAGATAAGTAATTGTTCGATGAATCTTCATGAAGCAGTATCTGTATTGTCCAAAATGGCATTTTCTGTCCTAGGAATCATTTTTATTATTATTAAGCTATTTTATCAGAAACTCACAAATTAAGGGTGCCACTTATCAAGCACTTAAATAGGAAGCTGCTTCATGAAGCTTCATCAGTCCGTCACTACTTATGACTGGTGATGGTGTCATGAAGCAGTGTCATAGTTATCAGAGTCCACTAGATGGCGGTCTTGGCACTATTTTCCTTTGTTTTGAACAACTGTTTTAATTAAACATTGCATTATTTTGTAAACTGATGGCGCCACCTACAGACATGACACTGTTTCATGAAGTTTCATGAGACCATGCTTTATTCTCGTTACATTATAAAGTGTCAACCGATGTAATATTTTCTAAAGTTAAATGAGGGAAAAAGAAATACAAGTACTCTGTATGTGGAGTTTCAGCTCTGCATGCAGATTAAATATATACTCCACACCTTCCCCGGGTGTTCTGCCACATCAGCTGCTGAACGCTTGTTTGATGTTTCTCTTGTACGAGGAGTTAAGTCTCAGGATCCCTTTGATTGTGCAAAATGTGCTGTGTGTTGGGTATTAAACATCTAGGAGCAATCTCAGTCTTTAAAGATGAAGGTCAAGACAAGAAGTGACCGTCCTTCTCCATGTTTATATGCGATTCATCTGTTTCTGACTAGTAAGGTCAAATTGGTCACGCTCGCTTGTGGTTTACTTTAATGTTATTCCATTAAACATACATCGCAGTATAGCCTTATTAAAAGAAGGCATCTATTAACATGCAACATACGACACCTGAGAACATGTTGAATTATTATCAGCGATGTTGAAAGTAAAATGGTTAGATCTGCATTACAATTAGCTTTGTATTGATTTTTGTTTTTGTCTTTGGGTTGTTATATATATTGCATTTTTCCTGACTAAAAAGAAGTCTTTAGAAGAGATAAATATCAATAAATAGTGGTAGAATGTGGGAAAAGAGCCAATAGATGCTTTACAGTAGCACCTGAAGAACAGCCATTCGCTAATGCAGCTTTCTCTGTTAAGTGGATGCCTTACCGTCTACACTAGTGCAAGGTTTGCAAAAATAAATTAAGAACATTCTAGTTTTAGGTTTAAGTATGTTTAACTTTTTATTAAATAAATGTAGGTACTAATGTGTTACATTTTTTAAGGAAAAGATGACAATCCTATTTAAGCTAAAAGTGGTATCAACATTTTTTTTCCAATAGGGCAACATTTGATGAGTGAAAACAGCGATAATTCCAATTATAAAGCATATTTTTCTTTAACTTAAAATTCTCCACAATTCCCAGTATTAGCTTCACTTTTTGCGTCATAAAAAAACGTGTCGACGTATAACAAGTTAGATTTTTGAAGTTTGAAGTTTGAATTGTATCAATTAAAAAGGCTAGAAACATTTAAAGCATCACGAATGGTCTACATTCACACGCTTGTGGAAGTTTCAAACCTCTTTTTTGTAATTATCATTTAACATGGTTCATCCAATGTTCATGATGAAAAAGGTCAAAATGCACAAAGGACAATTTGTATATCAGAAATAAAAGCCCATTGTGGATTGTTGTGTTTTGCTCTAATTAGTTCCACAAGCCCCTTTCTATCGCTCTCTCTCGTTCTCTTCCTGTATGGTCCAGTGTGTGTTGGTGAAAAAAATCATTGTGTTTATTTTTTTAGATGACAAAAGACGTAAGAGGGAAAAATTTACTGATTATTGTAGTCAGAGACTTAATTCCCAACAAGGTTGTCCAGCCTTTAAATTAAATTTAACAAGTAAAAATGCTTAAGATGAAATAACAAAAAATCCACTCACCATCTAGAAAAAAAGTCAACGTGGACACTTTGAGAACAACCTACGTAGGAAGAGCGATGGGAAGGGAACACTGATGCGTGCTCATGAACACACATCCTGCAACACACGCGGATGCCTGTAGCCAAAGAGATCGATTTCCCTGCTGTGCAAGTCACACCTGCACATCTGCCGTCTTTGGAATTGATGAAAAAACTCAGTCTCATCAGCAACAGCAAACTGAAGTGCGGTTTCATTCCATGCAATGACAAAGTAGTGGCTGGGAGCTCGTCAAAGGCTTATCTGGGTTGAATCTTTTTCTCTTTTGAATTTAACTCAGTTGGATGTAATTTGAGTCTCTTACTTAACTTAAGTCCAAATGAAAAGAGACAAAAATATACGAACGTATCTAATTCTATGTGAGAAAAAAAATAATATTCATACTTAACTTTGTCCTCCTGCTACCTTGAATTTGATTGCTCATAAACAATGTTTCAAATATATTAAAGTAATTTCAGAATTAAAAAAAACAACAACATATGAACTAAAACAGCATCTTATCTTGACAATTACATGTTTTTTATTAACCCTTTTATAACTGCAACCGTTTCAGAATCAGATTTAGAAACTTTTTGACAGTGTTGTAAACACAACACAGGATTCTTTTGCGGTGGTATTACGGAATTTAAAAAATGGTATATTACGACAAAAAAATAAGCAATTTTAAATTCAATATTTTGAAAATAACTTTGAATTAAATTGAATGAGAATACCCGAATAGTTATTATATATTTAAAAGAAATGTATAAGTCAGTGTTTCTGCCATTGAAAGCATGTAATGTCCAGGTGTATTTTACTTGTGTTGCAGTTCAGAAAATGTTCCCAAGTGCAGTACACTTTTTAGAACTATAAGTGGAATATAAACTCATATGGAAGGATATCCTGGTGGTCTGTGGAGCTCCATAAACATAACAATAATATCTAAGTGGTAATCATGGCAGGTTGAAAGTGCTCTCCTTTAGAAAAAAGTACGTCATAGAGAGATGAAGTTATTTAAGAGCTTGTTAGCAACACTGGCCCATTGAATATAATGGACTCTTGAAGTTATTCTTTAGCATTGGTCGATTCCAAACATCACTAAGTGTGGAGGAAATAATCAAAATTCCCTTAAGGTAAAGAATAGCAATGGTCCGTTGAAGCTTCTTTAAGCAGTATCTGTTTTTCCTGAAAATAACATTGTCAATTTCTGCTCTTTTAGAAATAATTTAAAAACTAAATGCTATCGAAAAATGGCAAATTAAGGGTGCCACCTACGGTGCCCCTGAATGGGAAACTGTAACCACCAGAAGCATCACTACCTAAGACCGAAGATATTTTACAACATTGTCTTTAAGCAGGTTGTGCCGTCAGTTTAAAAAAAAGGATGTGAGGTTTCAGTAGAAAAGCTGTTAACAGTAGTGATATGGTCTGATGAAGCTTCATGAAAAAGTGTCATGTTGTTTATAGGTCAGTAGGTGGCGCCATCAGTTTAAAAACAATGTAATGTTTCATTAGAACAGGTGTTCAAAACAAAGGCAAATAGTGCAGAGACCACCATCTAGTGGAAAATAATGACACTGTTTCATGAAGCTTCATCAGTTCTACCTCAAAATCTACTTGAATTTAATCATAACATGCATTTAAAGAAAGCAACACAAATGTCTTATGGTTGTAGGAGTTAAATATCTGGGGGAAAATGTCAGAACAACAAAAAGTAAACCCACTCGCGCTGCAATTTTATTTTGGCCTGAAAGATTTTCAACGATGCCTACAGTGGATCAGGATGCACCAGTCAACATTCTGTTTTGGCCTTCGTGCTTTGATTGACAGATAATGGCCCAGCAGTTGTTGTTTTTCTTAGCTCTGCACAGAGTGCGTAACAGACACCCATCTCACCAGTTTGTGACATTGGGGAATAATTACAGGGGGGCCGCCTGAGGTAAGGCCTGGCAGAAAGAGTTCGTTAGTGATGAGGGTGAAGAGAGGAGGAGAGATGCTTGGGAGGTTTGATAGCCTCGCACTACACAAGAGAGAAAGAAAATGCCAGGTTTCACTTTAGCTGAAGTATTTTTGAACAATATTGAGCATACATTGTGATGCTGACGGATGTGAATGTGGATTCTCTTTTTGGTATTGATTAAATGTATTATAGCTAAACATTTGCTTTCATCTTCTTGAAATCAAGAACGCCGTCAGGAAAAATCTTTTGACAAAGCAAATAAGAAATAATCGTGACTACGCCTCGTATATATAAAACGTTGGCTTTCAGTCTTGTGGGCTTTGAGTTCCTCTCATTATAACTTTTTCATGAAAATACTTAAGACGATTAGTCTGACTGCTGCTCTTTAAGTATTTGCACAAGAGGATTTGACTTACGTCTCTTTTTTTTTTACTCCCTCTGCTCGATGAATGTGATGTTAAATCGGCAGCTCGCTCTTGAAAATGAAGGGAAAGAAGAAAAAAGGGGGAAGTTTAATGATCTTGCGAACTTTATCGTCATTTTCAATTTGAAATGCTTTACATAATGGGCAACACATTTGTTTAACTTAACGGTTGTTTTGTTTTACACATTACATTGAGCAAGTAAGTTACAAAGACAAAAATAGGCAAGTGTGAGCTAATAATCTAAACATTTAAGTTTTTTTTTTTTTGTAATGGCCACAAGATGAAATATTATAAAGGGTGGATTTCTTTCAAAATGATCTGTGCATTTTTCTTATAAGTCTTTATCGATAGCGTGGAGAAATATTTTTGCTGTTAAATCTAGGTTATTATGAGTATATACTACATTTTATATATTATAAAACACAGAGGTTTGTATCAATCCATTGTTATTTCGTATTTATTAGATGAATATTGTAATTTTTGAAAACAATACATTGATGTTATTCTTTATATGTGCATTCCCAAGTGTTTCTCCCTTTACTTTGGGGGGCGCCGTTTCTTAATATCATACAAATACAAAGTATTTAGTGATGGGTTGATGAAGCTTCATGAAAAACTGTCTTGTTGTTTAAAAACGTTTTTAAATGATGGAATATTTCATTAGAACTGTTGTTCAAAACAAAGGAAAATAGTGTAGAGACCGCCATCTAGTGGACTGTGATAAATAGTGACACTGCTTCATGAAGCTTCATCAGATCACTAGTGTCTAAATCAAGTATATTAATTCATTTTTAATGTGGCTCAAGTAAGGTACTAGTATTTTTACTATATATGAAGGTGGCACGTATATAAAAACATTTGAAGTAAAAATTGAGATTAATCCAAATAGTTTAAATTCAAGGCCTGCAACCTACAAAAACACCAGTTAAAAATTAAAATACCTGTTAATTTTAACAGGTATTTTGATGATTAGTTGACTTGACATATCACTAGTGCCAGGCTCATGAAGCTTCACAGACAGTGGCATCATTTTAGATGGCGTCTTCAGTTTTGCGTTTTCATCAGTTTTTCAGAACAAAGGATAGCGCACATAGTACCATCTTGTGGCTCACGAAAACAAGAACACTGCTCTTTGAAGCTTTATGAGATCATCTCTACTCATCACTGAAGCGATGAGATTGAATTACACAATTAATCAAATCAATTTCCATACATTACCAGCAAGATTCAAACGATACCATAATAATAATTTCAACCCAACTGCTTGTTAGCTTGGACTAAGTAACCCTTTGATATCTTCTAAAGCATCAAGCCTTGCAATCTAACGCCGTCCAATACTTCACATGAAATATAACGACATGAAACAATCTCTTCTTGGTCGTGATAGATCCAAGTCCAACTTTCAGAGGATTCATTTCCAGCCAGTGGAGTCATGCCTGCATTATTAATGAATTTTCACTCTTGCTTTTAATCAGAGGTGCCAGTCCAGATTAATGTGGAGATTAGTGCGAGTGTAATTACTCAGCTTCGACTTAGAAGTATCTGATCAGTTAGATATTTACTGTTTATTAATGACCTCAAAAACTATTTGAATGATAACTCAACTATCTCATTGCTAATACGGTTTGTGTCTCCAACTTGTGGTTGGCCTTCTGTCTATTGCTACAAAGGAGTAGGTGTGTGAGAACATGTTGTTTCACCAATAATGGACAACTTTTTTTTTCCAATGCTGTTTAAATATTCAACAGAACTTTTTATTTTATGGCTTCAAATGCCATTTTAGATGTCATCATATTTTAACTATTGTTTACGTTTCAAATGAATAGTATTTTCATTTTTTTACTTTTAAATATGGTAAAGTTACTTTCTTACTTCCTTTGTGGCCGAATGAAGGATGAACTCCTGCGACATCCTGGCAATGACTGAGGACCGGAGGATACAGTCGACTTTAGTAAGTTTTAAAGCTGATGTCTGGATATTAACAGATTAAAAGCAGTTAAGACTTTGCCAAGAGTCATGTGGTCTTATCCTTGTCCCTACTGTATCACAATATGTCAAAATATAAAATTTTGTTGCACCTGTATCATGATATGTTCCCAAATTCTTGCCAATTCATACCCCTGTGTCTATGTTAGTAAATTCCCTTTTGACTTATTTTTCCTTCATCTGGTTTCCTCATCCTATCTTCTTGAGAGCCGGGACATAACACACAAAAAAACATTCACACACTAGCTCATAAAGAAAATTGAAATTACTCAATCAACCTATGAATGTTTAGGGATCATGGGAGGTGAGTGGAGCAGCCAGAGTTAACCCAAACAAGTAGATCATACAAACTATACAAAGACAGTACGTAGTTTTATGGAGCGAGATTACAGCCACCGGTGCACCGTGCATATGACTGGTTGAGCGCAAAGCAGAGTGATTTTGTGCAAAAAACATTTTAAACAACCAAGACACACTTGCTCAAACTGGTGGCAGTAATCTCACTCCATATTGTTTGCCTCTGCCTGAAAGTCAACCTACAACCCTCTTGCCATGAGGCGGCAGCGCTAACTACTACACCACTGAATACTCTTGTCTAGGTTTTTATGACATATTTCATTTGAGTATATATGGATTCAGACTTAACGTTAAAAATAGAAACTTTATCCAATAAAACCCAGAAGAAAAATCTAATAAAAATCATAGAGATAGAATTATACTGAATACAAATGACATGTTTAAATCATCTAAATAGTTCTTGTTTTTTAAATACTGTCAAAGCTTCTTACAGTTTTCCTATACATCCGGTGTGGCCTTTCATTTACGCAGGTCAGACAAATGCAGGTACGCTCTAACATGCACTGTGTTTGATCATTTAGGACTACAAACACCCGTGTTTGTCCTGAGTTCAGGCAACAGGCTCAGGACAAGCCCGTGTTTATGGTGATTAGGTGGTGCAGCTTGATCCTGGTGCTCACCTCAGCATGAAATTGCATTTGCAATGAAGCTTTTCTCTAACACTCTTGTGATAGTACAAGTCTAGATACAAGCATACGTAGTAAATGAATAAACATCCAAGAAAAGGATGTTGATTCAAGATCATTATTGTTAACTACTGCTACCATAAAAATAAAAAAAATAAAAAAAAAGATGTATATACTGTATATGCTAACTAATGGATTCCTTAGGATAAACAAATATACATATCAAGAAGAAACAGGAAATAAGGATTAATCTCTCGAGGTTACTTTTTCACAGTCCTTGTGTACTTGTGTACTTGTGTGAGCGTGTGTGGCCTGTTCATGTGCGCCTGCCTGTCGGCGTGTGTGGGAGGTGTTGTTTAGATGGTCAAATACAAGAGTTGGTGTTCAGTTGTGCCTACTCTCCAGCAGACATCTGTCAGAGGAAGACACTAAAAGCTATGGTTGATGGATAGACATATTGATTAACGTGTGAAAACAATGTTTTCTGTCCAAGGACGGCAGGAGAAGCTTTCACGAAATATATATATATATTTTTTAATAAAATAAATATGATTAAAAAATATATATCTGTCGAGGGGAATTTATGTAAACATGTATAGAAACTGATTTAAAAAATGTATTTTGTTGTAAAATTAAACCAAACAAAAAAAAAGTATTTATGGTAGATTGTTCTTTGAACAGGCTCAAGAAAGAACACCAACCACCTTCACTGCAGTGAGGTACTTAACAAAAGGTCAAACACTATCACCCACCAAATGCATGACATCACAACTAAGCTCAGACAAGACAGCAAGCGGAGCTATTTTGTTGGACCCAATTCTAAGCAATAGTAAGTCATCTGTCAGAAGAAAACTCGCTGCTTTCAAACTACAGACAGGCGCAGTATTTCCCCAGGGTGGATATACTACATGGGGAAGTAAAGGTTGGTGCACACGAGCATCGGAGCCAAGTTCAATGGCCCCATGGTGGCATATTATACTGTTATACTAGTCCATATTGTACTATTATACTAGTTTATAATGAACTGTAATACCAGTTCATATTATACTATTATACCAGTTGACATTATAATATTATACCAGTTTACATTATACTTTCATACTAGCTCTTTATTAACTAGTATACTAGTTTATATAATTCTATTTTAACAGTTCATATTCAACTATTATACTAGTTCATATTGAACTATTGCATTAGTGTGTACTATACTATTTTATCATTTCATATTCAACTATTATATTAGTTTAGATTAAACTATTGTACTAGTTCATATTATACTATTTTACTAGGTCATATTGAAATATTATACTAGTTTAGATTAAACTATCATACTAGTTCATATTATACTATTTTACTAGTTCATATTAAACTAGATAATATAGATATGAGAAAAATAGATAAAATAGATACTAGGATAAAACAAATCCGAAATTTCTCTGCAGACTTTTCCAGCCGACTTCCAAAAAGAACCACCTCAAGTCAGGACCACGAAAGCTGCTCCTGTGAACTGAATATACATACAAAGGTGCAACAATTGGGGAATCCTGCCCTGATGTGAACCCCGATTCATTAGAGTTCAAAATCGGATACCCGGATCATGAAAACTTAAGTTATTGAATTCTGTATATTCCCACTTTAATTTAAAAGACAGTCGTTGTTGGTATTATTTCCCAACACTGCTTGGACACACACTGTGTAAGAACAGGCTCTACTGTCCATATTTCCAGTTAAGCCTGGTGTCTGGTGACATTGGATTTGACTTTATAACAAATATCACTTTGTTATTGCTGTTTTGTCAGAAAGGAGTCGTGGCAGTATTTCTCCCGAAGGACTGCGATAACTACGTTTGACTTTTCCATGTGTGTAGGACAGCGAGAGCAGACAGAGGGGTGTGGATGAATATTCAGTATTTCTATGAGTATTAGCAGCATGCAGTCAGGTAAAACTGCTCACGGACCCCCGAGGATGCTGGGAAACGGATCCGCAGGATCAAAGGGAACGTGAAACACAGCAGAACGATGGATCTGGAGGCTTAGTGCCTCATTAGGAATATTACAAGGTAAGTCTGGGAATTAAGGTATCTGGGAATTAGTGCTGAGACAGTCTTGGTAGAAGACGGAGGTAAGGATAGCTTAGACATGTTTAACTGGCAAAGGTGGGGATTTGACTGGTTACAAAGTACTGATCTTAAGTCATGGAGCTCATAATGATGAGTCTCACGGCAAGATCTACTTTGACCTTGAAGCCTAACTCATGATTGACTTAAATACATATATTTATAATCATTTTTGGTAATGCATGGTGTCATTTCTCTGGATAATTATGAAGTAAAATAATCTTCAATGCTCTTTAAGTTTTCACCCACAGTGATTCTACATGCCATCTCATCTGCCCACTGGTGTCTCAGAACTCTAACTTTGACATATCTGGTGCTTTGAAGACAATCCGGTCAGAGTTCAGCCAATTCTTCTGAAGTAAAAAAAAGCTCCAGAAACTGAGACACTGATGCTTGTAGACTGCTGAGAATTTGACACCTGACATTCTGCAGAGAAAGTTTTGTTTTGATTGGTGTTTTTACAGAAATGTGTGTAAATAGACAGATGACATTTCATGGCAGCATCATTATAGATAAACAACATATTCAGATTTATAATAGATTCCAATAACATGACATTTTCCCAATAACAAAGGATTCTAACGCTAGTAATTCCAGTTTTAAGTCCAAGTTTTAAAACGATATTGGCCGTACCTTATGGTGTAAGGTACGTTTATTTTTATAAGGATGCAACAAAAGCTCTGTAACTTTTCATTGAATGCTTTCTTATGGTTTGGGATTTTGTAATATGAACATGTGACAGTTTTAAAATAATGTGAGGTGTAATTAGATTAGCTGCATAATCATCATCTGCTCTATAGTCAAAGGATTATAGAACAGAGAGTGCCATCTGGTGGGCCACGAACATAAGAACACTGCATCATGAAGCTTTGTTAGACTATCCCTTACGTGCAGCAGTAATAATCGTCATTTATATATTCTTTCAGTTTAATAATAAACTTAACAAGACAGCTGGGAAATCAGAGAGCAAAGGCTGATCAAGCAAAACTTAATTTCTGCAGCAAACCAAGAGTAGGAAACTGAGATCACAAATAAATCTGCCAAATTTAAAAAATAAAAGCTGATTTTAAGAGATAAGTCAACAACGATTGAAGGCCAAGACAACAAATATATAAAAACAGCAGCCCCAAGAAAAATAACACAAATAAAAAGGTCTAAAGATGCAAGGAACACACTTATTTAAAAAAAAAAAGTTTTATTTGCTCTCTGTCAATATTGATCATAATATGAAAAGCAAAACGTTTTAATGAGACATCCCTATCAGTACATTACTACTTGTCTTTTACTAACAAAAGTGGTTTTGCAGTGTAAAGAGATCCATTTTTGCTGCAAACTTGTGATTTGCCCAGATGTGGATTTCATCTCTGAAACCAGCCAAATTGCCGCATCTAGCTTTTCATTTGGTACCATGTTTTTTCAAACTATAACAGATACTTAAAATAGATTCGATTTTAAGGAAAGAAAATAGAGTGCGCTTTACAATCAATTTCGCCTTAGGTAGTTATTCTAGTTGTAGTCGAACCGAAATGATGCTACAAAGCCACACCACAATATTCCCATTGTATTGTCCACTAGTCTCCTGACCATGCAAGTGCTACGTAGCGCAACCACGCTTACTACAATAGAGTCATTATTAATTTGTGGTTAACGTGTTGAAGTCCCATCTCTAGCTTAAGTATGTTTCAGTCAAAGGGATTGCTACATAGACATCAGTTAACACAATAAGAAAAAACATGAAGTGTGGATGACACCACCAGCTGTTCATGTTTTCACGTTTCCTCTCCTTTGTTATTAAGGTGAGCGCTGTGCTTCTGTCATAATTAGATTGGGCAGGTATTCATGGAGTGGATATGCAGACTCGATACACCAGGGTAACCCTCCTTCTGTGAATTGAGGATGTGGGAAAAAAAAAGAAGAAGATAAACAGGGGTGAGATTGCACCACCATCTGGGCGGAGGTGTCAGAATCCAGCTGAGGATGATGGAGAGCACCCGCCAAACACTTTGGGGGTTAGTGGCCGCGGCTGAGCTCCCATTAACATCAAAGCTAATCAAATCCGGAAACATGAGTCTTCGGGACCCATGGCTGTGTATCAATGTTGTGTTTGTTTGTAATCAGGTGATAATTACTAAACACACTGAGGGGGCAAAGAGGTAATTGTGTTCATAAGCTGCCCCGAAGTCTTTCAAACTAACTTTCCGTTGTTCTGATTATAAATTCCGAGGCTCCGACGTGCTGCTGCGTGCTGGAAATGCTTTTGATTGATGGATATTTGAGGAGGGATTGACCGATAAGTAGACTGGCGGGGAGATGGATGGTGTGATGGAAGGATATGTGGATCGATGGATGGATGGATGAATGATTAAAGGAACAATATAAGGATTGATAACTGAACAAGTTGGTGGGAAAATACATTTCAATCTGCTTTTATTATGTTCATGGATGTTGGCAATTCATCGATACATCATTTGGATACTTGTATCCACTTTTCCATTTTCCAATTATTCAGTCTTTTTACTTAATTGTAGCAACTAGTTTATTACCTTCTTAAATTGAGGGGAACCCATCGTGTTTCAAGGATCGATGTGTTGCACACTTTTGCTCTAACAAGCTTGTTTAAGGTACTGCTACCTGTCCATTAGTTCAAACCAGTCTGCACATTGCGCCTTGACCTCTGACATCAACCAGGTATTCTCATCCACACATATGCCACTCACTTGGAAATTCTCGTTTCCGTAAGCCCTGGAGATGATGTGTGTGGAAATATCAGTAGATCAGCACTTTTACACAGATCAGCCCACCTGGCACCAACACCTGCGCCTCGTTCAAAGTCACTTACATCCATTTCTCCTCCGATTCCTCGCGATGTTCACCTCATTCTTGGTGCCTGAATAGATTGAGTTGCTTTCATGGGATTGGTTAATTTGTGTTCCTGACCTCAAAGTCACAAGTGTGTATCTTGAAGGTTCCTGATAAGATTTTACAAGAATAAACACAAGCTTCATGAAACAGTGTCATGTTGTTAAGAGGTCAGTAGGTGGCGCCATTAAAAATGATGTGATGTTTTCATTAGCTGACCATACTATAAAACACTACTGCCTGACTAATGAAGCGTCATGAAACAGTGTCATGTTGTTAAGAGGTCAGTAGGCGGCGCAATTAAAAATGATGCCATGTTTTCATTAGCAGACCATACTATAAAACACTACTGCCTGACTAATGAAGCTTCATGAAACGGTTTCATTATTTCCACTACATGGCACATTCTGCTGTTTCATCCTTTGTTTTAAACAGGTATTATAGATAAACCTCAGGTTATTTTACAACTGAAGGCAATACCTACTGACTAAAACGACGACACTCGACACTGTTTCATGAAGCTTCATCCGCCCATCACTATAAGACCTAACAATTCATTAATTCTCTCCATTCCAGGTCATCTTCCTGCATTTCAGGTTCATTACAATTATCACTGCTATTTGCTTGAAAACCTTCAACACCTTGAATTTATATGAAGGGCTGTTATGAGCTAAACCTGTCACACCAACACAGATTTAGACTCTGTGTGAACGCAGGTGATAATTAGCTTTTGTGAGATCAAGTCATTAGATGAGAATAAGGAACTGTTGCTGTTAAAGCTTTTTTGACTATAAAGAACAAGGCCTGACCCATCATAGTATTCTTCCGTTGAACTTAAACAGTAGGTATTGATAGTGATGGTCTGAACTGTTCTAATGAAACATCACATCATTGTTAAACTGATGGCGACACCTACTGACCTCTAAAATATTAAATAATTAAATAAATTAAATAAATATAAGTAATTAAAAACATTCATAATATTAAATCAAGATTTTATCTAACACGAAAGTTGCATTTTTGTAAAATATGTTTTGAAATAATTAAGAAAAAAGAAGAAAATAAATATTCAACCTGCGGATGTAAACTAAACATTGCAGGTAACACTTTCCAAATAAAAACTATAGTTGAGGCATTTTCTCAAAAATTTCAAGGTGATGTCTTGAATAGTATACAGAATAGTAAAAGATCATGATGAATGAGAAGGTCTTCCTCCTTCAGCTCTTGACAGCGGTAGTTGTCGGTGACCTTCTGACCAGTATTTCAAATATCAGCACCCATACCAATAGAAAGATTCTGCCGGGTTGATCGCTCGCCTGCTCTATGACTGTACGAGTCTGAGGCTTTGTCAGTGGAAGGTGAACCGAACACAGCGACACGAGTCCTCTGCTCATCCACCTGACTTGTACAAGAGATGCATTGAGAGAACAAGTGTAAGCACTGGAGCAGTCTCACACATCCTTGTTAAATCAATAGTTAATGAAAATATGACAAAAAAAACCTCAGAGATGTTTCTTGGTATGCACGAGGCTCGGGGCACAGTCAACGATGATCCATTTCTTATAGCTTTCATTCTTGTTATTTAGCGGGGAGCAAAGGAGCCGGCGCTCCCTTGGCGATTGTTACTTAATTGTTTAAGCTAAGTGTAAGGTTATGTATCTTGTGTTTCATGTTGGCCTCACTTTACTTGTTAACATGAATCCCCTGGCATATTACGCTGCAGCTCTGCATGATTCATCAGTTCATTCAGAGTCGGACGAGATATGCTCTGTCTTTCTCATGCGTGAAACCAAACACTTAAGGCCTCCGACGGGAGAACAGTGAAGCTGCAGATACTATTCTTGAGCTTCCTAATATGATGGTTACACTGCTGCAAGTCATTGCATATTGATTTGTTTTTATTGTACCATTTATAATAAGTAATACTCATTTTTTGGTGTTTAATTGAGAGGAATCTGAAATCTAATTGTGTTTAGCTCCTTTACCTTTGTGTTATCTCAGGGTCAAGGTGACCCAAAGGCCCCAAAACAGGAGTAAGTAAGTAAGTAAGTAAGTAAATAATTTATATTTATAGAGCGCTTTTCCAGACCAGGGTCACAAAGCACTTAAACAATCAAAAAAAATTCTCAATAAAATATATACTTAAAAGATCAAGATAACACCGAGAACAACACAGAAGTTCCAGAAAATCAAGGAAAAGCCTGAACAAATAAATGTCTTAAGATGTGTCTTGAAGGAGTCAGTAGACTCCATTAACAACAGAGGGAGAGAAAGATCAAATTTTAAAATTGATCCTGAAAGAAACTGGCAGCCAGTGAAGAGTTTTAAGGATCGTGGAAATGTGAGTTATTCTACTAGAGCAGATCAGAATTCTCACTGCAGAGTTTTGTATTAACTGCAGGCGAGACAGGAGTGAGATAACTCAAACATTAATAAAATAATGTAATATCATGAGAAAAATGGTTTATAATCTAAATATACAGACTTAATCAGTATGACTGTAATACAGTGCTGTACTCACCCTCCTGCCGACTAAGGGTTAGGAGTAACTCAAGTCTTTTTGGAGTTCCAGGCATATATTTATGTTCATATAACTGTTGCGGTGTCACGTTTCTTCGTCCCAAAAAAAACACACTTGCAAACATCCAAATACCATCATACTGATCGTCTCCTGTGTCCACGGAGGTATTTGAATGTGTTAAAGGGTGTTATTATGAACAAAGATGAAGATGAAAACAACTGAGCTCAGTCCCTTTTTTAAAGTTCACTCTGTCTATAACTCTTCAAAATAATCCCAACTAGGAAATCTAATATATCACATACTGTTCACTATTCCTAAGTCAAGGGAAGTTAAAAGACGACAATCATATATCAGAGAGATGAATATTTAACATCCAAGTTGGGTGAAAGGTCGGGCGAAGAAGTGCCATTTAGGGACTTCCATTCCTCCTCTCAGACTGCTGGTGAGCCGCCAGGTCTCAAAATGACTCAAAAATACCAGAAGGACCCTCTTAACAAAACACTCTGATTGTTGTTCCACCAAGAGTACCACACACTCCAAAATAAAATCAAGAATAAATTGTGATTTCCTCTCAACCTTTTCACCTCTGTTCCTTCATGTTTTCTCTACATACTTAAAAATACCTTCTTTTGTTACAGCGGATGGATTTTACCCTGAAGTTTCACAAGTCTCATTAATCTTCGCTATAGTACGGTGCAAGAACAACTTTAGTTATCACCTTTGCAGTCATACTGTGGTAACACAAATATCCACAAGCTTTAGCCATTGGGGATGATCGTGTATCTAGTTCACTGTTGACATATGGTTTTACCGAAGGTCCATTATTTACATCAACACAGCAGCAACATTCAAGCGAGTGTGTATCTTTCCATGTGGACAAAAGGTTAGGTAACAGGTCACATAAAAAAAGGTAAAATTTAGTTCAAGTAAAATGTGTTTTACCTGAACTAATTATGATGCAGTTATAGAGACTATTACTACTATTATTATTATTATTATTATTGTTGTTGTTTGTATTAACTTTATCATTGTCATTGTCATTATTATTATATTATTATTGTTGGTTTATGTTAGTTCATATCTCAATACAGTAATTAAAAATGATTTTTTTTTAATTTAAAATTGCCATTACAATTACAATGCCAAATTATCAGCTAAAAGAGCAATCAATTCCTGCAAGATCTCTGGAATGACTGAGGATTAGAGAATACAATCGAGTTTCAGCAGGTCATATTTTGGTTTTCAGTTCCATTACTTTTACCAAAAGATTGCTAATGTTATGTTTAATCTAAAATGTATTCCTGTTTAATCTTATTATATTACTACTGTGAACTTGCTGCTGTGATTACACACTCATTTCTCTTTTAAATAAAGGAATATATTTTGTTATATTTTATTATAAACAAGAGTGCATGTTTTTTTTGTTCACTACGGGATTTGAGCATTTGTCACTTTGGTGTTTTGCACCACAGGCAAAGGGTGCACATTTTCTCTATAATAAGAGTGGCAGTGTTAAACTTTCTGCCTTCCTGGAGACTAACTCTTAGTTTACTGAAATTGAATTCAAGAGCTCTGGGTGACCTTGCCTTCGCTTCTAAACAAGCAACACTTCAAAATAATCTCTCAGAGTCGTTTTAAGAAAAAACACACCTTCAAAACCCCTTTTCCCCAATCGTGTCTCTGTCCAGTTTCTATTAACCTGTCCACATCTATTCACATGTTATTGTTTATAGTTGCTCGGTGTCCGGTGGTTCTAAAGACAGCAGGGGTTGTTTGTTTCACTGTGATCAATGAAGCAGCAAAAAAAACCTTCAAATCACAAATCATTGGGTTGTTTTTTTTTTGTTTTTTTTTATAACCCTTTAATTGTGTGAAATAAGCAGATGACACACTTTGGCAAGGAGATTACTATTTAAACAGGGGAGCCAGTTCCCGAAAACACTTAATAATTAATCCCTTAGCTAAGTGCTAATGCAATGTTTGCATTAAGTCACTGCTCAGAAAGTGGGGTGATGATTGGACCAGGTGGTGGGTGTGTGGTTGGGGTATATATTTTTAAATATATTTGCACTGCACAAACTATAATACTAATGACAAGACACAACTAATTACAAGAGCAGTGGTCCCCAACCCCTGGTATGTGAGATAGTGATGGTCTGATGAAGCTTCATGAAGCAGTTTCATTATGTTCAGACTCCACTAGATGGCGGTCTCTGCACTATTTTCCTTTGTACTGAACAACTTTTGTAATGAAACCGCACATCATTTTTAAACTGATGGCGCCACCTACAGACCTCTAAACAACAGAGAGTGCTTCATGAAGCTTCATCAGCCCATTACTACCATGAAACATCATATACTTACTTATACTTACTTATATATATATTACATTATATAGATTATATAAAAAATCATAACAAAGAAACAAAAAATGATTTCTATTATTTCTGTTCTTATAATTATTTTCTTAAAGGTGTTTTGTTTTGCTTAAAGATGCTAAAAAAAAGAAACCTGTAAACCAGTGCAAAAATGTTTGTTTATGAAGGTCGGTCCTTGATTAAGGTGAGCCAAATTAAATGTTCCACTCTTCAAAACAGTCATAACAATTTTAAGAGAATATACGAAATTATTTCTTTTTTAAAGCACTGCAAAAAATTATATATTTGAATACATTTCTATTGATTTGCTGCATTTCATTACAGGGTAACAAAAATTCAAACCACCCCTTTTTTCATCAGTGCATAATTGAAGTAGACGATTTAAAATATCCTCTTTACAACACAGGTTGATGTGAAGTGATATGATGCACATCAAGTAAGAACTAATATATAATTGTAATCTTTTGTTTTGTTTGTTCTTTTGAATTGTATCTCAAACTCCAAACTGCTTTAATCTTTTTGGAAATAACTTGAACATTCAAAATATTGAATTGACTAATCGACTCGTCTAAAGAATTAATAGCAAAAACATTTGCAACTCATCCATAAGTCTAGAGAAGTCACAAGGATACTTATCAATACAAACTTTGCCTACAATGTAGCTGTTTCCAGGATATTATTAGAATTTTACTTATGTCTGCAAAAGAAATCTGGACAGTCTTGTATCTGAGACTTTAGTTCTTTGAGTTAGGTTGATTAAACGAATGACATGAAGAAACAAAAACTTTCTGAGCACCTAATATGAAAACTGTTGATGCATTATAAACAGGCTTCTGTTTATTTGTGCTATGGGGAGATGTCAGAAAGACAAATGAAAGACCCATATCGCTGAACAGGTCTCTTGAAAAGCCTTGCTCTGCTTTTCTTTTAGGACTTCAATTCAAACAATTTCAACAATCAAGCCCTGAATCAAACCACTGAGTACATGTTTGAAATAATGTATTATCATTATTCATTATGTATGATTGCAATCACATGAAAGTTGATTTTTTTTTTTTTTTTTTTTTGTAGCCCCATGAATTAGACCATATAGGTGTTTTAAATGATCAAGACACATAAGACAAACACAGGAGTCCCAGAAAATCATGGATAAACCTGCACACATAAGAATGTCTTCAGATGTTTCTTAAAGGAGTCAGTAGATCCATCAAAGTCAGAGGAAGAGGAAGATCGTTCCAAAGCTTAGGAGCAACAGCCTGGAAGGAAGCATGTTCAGGAACCATCAGTAGATTCTGATCCACAGACCTAAGAGCCCAAGCTGGGGTGTAAGGCTGGATCAGATCACTGATGTAAGGAGGAGTCTGACCATGAATAGCTCTGAAAGTAAGAACCAGAAATTTAAAAAGAAACTAGCAGCCAATGCATGTTTAAATGATCCAGGAAATGTGAGTTCTACTACTACAGCTTCACATTTCTGATTCATTTTCCGAATGTAGTCAAGCACAAACCAACATGCAAACTATTATCATCTGTTTTTAACGTCATGGGGTATTTTTACATGGATAATGACAAATACTGACCTTATGGAGAAGATTTAACCAACGTGCTCTTTTGTTAGTTTCTTTAAGGATATTTGTTGTGCCCACCTGCGTTCTCATTGGAAATAAATTATTCTTAAAATATGACGTTGTGTTTTATTATTTTATGATTAATAAAGTAAGGCAGGTTACAGGAGTGCTGGAATCTGTCGCTAACCGAATGATAATGTCCTCATGTCTGCATGTTAATGCAACATTATAACAAGATAGTAATGATACAATGAACAACTAGTTTACTCTCATGAAATGTGTGGGCGGTTTTGTATCAGAAAAGCATAAAAAAATATATTTGGATGAGTGACTTGGTCAGACAGTAAGGGAAAGCCAAGGTGTAAATGTTCAACCTCTCATAAATCACGTTTAATAGCCTTCAGCATATAGCATATATATAGATATATATATATCTATATATATAGATATATATATAAATATATATCTATATATACAGTATATATAGATATATAAATATATATCTATATATATATAAATAGCTTCTCACCAATGAAAGCTATTTAGATACCTTCTTAGACTATGTTATTGCTTGTGAGTCAAATGTAACAAATTGTTCTTCCATGTTGTAATATGCTCTTTCAGCAGATGTGAATTTCAATTTCTACAGGTTGTACAAATACGCTGCACGGTTCTGCCGACCTACGCACGAGTTCCTGCAAATATGAAATGACAGAATTATCTGAAGGGATGACCCACTGGCAGCTCACTGTCATTGGCCCTTCCCCTGCGGATTAATTTGTCATGAACATTAGTGCTATCATCCTTCATGTCAGGCAATGGAAGTCATAGGATTGGCAGAAAAAGGGCATCGGGGATTTCAGGAGGGTAGATTCACGGGGCTTTGTATATATCAAAGTCAGACATGAAGCCTGGAGCAAGTGTATACCACTCTTCTTCCAGGTAATGGATACCTGTCTGCTTAATCGCATCCCTGTAGAGCTGAAGCTGGGGAGGAGTGCTGGGATACATTGTTACAATAAACCGGTGAACCCAAGAGTTTTATATTTGAACTCAAACCATTTGAAAATCACCATGAACTTTCTGCGGATTCTATGCTGTATTTATAATGCATCGAGCCAGCAGAACTAGTAAAAAAAATGTAGAAATAAGAACCTATTTTCTTTCTCTACGTTAAAAAATATACATCTGTGATTTTAGGTTTTATATTACTCAGAGTCTTGTTTCGAGAAGACCTTTCTTAAAATCAATGCTGTTTTTTTACTTTACACTTCATTAATGTGATGATAAGGTTCCAGGGTTAAGTCAGTACTTGGGTGACTTAGGCCAGTTATTCAAACTAAGCCTGAGAAACCTGGGTGTTGTATTTGACGAAGACATGTCTCTAGTTCAAAACTGCAGAAAACTGACCAATAACTGTTTCCTGCAACTGAGAAAAATCTCTAAACTTAGGAAAATGATGTCACAACATGATCTGGAGCTTGTAATCCATGTGTTTGTATCTTCTCGTTTAGACTATTGTAACAGGTTATTTTCCCGTCCAAACAAGAAGGAGCTGTCTCGCCTGCAGTTAATACAAAACTCTGCAGCGATATATCTGACTTGATATAGTAGAAGAACTCACATTTCCCTGATCCTTAAAACTCTTCACTGGCTGCCAGTTCCTTTCAGGAACAATTTAAAGTTTCTGGTTCTTACTTTCAGATCTATTCGTGGTCAGACTCCTCCTTACATCAGTGATCTGATCCAGCCTTATACCCCAGCTCTGGCTCTTAGGTCTGCAGATCAGAATCTACTGATTGTTCCTGAACCAGTTCCAGACCAGAGGAGAGAAATCCTTCCAGGCTGTTGTTCCTAAGCTTTGGAATGATCTTCCTCTCCCTCTGTGTTTGATGGATCTTCTGAACCCTTCAAGAAAAATCTGAAGACTCTTTTATTTGTGCAGGGTTTTCCCTGATTTTCTGGGACTCCTGTGTTCGTCTTATGTTTCTTGGCCTTCTATGGTATATCGTTTTAACTGTGTATTGTTTTTGATTGTTAAAGTGCTTCGTGACCCTGGTCTAGAAAGGCGCTTTACAAATAACCTTTACTTACTAATTTACTTTTTCTTGGTAAAGTTTTGAGGTTATTGACATCAAACTAGCTTGGATAGAAACCTACAAGTATCATCAGTCTTTGTATTTTTCAACCTCAAACTGATTTGGGGAAGAATCTTCCGGTGCCATGAGTGTATGTTAGTGTATCCCTCCAAAATTGTATGTAACGTGGATATGAACATGAAATGCAATAATATTGAGTGACTCGATTAAATAAGTTGTTTATTCATAAAAATCATTTGGTTCATTCAACCGTGCTATTGTTTAGCTAGAGCTTAGAGGGGAGGAAAAAAAATTGAAATTACAAAATTTCCATAAATTCTGTGGTAAATGACAAATACAGCGTGGAGAGTATGTGATGCATTAAATTGGTTAAGCAGCATATCTGCCGTCGAAAAAATATATAATAAGCCATGGTCATGGAATGTTTGGAAAATTATGCTGATGAGAGACAAATAGAGAAACATTTTGGCTTTAGGCAGCGAAACATTCAGACAGAAGACTTACATGGAGCAATTTATACAGAACATATTCACATTAACATGAGAGCATTGGATATCAAGGGATTAGATGAGTCTAGTTTTCATTTATTTTTAATGCAAGTTCTCAAATTGTGAATAAATAAGTTGATATCTTGCCTAAATCTACAGATCTGTGCATAAAGTTTTGTTTTTTGGCTTCAATATATTTGTAGTGCTTTTGATCTTCATTTGTCGACTATAAAAAGTGGCAACAATATCTGCACTTAAGCATTTCTTTAAATTACATTTTATTGGTAATCTTTTGTCATACTTTAGTAAGCCTTCGCCTTTGAATGTACCCGATGTGGTTTGCATCACCGTGAGATGCATGGAGAATATGAAACAGCAAGAGACGATGAGCACAATACAAACAGAAAGCAAAACAGATTTAAAAACAAACAACATCAGCGTCGCGTCTGCCAGGGGCTAAACTATTGAGAAATCCCACAGTAAGTCATCTTTCTATCTAGAAATTATACTTTTTCCCTCGTCTTCATCCGTTGATCTATTGAGAAATCACACAAGTTTCATCAAAAATCCCATCATTCAAACATTTTTTCCAGACATAGCCGAGCCAAAGGAAAACATTATGGCCATATGACTATAACCATGTGATGGTTTGATGAAGCTTCATGAAACAGTGTCCTTATTTTCAGAACCCACTAGATGGCGCTCTCTGCTCAATAACCCTTTAAAAAACTTTTCTAATAAAACATTTTAAACTGATGGCGCCACCTACTGATCACTACAAATGGTGAAATTGCTTCATGAAGCTTCATAAAAGATTGCAGGATATATCCAGTTTAAAAATAGCATAGTGACCGCTTTACTACTTCTATGGCCAAAAACCAATCGGTGGTCTCTTAAGGTCTCTTGCAAGGTATCCTTCAGGGTTTGCTAGTGTTTCCTGGGCTTGACCACTGGTTGTAATCTCGTTATACTGAACTCTATGGACCCTGCCGTCTTGTTAGCTCCAGTGAAAAGAACAAGTCCATTCATTATCTGGAGTCTGATGAATGACTTGGTCAGACAGTAAGGGAAAGCCAAGGTGTAAATGTTCAACCTCTCATAAATCACATCGACGTGCGAGTCTAGACCTTAACCTACATGTGCTCAGGAGTGATGATACCTTTGTATATTCCTACCCAATTGTAGAGAAAAATACTTTAAGAACAGTGTTGTGCCTCCACCCTTCTCTGAAAGGTAAAATGTCAGCAGTTGAGTGCGTCAGGAAGGAAAAAAAGAAGGTGTGATTGATGAAGGTAGATTATTTATTTCAGATATTTCTCTTTGAAAAAAAAGAAAGAAACACATTACATTACACATGTGAGATACTTTACATGTTAGGGATAATGTATGTATGTAATGTATGAAATAAAATATGTGTTTTCTGTTGCATTCCCTTTAAATCCTGCAAAGAAGAAAGATAGCATTTTGTCAATTTGCTGAATTTTCTAAATCGTCCCTCACACTCAATATTTATTGTTCCAGCAGGTTCATTTAAAGATGCAATATGTGACTTTAAATATATAAATAATCACTTGAAAACACCTTTATTACTCCACTACATTATGATAGATGTTTTTATATAACAGTAAACTACATAATAATGGTTGCATCTTTCACTTATGAACAATAGTGGGGGACTGAAGAAGTTATATTATTATTACTAATGTTACTGTTGTTGTCGTTATTATTAGTGGTACAATTATTATTAATAGTAGTAGTATTAGTGCTATTAGTAGTAGTAATAGTAGTATTAGTAGTAGGGGTAATATTATGATTGTTATTAGTAGTAGTAGTAGTTGTAGTAGTGGTATTATTATTATTAGTAGTAGTAGTAGTAGAAATATTATTATTATTGTTATTAGTAGTAGTAGTAGTAGAAGTAGAGTAATTAGTAGTAATATTATAAATATTATTATTGTTATTAGTAGTAGTAGTAGTAGTAGTAGTAGTAGTAGTAGTAGTAGTAATAGTAGTACTACTAGTAGTAGTATTAGTAGTAGTGTTAGAATTATTATTATTGTTATAAGTAGTAGTAGTAATAGTAGTAGTAGTAGTATTAGTAATATTATTATTGTTATTAGTAGTAATAGTAGTGGTAGTGGTAGTAGTTGTAGTATTATAGACACCCTTGCATTTATAAATAAATACAAAATAAATATAGCCTTGAGAAAAATATGAAGCCTCATCTATTACGGTCCTCGTGGCTGATTAGTTGAAATTAAAATTCATTTCCAGAATCCTTTCCAGACTCTCCTGTTGAAGCTCTGCAACCTTTCCAAAGTATACATTTCAAAATGCCATCAAACATGTCAACATAACATCATGGAAAGGTCAGCACCCCAATCTATTCTTCTCCTGGGGCCAGCTGGTTTGTTTGAAACTAGCTACAAATTGGAAAGTGCTATATCATCCTTGCTTCATTCTAAGACAAAAAAAAAAAAAGTATCTTCCTCGACATTGACATGTTAGAACCAAGAAGGAAGTTATTAAGCCAGAGCGGCCAAACTCTGAAGGGACACCACTGGATCCCCACAATATGATGCTGTTCTTGGTGTCAGATGTTCTTGGTTTGCATGTCGGAAATAAATCTTCACATCTTGGTCAAAACTAACAAATACATACAATTGTATGATAATCACAAAGCAAGTTTAAATGAGTAAGAAACGAGAGAGAGCAGAAAAGTGTCAAAAAAGTTACGAATGTTTTTAGATGAAAACATTAAAGGTCAGAAAGTAGTGGCCTTCGTGTGTTGTTTTGCGAGTGGGTGAAGCGATGCAGCAACTTATACTTTCTTTTTTTTTTAAAACAAACCCAGAATGTTAAATTAATTCATAACACACTTAAATATTGATACGCCTTCTAAACATTCAAAGAAATGTAAATATCAGACGTTCAGTATTATTGGTCTTGAGAGGAGATACATTTACATAGATCAAACAAAAAAGTTTTTTTTGAGTTTAAGTAAATGCATCTTTATGTAATATTCATGTTAAGTTTGATCATGCGTTATCGACAAAGAAAAAAGAATTGAAATAAAGTGTACTACATTTTATTTTACATCACCACATTTTATCACTCAAATCAAACAAATAAGTGATATTAACTCAACGTGATGTCTTACATGATCAACTTGCAAAGGTGTGGAAAGTGAGAAAGAGACAAAAATGAAAAAAGAGCGACATGTAAGAATCAATTAAAAAACAACTGTTCAACACTCCTGACTCACTAACATGTTTCAAATGTTTAAGTCTTCCTGCAGTAAGAACTTATTATTTTATAAAGTTCTTCCCCGTCTGAAATGTCGGCGAACGAGAGGTTACAAGAGCGCAGTCTATTAAGGCGTAATAAAGGCTTTACTCCTTCTCGAGACAGCTGTAATCACGCCCGCTTTGTTTATACAACGAGTCCCTTGGAGGTGAAGACGTCCAGGATTGATGACCTGTGGTTTCAAACATGTTTGACCAATCGCAGCAGAGTAGGCGTGGTTATGGTAAAAAAGATTCTCCAGAAAAAAAAACAGTTTTCAGTGGGCACATTAAGCACATTTTCTAATGTAAATATTTCAATGAAAAGAGAGTTTTGTATGAACAGACACATACTGATGATACAATCGAGTCCAATATCTATTTAAGAGACACTTAAATCAACACATTAATTACCCTTAAAATGTATTAGTTTTGTTTCTCATACACTTTAGTGTCCACTCTACTTCGGAAGGTAAAACCCGAATGGAAAATGAATTTCAAAAAAATAGTAGAGGATATTGTTTCAGTCATTAAAAAAATATAGATCTCTCAGCCTTGAACAGTTTTCTTTTTCGAGAGTAAGATCGAAAAATCACTGGACAATCAAAGCTAAACGATCTGGACCAGCAGTCGGTCCAGGTGATCAAAGAAAGAGACAAACTCAGAATAACACGTCTGTGAGAGCCATAATAATGAGTGTGTATTTCTCGCTGCGACCTTCAAGTGTTTTAATGGATAATAATTCTACCATTGACAGCCTTTGTAAATTGAAGCCTTTGTAAACTGACGAATGTAAGACAAACAACAACAACGACCTGCTTTTAATATCTTTAAATATCGTCAGGATGTTGATCAATCTTCGTATTCTGGTCTGAAGATGTTGTTTGCATCTACCTTTCAACCGCTCTGTGAATAAAGTTGGATTTTATTAAAATTGCTTCATTAGTAATTGGCGACTTTAATGTACGAGTCAATTATTCACAGATAAAATGTATACGTTTGTTTTATTTTTCTACTTAAACCCAGGCATAGGAATGATACATTTTTCTCCACCCAAGTAAATGTCAATCTAGCGGCACAAACACACATTGAATGAGTCAGCTGATTTAAATTCCCCAAATAATAGTGTGCATGACTAAATAATGTTATATATTAACATATATTTACCAATCAGATGTTAGGGTAATGGCTGCTGTTGCTTACAAAGAGATAAACTAGCTATTAGAAAACACAAATATAAGGCAATAACTGCAATAATTGATTAGAAATTAAACTTGAATGTAGAAGATAATTTATGAAATTCATCAACAATTAGCTTTACTGTCTCCCCTAGCGTAAAATACAACATTTAATTTAAGTATTCTTATACAATCTGAGGTAAAGTACATACAGTACATCATTTCCACACTAACACACTGAAAAAGTTACCACATGACACATATTGATACTCAATAAAGTATTTAAAGTATGTTAAATGACCAACAGGGTTCCATCCTTTATTGGTCTCCGTCAGTGGATACCATTGTGAAAAGCTGCACACCTTTTGCAGGAGATCAAATCAAAAGCTTCCGGAATAAAAAAATAAAAAAATATTCAAAAAAGTACGACAGTATCCCTCAAGGTCTGTCTCATTTTACATTGTGTGACTCTCTTGACACGGTGGCATGTTGGAGATTTCAGTGCACATCCAACATACCAGTATAATTGGACAGCTGCTTCGGCATCAAGATTTATGCACAAATTCCTACTTCTTCCTTCAGTCTGATGGCTCTTTTATTGTGACAAATGTGAGGGCACTCTATTGAGGGAAAAAAAATGCAAAGTTACACTCAGGAGAGATTTAATTGCATTGTCAAGTGAAGGTAATGTCTGCCCAGGGTTACTGTTATCGTGTGCATATAATACGATGTGAAGAGCCAAGGATATAGCTTTTGTTAGACACCGGATTGGCCTTTGTCTGAATAAGTCAAGTCTTGTCACAAAACTTTACCATGAAGATGTATTTTTTTAAGGATATTTCTGTACTACTTGCTTCTCTCAAATTCAGGAGCATAGTAAGAAATAACACATATATATAGTTAGGTCTCATGCTGGGTCGACTTGTAGCGAGCAATCTGCAAGTGTAAACAAGACCCTGGAAGTACCAGCCATTTCTTTTTTTCAGGTTGACCAAAATAACCACCATATCTGAACCAGCAAGTCATTATTTAACAAGAAAGAAGTGGTAGAGGGCACAGCAGTGCAAAAAAGACCTCAGCACCTAAAAGAGACATTGCTAACATTTGGAAAATAACTTCAAAAAATGCATGTATTGTAAAAAGCAAAGAATCCTGTTTTCTTAAACCATTTCACATTTATACACATGTTTTAATATATTTTAGTTGTGCCCTTCACTCTGCATCAATGTCTCTCTTTGTAGACATTCATATTCATAACCGTCTTATTTTCAAGTCAACTGTAAACACAACAAGGTCTTGAGTTATTACTTGATTTGGCCACATCGTGGTAAGTTCGACAAGTTGCCACCATTTGTGATGTTTGTTATCCTGAAATTATAAAATTAAAATTGAGCTTCGTGCAAGTTCCAGTCATGTACGCTTCAATCCCCCGCAGCTATTTTAAAATGACAAAAAGTTTTGGAAAAAAAAATGTGTTCTGGTGCCAGCGATCAAATCTAGCTACACATGGAAGTTCCTTCCACTGTTATGATTCATAACTTTGCAGTCAGTTCACTTCTCTTTGTGTCCGTTTATTTGTAGACATTTTTCTTTCATTTATTTATCCTCCAATTATATCAAAACCCAAACTGAGTTGAAGACAAACATAAAACACATTTTGGTTAATGTCTTGAGAATCTACAATCAGTTATAAATGAAGTGGCAAAAAGAAATCACCGTAAACAGACAAGTTGTTCTCAAGAGTAAAAATAATTCAAACTGTATTTGTTTTTAAATAATAAATAATAGCATAGCATTCAAGTCATTGTAGCTTGGAGCAACTTCCTCATTCTGTCCGCCATTTTTTTAAGAAGAGGTGACAATCTGTGTATAAATGTGTATGAAATGATGAAGGTTTATTCAGTTTACATTATAAAAAGTTTTTCGTGTTGCACCAGATGATATCCTGAGATGAGCCTTCATGACACATTGCACAGAAAATCTGTCGACCCATACATTCATCTTATTGTAAATACACATGTTCAGCCTTCTGGTTAGCTCAGACATGCAGACAGGTTTGCTTGTCAGATGAGTGTTCCAAATGTTTCTTTAAACTTTGAAACTTGTTCTCTCACCAAAAAAAAAAAAGTTTTGACAGAATCATTGCGTGTTCACCGTGGGGCGAAAAAAAAGAGCCGTGCGGGAGAGAAAAGCTGTGACAAAAACAAAATGTGAGTGTTTTGTGAGGTTTGTTGTGTACAGTTTACCTTGGTTGCTCCACTCTTGGGGTCTTAATGGGTTTGAATGGAGCAATCACTTCAGCCAGGGACTGGTGATTCAACATCACATGGTGCAGGAGAACTTTCTTAAATGCCCGAAAATGAGTATATTTGCTTATGTTTTGTGGTGTGATTCTGTATGAAGGTTTGCTATGTGAATGTGAAATGTAAAACCTTGACTGGTATTTTATTTGTCTCCAGACAATTTGGTCTTTTGATATAACTTCAATGAATGAATAATACACATTTTTATGCCATCAATGGACTAAGATTTTTTTAATCAGAATCCTTTTTTCACTTAAAAAACAGTTTTAACCTTACTTTAAAAATCGAATTTCAAGTCGTTCTATAATTAAATAACTCCCGTTCCTAGTTTCTTTGTATCTGCTTCTTTTACTTTAAGTATGTAAAAGCTTTAATAAAAACTGAAAAAATAAAAAACTTTCTCCAAAGGAAGGCACGAGCGTAAGGAGGAAAAAGCATAATGAAAATCTGTCTAATTGGTGCTGCTGCTTTGGCATGAGGGGGGAGGACCACCAGAAGGATAGAGCGCAACTGGGGATAGAGGCAATAAATAGGAAGGAGCAGATGGTCCACTCCAGAGGACAGGCACCAAAACAGCCGCAATAAACTGGACACCGTGAAAGTTGGAGAGGTGGTGTTGTTGGAGTGGGTTGAAAAGTTGAGTGGGATGAAACCGATACAACCATCTGCAGCAGGACGTTTAAAGGAGAAAATTCAATAATGGGTGATAAATGAGTCAAAATGTAATTGAATTAATTAGAGAAAAGTAATATCAGACAACTCAAATTGGTGTTTATGGGTAAGCTGTGCTGTGAAGGTGGTCTGATCGGAATAATCGCAGCTTGGAGCAGCCATCACAAAAAAAAAGTCATTTTATTTTTAAATGGCAACTAAACCCAACTCTCCTGACTCACTAACATGTTTCAAATGCTGAATCTTCATCTCCAAGTTTTGAATTATTATATTTATAAAGTTTTCCCTTGTCTAAAATCTAAGCGAACAAGAGGTTACAAAAGCGGAGTCCATTAAGATGTAATAATGAGTAAAATACATGTGCGGGTGTTAATCATTAAAGGGGATATTCTTTAATTTATTCATACAAATGTGTTATACGTGCTATGCTTATATAACTGCAATACTATGCAACATTCTGTTTCCTGGAAAACTACTGAGGTGAACAAACACACGAACATTGCCACTCAGCCCCGACACTGCACCGAAGGATCCAAGGTCAGCGAGAGGAACCTCCCTGTTTCATAACCATCGGCATGTCAGTTGATAACGGTACCCTGGTAACCGTCAGAACAGGAACATACTAATTAGACTTGGGGCTTGACACCGAGAGACACCGATGGACCCACCCGTAAGGGGGAGCAACGGCGAAGGAAGGATCCAAGTGCTCCAACCAGGCCGCGTATCGCTAAACAACGCCCGCCTGCATCTTTGATTTTGACCAATGTTAATCTCAAGATTCTCGTACAAAACGAGTCTGCGCACTCTGCTTAGGTATCCTTTTTTGAACATCAGCTCACCTGAGAGGTTGTTCCGCTTAGGTCCGTGCACGTTGGACTGCCGGCATATACTGTATCTGCTCTTACGCTTGAAATAAAGCATTTTGTTTTTAAACTTTTAAAATTCTCCGACTGCCTGATTTCCAAATTCACAACAGTAATAATGTCTTTACTCCTCCATCCCACTGAAATCACGGCCCGCTTTGATTATACAACAAGTCCCTCGCAGCAGAGTGGGTGTGGTTATGGTAAACAAGATTTCATCTTTAGAAATACTAAGCGTGTTCAGTGGGCGGGGCTTAAGCACATTTTCTAATGCAAATATTTCAATGAAAAGAGAGTTTTCAATGACATGACACATACTGATGAGTACATTAGAGGTCAAGATCTATTTAAGACACTTAAATCAACACATTAGCTTCAATTCGTAGCGTTGGCACTAGTTGGCACTCTGGTTTTGCAAAGCTATTCTAATAAAACCTCACTTCCACCTTCCTACTTCTAACATTTAGACACTGCTTCATGAAGCGTCATTAACAAACCAGTACTAGAAAGATGTCCTTCACATGGAGATCAAAATGCATAAGGAGGCAGAACTGAACTTGGATATGTGAAAAGCATCTGGCTGCTGCCATTGCATTTCCAAGAGAAAAACCAACATACGCTTATTTATAGGTAAGGAATGGTTTGACAGATTTGCTCCATAATAGGACACCGGCTCAGCCGTTGTAACAATGAGTCGTTACTTGTAATGCAACTTGTTAGTGAGTGTGTGGAGACGCGGTTTTGAATTATAGGCAGTATCTGCTGCTAAACAAGAGGAGCTGCAGCTTAAGTGGCAAACTCGGGTCAGAAGCTATAAAAGCAAGGTGGTCGTGAAGATAATTGAGCAGAAGAAATGGAAATGTATCTTTCATTTTCTGATTCCTAAAGCAACAGGGACGATTTTCAATTTGCCTCCTACAGTGCAACACATTTGCTGCCGTATCTGGAGTTAATGATTAAAAACCTCTACAAATTCCACGTCTATATTTTCTAACCAAGCTAATGTGCGCCACAATTTGCAACATCATTAGGATAGTGCTTCAACTATTTACCACAGCTTTTCTTTTTTTTTGGTACATTATCAGGTTTTCTTGCGCAAAAAAAAGTTTGATTGTATAATTACAATCCCTTTTCCATCCTGGGAGGGATCAATAAAGTTTATCTATCTATCTACATTGAACCCCAGTCACCCCATGCACTGTATTTCAACTCCAGCAGGGAAATAGAATTCAGTAATGAACAAAAACACATCTTAAAGGAAAAGCTTCTTTAGAAGTTCCCCCCATCTGCTTCAACCCATAACAGATTGCAAACCTCCAGAGACACCGTCAACACCTGATAGGACAGTGGTTTCTGTCCTGAAGCCGCAGACCAGACGGCCACTGGTGGGAGCACATGCTCATCCTCACTTGGGACCAAGTCTTCTTCTATTCCCTTGTTAGCTGTTAACGATTCTTCTTATCCAAGCTCATCAGATTTCTGAGTCATTTTCAAAGTTCATATTTATACATTATATCATGAAATGAACCCCAATATCTACATATATCCTGACAGACTTTCTACAAAAAAAAAAAATTACAAAACATTGTTCTGTGTTCATTTATGCAAGTTTTTTCCCACATTTAACTAATGAAATTATCATCTACAAATCCTAGTAAATTCATAGATTGATAGGGAAATGTTTCAACACTATAGCAAATACCTCAAGTAAAGAACATTCTTGTTATAAAAATATATACATTTAAATGAGAAATGTCAAAGGTTCAGCTTTGAAACTAAGCTAAAAACATCTCCACGCATATTCAGCCTAAATGGCCACCTATGTATATATCCTGCTGCAGATCCGGTATGGGTTGTGCCAAATGCTAATCTGAAAACTTTGAAGTCAATGTTGGAAGCAAATACGTGTGCACAGATGTAATAAATAAGATGCAGGGTTTTTTTCTTTGAAGGCACTCCAGACGTCTTTTTATATCAATCTTACATTGGTTTACAGGTAGTCTTCTTTCATGTCAAAACCTCATTGCAAGGGGCCAGGGCTTCGGAATTCATTATAGATAACTTGGGAGAAACCTCCTCATGAATAAAAGACCCAGTAACTCAACTTTTAAGTTGGGGTTTGAGGGGTATGCTGCACTCTGGTATATAACTGTTTTATTATGTATATTAATTAGATGGTTTTAAAACGTATATTAAGATTGCAAGTGTCGACATTGGTCTGGCAAGACATAGTGTCATAACAGTTTATTTAAGAGACTCAGAAGCGGAAGACAATGCACAAGAAATAAGGTAAAATAATCTAATCTAATTGAATTTGATTTATACAAGTAAACAGGAGTCTAAACAAAACACAATACTAAGACGAGAGTCTCTGTGACTTTAACTAACCAAGTAGCAATAATAGCAAGGTCGTAGCAAGACGCACAAAAGTGGGGGAAAAAAAAAAATCAAAAAGATAAATTAAAATTAAAAACGCTCCCAAAACCTCATAGCAAAAAACAATAAAGAATAAAAGTGTCACTAGGTCAGTACACGAACAAGAGAGTGAGGGAGAGTCAGGGTCATACCAGCAATACTGTGAACGAGCAGACGTTGGTCCGTGGAAGTGTGGTGTATTTGCAGGATGATTGACACATTAAGGCAGCCGTGGGTTATTAGTGGGTCCCGCCACACCTAGGGTGACACAGTTGCGGACAGAACAAGGGAATAAAAGAGGACGTGTCCTGACGATGTGTCAGAGTATCGTTACAGAGAGAATCAATTTATGATATTACATTCATCTCGTTTTTGTTGTAGTAATATATCATTCCAAAAATACCAAAATTAGAACTGTGTGTGAAAAATAACTTGTTTTCTTCAAAAATAACCAAAATGTAATACTATCATAATATTCTACTTTGTGATAAATAAAGCGAATCGATCCATCTTCTCATCTGTCCATATGCATTACACTTAAAAATACTAAATTCACTCTCTAATTGATGAAAAGAAGTTACAATAAATATGAATTATGTGGCAGCAGCATTGTGGTAACTGCTTGCACAACACAGTCAAAACTTTAATGATCCAGATAGTAAATTGGTACACCTCCAAAATGTATTCATCCGTACATCTTCACGTACACTGCCAAGATTAGGAGAAGGATTATTTTCATGTTTAAATATTTAAAGGGAAGCTAATGTCCCAACCCAACTCTCCTGACTCACTCACATGTTTCAAATGTTGATGTCTTCCTCTCCAAGACGCAATAAGTCCCTTATCGTTTACTTCATAAAGTTCTCCCCCGTCTGAAATCCAAGCAAATGAGAGGTTACAAGAGCGGAGTCCAATATGACATAATAATGGTTTTACTCCTCCGGCCAGCTGTAATCACTCTGCGCTTTGTTTGTACAACGTGTCCCTTGGAGCCGGAGACTTCCGGAATTTAAAACGTGCGGTGACCGACCATGGTTAACAAGATTTAATCTCCAGAACAACAAAGGGATTTCACTGGGTGGGGCTTAAGAACATTTTCTAATGTAAATATTTCAATGTCAATACAGTTTTGTTCAAAAAGAAAAATACTGATGAGAGTACAATAGAGGTCCAAGATCTACAAAAGAGACACATTAGTTACCATTTAAGCAAAAGAAAAACAGTGTTATTCAGACAGCAGAAGTATTTTAAACACTGATAACAGTTTTTCCCAAAAGATGCCGGCTGTGAAACAAGCTTGTACTACAGGATATATCCCAGGAGCGCTATTTCCCGAATGACCAAAGCTTTTGCTGTCTTCTTGACCTACTTTGTCCTCACTTGACATAATTCTAGTTTAGGACACACGCAGCATTTATCATTTGCTGTAAGCTGCAATGCAGGGCTTTGTCTTTTGAAGCTATCCGGGCTGAATTAGATTATTTATTGATTCCGTCTTGATTTAGTGCCATGATCCGCCCTAGTGTATGTTACAGAGCCCTAATACAAGCCTCTAATTAATGATAAATGTTGGTCGTGTCTGTGGCCGAAACACTGTGAGGTTTGTTAAGGATTTAACAAAGTAGGAAGACGAAACAAAATGAAATAAACATAAAGACTAATGAATAGATCAAGGCTGACAGACAGACTGATCATTAATAGCAGCTGATATGGTTATTTTTTGGATGTTGGAATAGTCTTTACGAAAATAGTAATTCAGAGGCTGAGAATTTAGTTCATCATCCAACTTAGGAGAGTCTAGTCATGAGGTTTAGTTCAGTTCAGTTCAGTTTAAGTTCAGTGTGTATATAGTAGTAGTGTTCTCTAAAAACATAGGATTATAAAGCAAAAAAATGACATTTTTTAATGCAGCTTCATCAGCCATTACTAGATTAGAAGCAGTTTATATAGAAGGACCTGATGTCTCATTTTTGTTGCAGGTGTTCTCTTTTTTTAAAGCTAAAGTTTGACTTAGTGGTTGGTTGATGAGGTTTCATGAAGCTTCAGAGCCAACTATATTGCAACCTTTGCTCTGTAATCTTTTTTTCTAATGGAATAACATGCTTTTTTAAACTAAGAGTGCCACCTATAACCTTCTACAGAAATAAGACACTGTATCACGAAGCTTCACCAGCCAATCACTGCTTATTAGTCTTAAAATGCCAATAATGTGTTGATTTAAGTGTGTCTTATATAGATGGACCTCTATTGTACTCATCAGTATGTGTCTGTCAACACACATCTTCAATCCTGGAAGTCTTCACCTCCAAGACACAGTTTGTATCTTGCAAATGTTTGACAATTCTAGAAAATTCAATTAAAACAACATAGAGCCCATTTGAAACGCTATATTCATGACGAACCCGAAGGAAAGTTTATAGATATCAAAATAAAATAAAACTTGTGTCCACTCGTACAAACAGTGAGACTAACAAGCATAAGGTTTCATTTTGCTCTTGGATGAACTCAAAAAGTTGTTCACTTCTAGGTCAAATATTGCAAGTTGTGGTTTTGCTCAACTGTGCTATCAAACACTTTGATTTCCCTTCAGACAGGATGAGAAATATTGTTGCTACCCTTTGGTTTAAGCAGCCATTTACCGGTTTCAGATGAAGGGTAGACCTACATGTGGTCAGTGGGCGATAGATATATATACTTGGGTAGATATGTTGATGTTTTGAATTTAATAAAGCCCCATGGGAGTGTATAAAACAAGGAATAAATAAGGTTTAGAATAGCAAATGAAGCTTAAATAGGGCATACTTGCTGAGAATGCTGCTGCAGCAAAGGCTGGGGCTAAGATGCTGTTGCATACTTTTAGCTTCATTTTATATGAATAGGAAAAGACCTAACTGATGGGAAAAAATTCAAGGAATATTGCTTTCAGTCAACATAATATGTTGCTGGCTCCTCATCTTCCCCTGACCTTCAAGAGTGCTTTCAATCATTCAAAAGAGTGCGCACACCTCAATTCGCACCACCCTCAGATTATGTTTTTTTATTAAGAAGGTGGTTGTTGAAGGGTGACCTGAAATAACCTTAAAAAAACTGCTTCGGTGAAGTCAAAGTGAACATGCCGTGTATTGAATTCTCGACAAAAGACATGACTCATCACGGTTGAAGCAGAAATCAAATTAAAAGAATTGTGCTTATATGTCCTGCAGCTACTTTCAAACATGAAAACCCTTAATATATGCAGAAAAGGCTTCCATACACTATGGATATAAATATTTTTTAGTGATCTTGTATCAACAGCTTGTTAAAATGGTTCTTGACAGACAGGTTGGAAAACTGACTTAGAGCTAAATTTCAGAGAATATATATCATTGATCAGAGTTGGTTTTATGGCACAACACTTGTACAAGAAAAGATTACAAAGAATATAATGCCCAATTTCACTCTGCTGTAAGAAATGTTTCGGTGGCATCTTTATACTCTATCATAGCATACAAAGGTTAGTGTTCTTCCTGATGGCTTATCTTAGTGAAGCTGGTATGTGTCGCTTTTAGACAAAAGCTTCACTAAAGACTTGTTTTATTGACAATGGGTAAATTAAAAGGAAAAAAAAAAGTTGTTTTGTTGAGAGACACTAGCTTGTAAGGATTGAACTTGATATGATAAGTAAGACAAATGGTCATAGATCATGGCAAAAATGCTTCAGCTTCATACATCAACTGCATCATTATTCATTTTAAACAATTGAAGAAGTCTGATGCATTTCATACTTAACCATAATCATGTTTTCATTGCTTCTTTCTTCCGGTTCATGCAGATGGCTGATCCTCAAAGCTTCCCTCTGGACCAGGTCTTTGTTTAGTAGCTTTATCATGTATTCTATTCTAGTCCAGAGTTGCTTGGCCTGCTGTTTCTGGCCCCAATGGTCTCACTTTAGTCTAGAACAAAAACAAAAAAAAAAGGTAAATAATAGATTCAAGAGCCAGACTCAATCATATTGATTGGATTACTGGACAAAGAAAACAATTCCTGAACATTCAGTCATTGTTAAGTCTGATTTTAAAAAAAAACACTTTGAATGAAAAATACATTAACTTTCCCCACGTAATAATGTTTATATTGCAAATGCTACTATCGTTGTCAGGTCATATTTCATTTGCTCTCCATCTGAGGGCTATTATTTCTGGTTGTGTCTGCATATAGTTTTCACATTCAGGAAGACATCGTGGGAACGTGGACTTCGTACTTTGCTCCTCACCTTCGGTTTTTGACTGATCATTTTGTTTCACAGAACCTTTGCTATAGATACAGAATATATACAGTAATCTAGGCACATATTATTATTTTACCATTTTACCATCAGCATTGTAAAAAAGAGCATCAGCGACATATAGTGAAGCTTCATGACACATTGTCCTAATCTTAGAACTTAAACTATAGGTGGAGAAAAGAGCGCCATCTAGTCATGTCTGAAAATTAAAACACTGCCTCATAAAGCTCCATCATCCCAGCATTGTTTATTAATGTGCATTTTCAAAAAATACATTAAATCAATCTAACAATCTGTACAAATTAGGGTTGCATAGTAAAATCTCTAAGTCTCCATTTTGGGGGTCTTTAAATCCGAGACCCAAACTCCGACTTGAGGTCCATGTCACGTTACTGTGACCTCTGTATCAAACTATGTTGGCACAGTGGCTTCTTTTGTAGAGTGAATGAACAGAATGCTAAGAGCGCCGAGGATTTGTCAGATGTATCTAAAGTCATCAAGGCACGGTTCCTTTTGAGGCAGTATTACTCAGGGCTGTCGAGGCCATGGGCACCTTTCAACTCTCCACAGTGAATGATTGATTCTCTCTTCCCAGCCAGCGCGGTTGGCCATGGTGCGTATGTGGCCTTGTCAGTTGGAAAACACCACACCAGGTTTGCAACGAGAACAAAATAAAGGGCCACTGGGGCATCAAAGAGCTCTACATTAGATACAAAATAGACTGCATTAACCTTGAGGCTGCTCGGAAACAACTTAAATCCCAAAGCCCCTACTTAGCTACAACTAATCTTGAGGAAAAAAAGAAGACTGCCATACACACGGACATGAACATAATAGCCCGATAGACTAAACTGTCCTTCGGGGATAACGTTTAATCCAGCAAATTTACCTGGAATGTGATTGAGTTCACCCCTTTTAGATCTACTTGGAAGACTAGAAAAAAAAAATATGCATTGTATTATTATCTTTGTAATGTTCTTTTTAGATTTTCTATACTATGGTGAAGGACCTTAAACATATTTATAAGCAAGTTCACCATTGTTTTATAATGTCCGTTTTTAATTTTAATACTTTGACTTAACAGTTTTATAAATGCAGAAACAGTATAATAATAATGACAATACACAACAATAATCTAACACTTAAAATAAGCATTTAATTTGGTACAATATTAGGTTCGTAATGAGCTTAAAATCAGGTTCTTGTAACATCTTTCACAGGCTTATGATTTTTTAAGGCTTTTAAACACACACATTGTATTTTTGATTAAGTACTGTGTTTTAATACATGTATTCAATTGAATAGTGCAGTGGATCTTCTTGCATAATTTTGTAAAATTATTTTATTTTATATTTCTTGAGACAGCTGGCGAAATAGCTTCATGTATATTGTTTTATTGTTGAGATGTACTTGGCCAATAAACCTGTTTCTGATTCTGATATAAAAGTCCATATAACCACCTGTCTTTTTAGCATATCACTCAAGTCCCAACACATTATTTCTTTCTATCATTTATACCTCAAAACACCTCCAGTTAAAGTACAAATCTTTAAATGAAACCAATGATAGATAGATAGATTTAAATCTTTAATAGTCTTGAACATATAAATGTGTCCATATGATACACATCATGATACATGTGTGACGATAAGATATCGCGATACAACAAAGAATTGAGCAAATACTTGCTCTAATCAAATGTGAAAGCGCTTGTAGAAAAGTGCTTCTCAAAATATTAAGAAAAATATAAACTTATATTAACAATACACAATGAAGTGCATTTACAGTCTCAAACAACCTTGATCTTAATACAATATCCAGTATCTAAAAGTGTTTAATTTTTTTAACTTTGTTTTAAAGCCAAAATGAGTCAAACCATCAGCTTTAAAAGCTCGAGTCTGGTCGACTCTTTCTTTTCTTGTCATTGCTGCCATTTCGCCAGTTTTTGTTGTTACTTTAGTATGAAGGAAATTATTAATGTTGACAACTAGTGGCCATAGGTTTAACACCGCACACATGAATAAACGTTGTGAGTGTTAATTGTAAAATGAAAATCGAGTGATTGTCTTTTAGACACACAATATTGAAATATAAACCATAAAATAACTTTGAATTAAAATAAAATGTTATTTTTATCTCTATTATCAAAAGAAATTACACAGTGATACAGTGGTATCGAATATTGATACAGTATCAGGAATTAAAATAGTGCAATATGTTTTTATATCGATATTTTCTTACACCCCTAATACAAACAATGTATTGTAACATATTAATGCATGCATTTACTCGGCCATCTTCCATTAAGGTTTTTAAAATGGCTAAATGATCCCAAGGAATTCCATCTTCTTACAGATTGGCATGTATTGATATTTGACAAAATTGACGGAGCCATTAAAGCGACAGCAGGTAAACAGGACGATCAGATTGGTCTCCCAGGTTTTATTGGCCCGTGTCACGCGTTAGCGTTGCCACAGTTTATTAAGGGCATATGCAAATGGCTGTTGGTAACAGGAGACACATTTTTGGCACGGTAGCTGAAACTGGCAGATGCTGCAGACATGAACACATCATACAACATTTTGTCTTGGGGAGGAAAATCTGTAGGCATCTGGGTTAAGTTTTAGTAGATTTTCAGCGGCTAATGAGATACTGACATCTTGGCAGTGCAGTGAATGCTGCGGAACAGGCGACTATGAACTGTCACAGCTGAAATTGCAAAACGTTCAAATGGGAGGCAGCTTTGTGGGCTGGCGGGCAGACATATGACACCTGATGTTAATGGCACATTTTAGCGTACCATTCAGCTGTCATTCCGCCGAAACAGAGATTAGCCTTTCAGAGGGGATAAAGGCATCGTAACCAGTTAGCTAAAAACCAAAAATCTGACTTTCATTTATCATGCGTGTCATGTTACGATTTTACACATTTTAAGCATCTTAAAACACAAACAAATGTATCTCAATGTCAGGAAAGAAGATTTTCCCTTTCGCACGCCCACGTCAAATTCCACGGTGCTCTCTTCGTTTGAATGAACGGCGTTTTGGACTCACCTCCCTTATCAATCCTGTGGTAGAATAGCGTGACAAAAATGCCTGGTACTGCACTTATTTGCATCTCATTTCATTCCATTCAAAATATATCGTGATTATACCACAATTTCTCCTTGGTAATTGAATGTCATTCAGAAGAAAATGAAGGAGAATTACAGGAGTGTACACGCGATACCGGGAGCACATTCCCTCAAAAGTCTAACAAACAGAAGCAATTGATGTCATGTGTGAGCGTATCTAATATCCATATGATGGCAGAGAAAGAAATTTAATCACAAAATATAATTACTATGTCATTATACAGCTTTGGCTAGATAATAGCTGCTGTGTAATAGACTATGTCGTCTTTCCCGATACTTTTTACCAACATTAAGTTGGAATAAAAGATGATAATGTGATCAGATATAATGTTTGTTTTTCTTCATTTAAAGTTGCACCAGTGTTTGTCAACAAATATATTATTTGTCTATATTACATGTATTGATTAGATACTGCTTGTATGTCTCCACAGATCAATGTCAGATTCTTTCTGGCAGTTCAGTGTAAAAGAGAAGAAGCGTCGCACATTTGAGGTATTTTCCCACAATGTACCGTAATGACTTAAGCGACAAGAGAGCAGCAATGTAAGAATTCTCCGTCCGTGTCTAGGGAATGAAAATGTGCTATACACAGTGGAAACCAATCTCATTTTTATAATCATCCCAGGGATTTTACCCTGTCTCCGAATGCATGAGTGACATTACCGCTCAAAACCAGCAGGATTGAACCAAAGTTATTTTCTAATTCTGCTCAATCATAGGTTAGATCTTCACACAAACAGCACCCCAGGTAATGTGAATAATAAGAATCATCATCATTATCAATTTTAAAAAACTGTCTGCAACTCACATTCCTAATGGAATGTTGAGTCTAAAAAAAAAAAAGAATCCCTAAATTTGCTAGAATGGGATTTTCTGCCAGGGATAATCCAGCAGTGGCTGTTTTAATGACTACTTCCTTTTCTGCCAGTCTGTCGGTTACAACTCTTGTCTTGGGCTCTGACTTTCTGTCGTGTTCTCTACGTTAAAACGTCCTTATTCCATCATGAATGTAAGGCAGTCTAGCAAAGACAATATCTGTGCCACCGACTGAGTACGATGAGGATTTGACAGTGAAGACATATATGTATGTGTTTATACAGTCGATGTCTTCATGGATGTAACAGCTGTTTCGAGAAGATTTTGGATTATTTTAACACATGTAGAAATGTGTTCCCGCATGTTTGTTGAACCCATGAGTTAAATGCATGGACTTTTAAAGGAGAGGATTGTTTTTCACTTTCTTTCAGGATAAAAAAAAAATACTTTTTTTCATCATGATACAACATGGAAATAGTATTAAAATACCATGGTTATTGTAAGACACTGATTCAAGTTCCAGATATGAGCCACTAAAGTCCCAAACGGAGTGGCTAATGTAATAAATTAAACTTCCAAAAACATGTATTAAGCATTAATGTGAACAAGCAATTATACCATTTATTTATTTCAAGTCAATTAGTTTTATCGCACATACAATGATAATAATACACAAGAACGAAAACACAGTGGAAACAAAATAGCAACTGTTACAATGTTGGTGATTACAGTGTATACAGAAGGAATGTCCTTACTTTTTTATTTGTTGAAAATGACCACATTTGATGTACTAAAAATGACCCTTGGCCAAATCTGTAACATCAGTAACAAAAATATCACTTACAGAAGTTACAAACAAAAGTGAGTTTATCTTTATCCAGTTCAACCGAAAATTGAGAACCTCTTAAAATATGTAGTATCTTTGAATAAGAAGTGAACATTAGCAGCTAAATTAAGTCTACTTTTATTGAAATGCTGTTTTATTTATTTTATTTTAATGTAAATTAGATCATTTATTTAGAGATTGTCAGTGGAAAAAATACAGTTCTACAAACAGAGACCTCACTTTTAGACGTTTCCTGATATAAAGTGTTACGGTTCAAATGTGACGACATAGTTATACTTTGTGTTAAAACCCCAAAATGAAGCTTCTCTTAACAATAAAAAGTGAGTGCAACACAAGATTAATCTACTTTTCTTTGGGGCAAATTCCCAGTTTTTTTTTATCTCTGGTGAAAAGGCCACGTTAATTAATTAACAATGAAAGAAGAGAAAAATAATTATAACAGACTCTTAGCCTAAATTCTGTCAGACTTTCTGCTCTTGCGTCAAATGAGGTCACTAATTGCGAGCGTGATGCATGTCTGCTCTGGATAAATGACTTCCAGGGAAACGTCATCTCATTGTAGAACCTCTAATTTACAAGGGGAGGAATGTGGCATTTAAGAGGACACATTCTTGTACGTAGCTTAGCTGTATCACCTCATTGCCTGTGGCATTCAGATAAGAATCACTTAAGTCATTGATTAAAATGTAATCAGGTTAATGCTCAGGGTGACTTTCCCACTTAGCATAATTTGCTTATTACACAAGCAAATAAACAAATCATTGATCACGGTGATCCCTGACTGGGGAATGAGATTATAAGAGTGAGATCAAAATGATGATGTACACTTGGAAAAGAAAAAAAAAAAAAAACTGCATTTAAACTCACTCTGCTTCATTTGAGATGCCTCCCAACCGTATCATGTCTGTGTACGTAACATTAAACATTAAATGCATTCGTTTAAAAATGAAGCGGATTTCAGAAAAACATCATTAAACCTTCATCAAGTTGAGTCTTGCATTTGAAAATTAGAGATAAGCAGCTTGAAATCAACCCCATTGATATGCACAAATGGTTGTCGTACAGACACAGTTTGCGTGATTAGTGTGATGAGGAAGCATAGAAACAAATTAAGTTATTTTCCCTTTTAAAAAGATAAAGAATTTAAAGAGATAATTTAAGTGATTGTTACTTGCAATGCATTCATTTAACTTCCAATGTATCCATCCACAGTTCCATCAAATCTGTTTTCTAATATTCAGCATCACATCTGATGTTGTCTTCACTAGAATAAAAGAGGCTGAAATATGGTTGTGAGCAAACGTAATGTCAAAGTAATGTGTGATGATAATATGAATGTAATTAACAACCAAAGATAATAATAAGATCTTTACAAAAGCCATGCTTTAGTCTCCAGTTCAATAATTGAGCTTTAAAAAAAGTAAATACAAAACAAATTGTTAAAATTGGTCATTAAAGTGCATCATACATTAATGTAATTCTCAAATGGTGTGTTGTCCCTGTGTCAAGCTGACTTTAAAAACAAATGTGTTTGAGGTATCCCTTGTGTTGTCTCTGTTCCAAATGAGATTTTTTTTTAATTAAATTGAATGTATTTTTATTAATTATTCTTTATTTATATGTCATTTCCTGTCTCTTGTTTTATTTTAATTTATTGTATTTTATTAATTTCTTTTTATTTCATTTATTCACCAAAATAAATTTCTCCGTTGTGTTTACAAAAACTGGCAATTCAAGGTTTTGTGATTCTGATTCTGATGGTGAACGACCTTGACCTTGACCGTAACCAAAAGACACACAAGGATTAATATAAATCCTACACTTTTTTTTAAAGATTTTACCAATGACATAACCAATTTCCACGTTTACGGTAACTAACCACATCTCTATCAACTTCATTATTAAAAGTCGTCCCGCTATGATTTTGAAGAACATTTGAAACTGACTGATATACTAGCTAGCTTGGTAATACGTTGAAACTTAAAACATGACAACTTTCTAACTATAAAAATAATTATATTAGCAGGGATTTATGTCCAAGTTAGAACAATATATACAGTATATGCAACTAATATGTGGCTTACATCATGAAAATATATTCCTAATTTCTGAGGGAAAATTTTTTTCCACCAATTCTGAAACAAGCCACAACAATGAGCATTTTTCCTGTCAAAAAAATACATTTTATGAGCTGTAACTGTGCTCCACTAGGGTCCAATACAATTTTAGAAGCCAATAAAATTACTAAGATTGGAGAAAACAAACCAATAATACGAGAAATATTAAAGATATTAACAAATGTAATAAAGTTAATTACTTGGTATCATTTTCCAACGAAACCGGTTCAAAAAATAGAACTTGATATTAAGAAAAGGTCAGATGCGTATACACATATTAGGCGTTTTTCCAAGACTGGGTGTAGCTCTAGGTCGGAGACAAATCCTGCAGAGAAACACAAAATACCAAGATACTGAGAAAAGGCCAAAACATTTAGTCATCGAGCATTAGGGGCCGACGTACGAGTCAGACTATTCAGTAGAAACAAAAGTTCATGCATACACTATTAATTACCTCCCTTTTTTTTTCAAACCAAAAATAAATGGGTCAGCACTGGTAAATGTCAGTGCTATTGTTGGTCTGCGGTCTGTAATTTCTGTCGCATTACAACGTCGAAAAGAGTCAAATCAGAGTCTTGATGGATGGATGATGGATGGATAAATGGGTGTTTTTTAAATTGATTACACCATCACAATAGGCTTTTTGAAATAACTTTGACGTTAATATAATGCAAATTTAATAAGAGAAAATCCATCTTACCTCCATTTCCACTGGTTATCTCTAAAAAATGTCCTTTGCTGCTCTTTTTTCTTTCATCTCAATAACACACAGCTGTCGTGTTCAGGGTTCACTGGCCATGCAATGACCTCAGGAGAGTGAATGTCCAAACCCATCCTCACTGGTCAGCAAAACACAAAGATATTCCAACTTTTTTGTTTTTGGTTCAATTAAAAAAACAAGTGACTCCCATAGCACGTCATTATATTCATTTTTCTATACTTCTTCTTGACTTTCAAACACCGTCAACACGGACAAATTGAAATGCTGGTCAAGAATCCAATTTGAGTCTAGCCTGGGGTAGAATACAAGCCTGCTGGCTATTCTATCATTTGTGCAGCTATTACTTCGACTGCCTTTGCCACGCTCTTGACCCATGTACATGATACACTTTCCTCTTTGGTGGAAACTTGGCCCTAAACATAGATTTACCAGTTTCCAGTTTCATGCTTCTGAGGAAGTTAAAGTTCATATTTTAACAAACATATAGCAGTAGATGGCAGTAGTGAACAGCTGATGAAACTCCATGAATCAGTGTCATTATTTTCAGAGGTCAGTAGGTGGCGCCCTCAGTTAAAATGATGGTGCAAGGATTCATTAAACTAGCTCATCCAAACAGAAGATAATACATCAGAGAGTAACATCTAGTGGACTAAACCACCTAAAATCAGTGATTGGCTGATGAAGCTTCATGAAACAGTGTCTTAATGTTTAGAGGTCAGTAGGTGGCACCATCAGTTTACACAAGATGTGAGGATTTATTAGGATGGCTGTTCAAAACAATTGAGAAGGGACCACCATCTATTGGGCTGAACACTAGACACTGTTTCATGAAGCTTCATCAACACATCACTACCTACAATAGCTATAAGCTTTTGAGTTTTTATTTAATATATAAACTTTGTGTTTATTGATTTCACACAAAATTGATAGAAACTAAAGAAAGTTTGTAATCCAACGATTACAATTTTTTCCTGATTCTAGTAAAAGGAGGTTAGGTTTAATCATAGAGTACTAAAAAATGTGGGTACCTGTTTGCTCTCCCGAAATAAAATGCACCTACTTATATAGAAAGTTTTATTTTTGGTTTTCAGCACCCACAGCTCATCACTACAGTAGGTCATTCTTACACAGGCACTGATGGGAGTAGGCTGCGATCTAGCTCTTCCGCCATCAGGTACAAATCAGGGCTCATGTGTCCAGGTCAGGGAGACATAACCCCTGACAGACATTTGCTTGTGATAGTGAAGAGAGCTGGACTGTCACGACTTTAATTAAACATTTTTTGTTGTATTAAGGTTTTTTTTATACCGTTATGATTCCATTCACGAGGAATAAAGAAAAGTTTATCTCTAACTGATGGGTTGATGAAGCTTCATGAAACAGTGTTATTATTTTTAGAGTCCACTAGATGACACTCTCTACTCTATAATTAATTGTTTTAAACAACATTTTTTTTAATAAAACCTCACGTATTCTTTAAACTGGGAGCGCCACCTACTGGTCTCTAAAAATGGAGACACTGGTTCACGAAGCTCCATCAGCCCATCACTGGTCTACAAAGCAGAACTGATCCCATCACTTATACTTGTTTCACGTTATGACTCGGTTTTCACTCATTCTTTGTGAGGTTAAGAAATGATGAACAAACTAAAAGTGTCCTCTCGTCAACTCTGTCTATGTTATTGTGAGAAATAAATCGGTCAAGGCGACCAAAGCTCATGTGAAATTGGCCAATAGAAAAAAAGGTCTCCCGAGGCATTAATGTCAGAAATGCTGAGAGCAGCAAAAAAAAAAAAAAAAAAGCTCCACAACCCCAGGGAAAGTTAGAAAACTGTACGAAAATTGGCTTAAATCTTAGGATAACATTGTGGGAAATAATTCAGCTGTGAGCCATCTACGTATTTGATGTTAATGTAGAGACAGATCTATCAGTAAATTAGCAATAAATGACAATATGTCGTTATTAGATCGATATGGTCGGTTAATAAATGTTAATGCTTGATTATTTACCGCCAGGTTTATTTAAAAAATAGAATAAAATACATGTTTTATTGAAGAACTAATGAAATTATTAATTTTTTAGCACTAGCGTAAGATGGTTTTAGGTTAGCTTCTACCTTCAGGTAACCTGCGTCCTTCCGTTTGTTTGTTTCCTTGTGCTTTCCTGGGTTTACTCCGGTTTCCTCCCATATCGGTTTGTTGATTAGTCATAATTGTCCGCAGGACGGAGTGTGTTTGTGAGTCAGCGCTTGTTTGTCTCTTTGTAACCGGTAAATAGGCTGGTGACCCTAAGTAGCTGGAATTGGCTCCAGGCCCCTAGACCATTGAAACAAAATAACAAGTAGTCAATAAATGATTGGTTCTAGCTTTGAAATTTGAATATTGAATATGCATGAAGCTGTGGAGATTCAATTCAATTCAACGCCGTGTTGCGGGTCAGCTCACTGGTTTGACCAAACACTCTGGATTTTGACTCCAAAATAACACAGGGGCTGCTTTTCCTATTTAGACAAAGTATATTGCCTCTATAAAGACGCTGAAGCGGCTGTGATTGGATGTTTTTCTTAAAGTTTGCTCCAACATTCACTTCAACATCCCGATAGACATCCTGAATGAGTCCCTCTATAATTCTTCAACGTAAACGTCTGTCCATTAATGTTTTAAAACCGCCGACTGAGCAGCAAATAAAGTTATAAAGCGAGTCAAGTGGACTGAACATAAAACTCTCGGAGGAGGCGTACGAGCTGTTAGCATCACGCTTTCAGTTACTGTCCAGCATCTGTGACAAGAGTTCAGGAGCGGCGGTTACAGTGTCAAATATGGCACGTTCAAACTGTCTGTCGTTATGAAGGAGCAATAAATGGCTACAAGGACAAATGGCTCCCCAGTTGGATCATCGTCCCTGATAGCAAGGCTGCCCCCCCACCCACCCACCGCCACCATCCAAAGAACAAAATGTATTCTGAGCCAGGAGCATTTCAGATGAGAACTATGAGACGGAGCTTTTAGCATGATGAATTGGAGCGGGTGGAGAACGCTCGGTCTTAAGAAAGAGATTGGTTACATGTCACCTGTCAACCAGCAGGGGGAGGGGGAGGCGGTGGGGGGGGGGGGGGTGGCATAAGTCACCTGATATGATAGGTTCCTCCTCAGTGGAGACAAAGAGAGACGATGGAACAGTGGCAATGGTGTGTGCAGTTCAGTGGGAGCTGTCTGGAGGAGAATTTTAAAACAGTACGAAGGAACATTCTCAGAAGAGACTTGTAGTTTTGAAAAATAGAAGAGACTTCCCATCGGCTTAGAAAGCATACTCCTCATATTTATTATGAAACTAAACGTATGACAAAGTATAGCTTTTTTTGGTGGTGGTCAGAGAAAGACTTCACAAAAAAAAAACACATGGAAATGTCTGCACAAATAAAAATGTCTTAAGATGTTTCTTGAAGGAGTCAGTAGATCATCAAACACAGAGAGAGAGGAAGATCATTCCAAAACTTGGGCCTGGAAGGATTTCTGTCCTCTGGTCCTGAACTGTGTTCAGGAACCATCAGCAGATTCTGATCCACAGACCTCAGAGCCCGAGCTGGGGTGTAAGTCTGGATCAGATCACTGATGTAAGGAGGAGTCTGACCATGAATAGATCTGAAAGTAAGAACCAGAATTTAAAAATTGATCCTGAAAGAAACTGGCACCCAGTTAAGAGTTATAAGGATCAAAATGTGAGTTCTCCTACTAGAGTGGGTCAGAATTCCTTGCACTTTGAGTTTTGTCTTAAGCACCGAATTTGCAAATATTTTCTAAGGTATTACAATAAAATTGACACAACAATTAACATTGGATTTCTCGAGAATTGAGAAAGCATAAACAATAGCAGAAAGCTGTTGGAGTAAATTTAGCCTAATTATGTTTGGCTATAGCATATTTAATAACTATTTAATCTTCAAACTAACCCAGACCCAGAGACACATTGCTCAAAGGTCGAGGTACTTTTATTGTTTTACTCTGTATTACTCTGATTTGACATGATTCGATTATGAAAGAAGTTTCACATTTACTACTTAATGTTACATATGAATATTATGTTCAGCCAAAATGTTTTTTTTAAGTCAGATGAGTAGTTTTGATTTAAAAAATAATTTCATATATTTACGTAAATGTACACCAACAATAGAGGTCAAAATCCTGGATCCTGGAAATATTCTTCAGTATCTCCCTACTGTAATTACACTACTTGTTATGTAAACATGTTACATTGAGACTTCATGAAACAGTGTCCTTATTTCCAGAGCCCACTAGATGGCACTCCCATTAGATGGCACTTCTTGCTGTGAAATCCTTTGTTGTAAATGTATTTTAATGAAACTTTTTCTGTAATTCACTGCTTCATTAGGCTTCATCAGTGGAACACTGTACTCATCTCGCTAAAATCTAAATAACTTTCAACTTGGAAACTTGTTTCATTTGTTTTTGCTTATTTTGTGAGTTCTAAGGATTATTTATTTTTATGTCTCAGGTTTAAAGGCAGTTGAGGATGATGTTATTTGATGTCTCGGGTGATTTGTCTTGCACTTACAAGTTTTCTGACCTTCAAGATAAGAGGAGAGGAGAGCAAAGATAAAGAGTGTTCCCTTTTTAATTCGATTTTTATTTTTGCCAAAATCAAATCTTTCTGTCCAAAACCATGTTTCACTTAGCATGGCTTCTATGAAGCTCAAGGACATGATTATAGGATTTTCTGTAAAAAAAAAAACAACATTTATCTTTTTAAATTACACCATGTCTTTTTTTGTCAACAATGATAAAAAAAAATGTACACAAAAGAAAAAATCTATAAAGATGATAGACAATAAATGCTATAAAACTTGGTTAGCAAAAAAACTCACAAACCGCTGCTGTTTCCCTATCAGTTTATTCAGATATTTTGAAGTTGTATGTAATATGTAGCCATGTGTCTACATATCTATCTATCTATCTATCTATCTATCTATCTATCTATCTATCTATCTATCTATCTATCTATCTATCTATCTATCTATCTATCTATCTATCTATCTATCTATCTATCTATCTATCTATCTATCTATCTATCTATCTATCCATCTATCTATCCATCCATCTATCTATCCATCTATCTATCCATGAATCAATCTATGTAGCTATGTATTTGTCTATGTATCTATCTATATAGCTATGTATCTATCTACAGTATGTAGCTATATATGTAGCTATGTATGTATCTTTCTATGTATCCATCTATCCATCCATCCATCTATTATGATTATTATTATTTATTAATCATGTGATGTAAAACTCTACTGCACTCAGATCTCTTCATCCAATCCCTCACTTTGCTTCCTCTCAATTCCCAGAGGATATTCTGCACTCATGTAGTAGGTCATACTCAGAAAGGTCACACTAACCTGGTTGGTAATCATATCACTCTTCCATTTGACTTGCCTTCTATGGCCTCATGAAAAAAGAAAACACCTCAGCATCTCAGTCTGAGCCCGAGCAAACACGGCACAATGTGAACAAATATAATTACTTTGAAGAACGCAAAGCATGAAGTATGAGAGTATTTTTCTGGAATATGAAATGGGCAAACAATTCAGTCGATGATTCAATTAAAAATATATAGACTTCTGAATTGTGTCTAAGGTCAACAGCGGGAAGGGTGAAGTTGAGCGGAATAGCGATGAGCTAAAGAGTCGAACGACAGCAAGCGACCTTAAAAGGCCTTCTTTGTCATCGTCTTTTTAATCAGGCAGGACCTGGATCCACTCGCCTGTTAACATGCAGGACCGAAATGTGAAAACATTTGTTTGTTTTTGTCATAAACGTGTACGCATGGGAACAAAACCAACACATGGCTCAAGTGATTTACTGCTGACGCAAATTTATGGTGTGATGACAGTCGAGGTGTGGTCGACCCACATTTGCCATTTAGCTGCCATATAATGCGGATGCAAATAAGCCTCAATGCACAAAGGAGCTGTATCTAACACCTTAATTAAATCACATTTGTTTTGGACGTCACATAAATTAAACCAATGAATGCCATGTTTCATTGCCTCTAAAAGTCAGATGTGTCAGAGCCTTGGCACATTAATATTTCAGTGCCAAGATCTTTAAGTTGAGAAAACAAACACTTCTCTACGAGAGATGGATCGTCTTTGGCCGTTCGATGCGCCTCATGCATTAAACAACCTCCCTTGTCCTAAACTGAGAATAAAGGAGGAGATGGAGGACTGTCGTCGGATTTCTCAACCGTTTATGTTATGGTCCATATCCTGATCAAAGTGTGTACTGCAATATTTTTCTAGGTAAGATGATTAAAGACAGTTTAAATTAATGAATTTCCATGAATTTCTTAAGCAAAATGACAAATTTACATTTTCAATGTGGGATATTAAACATTTTACATCTGATAATCTAGCCTTATCATCCATCCATTCATCCCTCCATTCGTCTATCCACACGAGCTACAGCATGTGTATTGCATTACAAAACCTTTTTGGAAGTCTTTAGTGAACCATTTTAACTGAAGCGAATGATGTTAAAAAAAACAAACATTTCTATCCTTGACCCTGTCCTCTCTGAATTAATATAAACATCACCACAGAAGACCAACTCAACTTGAATTAACTTCTAATTTAAAAAAAAATGTTTCCATTCACCAATACCTCTGTAATATAGGATTCTTACTTTCTCCAGCAGTGTCGTGGCTACTTATAAGACAACCAAAGCAGGATCAAACGGTGCTCTGGACCTGGCGCCTCACTGGACTGCACATGTGACCACTCTATTACTCCACATTCAGACTTCCACACAATGTTGCAGAATTGTGTCAGATATGAAAGAACTAACACACACAGCTTTCAGCGTTTCAGAATGGATCACATCAATCACTCGGGCTTTGCCACAGCAGAGTACTTTAACTGCCTGTCACCTGCAGCACAGTTATTTATTCTGTGAGACTCCGACTCCTCCAGATATTCTTCTGAGTTCCCTTTAGTTTTCCATCCAGTACCTAGTCTCAAACAATAAACCAGGCTCTCTGTTCTTAACTAAAAGCTTCATCAGCACATCACTACCAGTGGGTGATCTTGATGAACCATCATATAGGCTAAGATGAAAGGTGGATGAAGGCACTTTGACACTAGGTTTCTTTTAACTGAAAAAAAAATGAACAGCTAAATGGAATCTCAGCTTCATTCTCGGCAAGGTTGCAACAGATGCTTTTAAACAAGAATCTGTCTTTGTGACAGACAACCAGGTGTTGCATTCATGAAATATATGTTGTGTACACTCTTCTAATTGGGAAAATATGTCTATGAATCTAAACCCATCTGTAAATCTGCAGAATGTATATTATTTAAGAAATATATATATATATATATATATATATGTATATTAACTTGGAGGCAATCAATGCCTACAAAAGGGTTTCACAGCTGATGGATTATGGAGGTTCTTTCAAAGGGTTGTGTATCCTAGGTGAAAAAAAAAACCATTTACTTAGGAGAGTGTTTCCATTAAAGCTCTTGCACCTTAAAATAACAGGAATCTAATCTACAGATATAGCTAATAAATACTCTTTATGAGAGCATGTAGGACGAGGACTTACTGGAACAAAATCTACAGCAAAACCCAGTTTCATCTTTTTCATGTACAGACGGAGATCCAAAGTAAATGGAAGTTGTTTATGTTTCATTTTTTTATTTATATATATTCAGAGGGAATTACAGAAAGGCAAAACCAAGGGGGAAAATCTGTTTTTAGTAAAGTAAAGCCAATGAAGCATTGCAAGAAAAGCTTCACTTAATTTTTTGTCCACTTGCTGCAGAAACTCGGGAAGTCACGTAAACACCCTGCCAGGAAATATCAACTCTTACAGCAGTAGCGTGGTGTGGTTTGAACGTGTAGTTATCAGCAGTTATAGACACTTTTGCTTTAAATAATTCCGCAGTCAGACAGCCCCAAATGTATCTTGAGTCTGGCCAAACCGAGTTACCAAAGTTACATAAATCTTGAATGATATAATATTATATATTAACTCTATTAATAAAACAATGATGACCATGATTAAAATATTATGATAAGTTGGGGTAAAATAATAGGTGAAGGCATCTGATTTTGATTTGGTTTAAACTATAGTATTGAGTAGTTATGGTCTGATGAAGCTTCATGAAACAGTGTCATGTTGTTTAGAGGTCAGTAGGTGGCGCCATCAGTTTAAAAATAACGTGATGTTTCTTTAGAAGAGTTGTTCAAAAGAAAAGAAAGTAGTAAAAAGACCGCCATCTAGTGGACTCTGAAAATAATGACACTGCTTCATGAAGCTTCATCAACACTAGTGGATTTATATATCGTCATTTCCTTTTTACCTAAAAATAGAATTCTTAAATATCCGAGTTTAAAAGCCTTTTTTTTTTTTATTAGAAATGATATACAGTTTTGGACATATGTTACATGTCAAAGATGGGGATCCTCCAGATTACAAACTTCTCATGCGAGAGTCAAAAAACAAAAAGAGGAACCGCAGGAGAATTGTTTTCTCTTTACAATCAGATTGATCCAACAAAACGTAGCATAAGGTCTTTCTTAAACTACAAAGCGTTTAATTGCCTCATCTTGTTGGAATGATTCAGGATGTGAGAGAGATCCCTCAGGTACCATATCACATTTCTACCTTGTAAATAACTTAACTTAATGTCGTGAAAAGCTCCTGAGGACGACACAGATAGTCAAGCCACGAGAGCCCTGAGAACAAGCGCAAGTTAAATGCTTGGATAAGCATCTGGAAGATAGAAGCAAGTGAGGGGGAAAAGAGAGACGTAAAAGGTTTGGGGGTGGAGGGAGGAAAGAGACATACAAGACTTTTTTTTTTTTTTTTTCTTTTTTCTCTGCTCTCTTGATAATAAACCCAACATGGGAACAATAAAGTGCGATTAACTCGCTTGGAAAATAAACAAACAATGGGGAAACAGCAAGGGAGTACCATTTAAGTATTAAAATTTAATGTAAGCTCAATAAAAGATTCTGTTATCTTTTGTCTTTAACGGCAGCGCACTGCACAAACAGTCTCGTGGGACAAAAAAGGCACTTCATGAGCAGTTGTCGAACAGCTTTGGTCTTTATACGCGCAATTCCCTGACATTCATTTCTTTTTTTTTCCCTATTCGTCTGCAACTTCCACACTTTTTGTTTTCAGCTGATGCAGAATTTCACACTTCTAGATCCACTGAATGATAATGACTGACTTGGTTTATAAATGCATTATTTAACAACAAGTCAACAGCTTTATGTGCGCGCTGCTGATTCCAGAAAATGTTGGAACACAATCAACGATATTTATTCCGTTCAAACATTTGGTGCTTATTATCTCGGTCATCCCTCGAGCTCTTTTTCTGGCTCACATTTTGGCGAGTCTGACAGCTGGATGCGACAAACTCTAAAGAACTTATTAAGGTTGAGGGGCAGGCAGGAGTGGGGTGCACCCCCCCCCCCGCAGTTGGAGATAGAGTAAAGAGCGCTGGCTGCTGGATTATTAATAACAACAGCAGCTCCCAGTCAATTGTGTTCATTGAACAACCAGTCATGGTTAAAGGAAAATACACGTTCCTGACGGTGCGGCTCTTCACGCGTTCTGAACGGCTGCGTCGGCTGCAGCAGGTAGATTCTGGCGAGCGACCGCAGATGTTTCAAGTGGATACAGAAAAACCCAACGGTGGTCTGAGTAAAAATAGTTAAGACTAGATTCAAATATAATTTTGACTAAAAGCACCAATCTTCATGAAGACCTGATTCATTTATGGTTGTATGTTGTTTGTGTTTTTTCTGCATTTTAATATGAGTCCAACTCTTTATAAAACATTTGTCTTTGTCAAACTATAACGTTAGTGTAGCTGCTCACAGCAACGAGTTATAGAAAAAAAGAAGAAAAAACAACCGAACAATACGTGCCTTCTTGCTCACCTGGATTAGTAATACATAAAAGCATTCTGCTTTAAGAGATGAATTTAATAACTAATTAACGTTTTTATTGAGAAATATGACATTATAAAGTAATTACCTGTTTCAATAGCTTCATTTTGAAGCCTCTTAGGCTTAATCCAACATGTTTATTACCTTTAGTGCATAGATTGAAAGCATTCAAGGATTAATATTGTCATTTTATTCAATAAGAATGGATAGAAAATATGTTTCTAAAGCCTGGTTATGACAGCAATGCAGCAGCATAACAAAAATACAACACATACTCAAAATAAAAAGTAATTATAGCGCAAAAAGTGCCATCTAGCGGGCTCTGAAAATAAAGACACCGTCTCATGAAGCTTCGTCAGCTACGTTGAAGCTTCTTCGGAATGGGTAACACATTTTAACTATTACTAAGCCATTTATTCATATGTTAAAAGATAATTTGCCACTTTTTAACCATCATGAAGTACTAACTCATACCTTGTTCTTTGTGACTATATTTATTATTAATAACATGATAATAAGGAGTTCAAGCTGAACAACACCTTAACAACAGATTTTTTAAAAGTAAACATAACAATAAAAGTATTAAATGAATCCTAATAACTTTAAAATATATATACTGTATATATATATATATATATATATATATATATATATATATATATATATATATATATATATATATATATATATATATATTTATGAATAATACGTCAAAAATGTTTTACACTTAACTTTCAAAATTATTTTAATACTGGGGAAAAACACTAATCTACAAGTATTAAACATTTTCCAATTACTGTATATACTGTATTTACATAGCATTTTTTAGTAATTAAGATGCTATTAACACTAGCTTATATTTTTATTTCTTTTTAGATTTCTCAGTCACTATTTTAATTAAGATATGTTCTCCTCCAAATACGGAGAAAACTGTTGACATGGCAAACAGTCTTGACATCTTCACAATGTGTAGATATTTCTAAGTATTTATGTCTTGCTTATGTTTCCAGTGCAGCAAGTTAAGTATTCTATTGAGTATATGTCTTGTGGATTTACTGAGAGTTTTTTTTGTGCATGTAATTATAGTGTTATGATAACACAACACAAGGACATAATTAATAGCTATTCATAAGGATTGATACGACTATCAAACATGTTTTTTGTAAATGGGAGCTTCACTCATAAGAAGGGCATCGGAAAAAAAAAAACAACAACAAAAAAAACGGGGATGGATCCACGCAATAAAACAACTTGTCATCTTTGTGCTCCTGATAGCATGATGAATTGCAATGCTGGATAGCTCGATCACTGCAGCTGTCTGAGTAAGCCACACTTGATCACTGTCATGGAAGCTCAAGATGGTCAACGATTACTTTTGAGAAGAACTAACCCTCCCCCCTTGTCTCCACTCTTCACTTTCGCCTAGTTTCACTCTCAACTGCCACTCACAGATAAACAGTCGCTCCCTCATTTATTGAAACTTGATATTCATTTCGAATTAAATCAGTTTCATCTTAAATAAAACATATTATACATACACATTTTTAACTGTTTGCTATAAGTCAGTGTCAGCAGATCCCCTTTAAATATTAATTCCATTATGTTGATTCAATGATGATTTTTAAGCTATTTGTCCACATCTGAACAAAGCTAACAATGATTCACACATGATGGATGAATCAGAATCAGAATCACAGTTTAGAATCTCTTTTTATTTTAGTTTTATGCCAGGGAACTAAATACATTTAACTTTGGACTTAAATTACCTACAAAAGTATTTTTTTTGTTAAAACCTTCATGAATTAAAAACATTACCGTTGTTGTGAGAGATCGATATTATAAACCACAAAAAAAAAACTAAATTAAATACAAAATAAACTTTTTTTAAAAGCCATTAAGGGCAACAGAATATTGTGTATAAAGCTCAAAACTAATATTGTAGTTTAATAATAATTATATTCATATGGCACAACCGTGGTTAAAAAGTGCTTTACATAAAAGCAACCAACTACAGTTAAAAATGACACAATACATTAAAACAGCACAGTAATAAAAAAAGATAAAACTACATGCGTTCCATTCAAGGAAAATATTATTAAATGAAATGATAAAAAACACTGAAAATAAAGAGAGTAAAAGCCCATTAATGAATCCAGTTAAGGGTTAAAAGGCGACATCATATAAAAGTTAGTTATAAAGTAAGTAAAGTCACTTTAACAAAAACAGGAGTCCCCCGAAAATCAGGGAAAGGGCTGCACGAATAAAAAAAGCCAGTCTGTAAAAGTGTGTTTTTAAAACAAACACAATAAGAAGGGACATGTGTGAAAGCTGCCAGCACGTCTTGCTTAATTTCACACAACTCTGATTATTATAGGATGAGGACCCTTTGTCCTTAAAATGTAGTTACAGTTGACCTACTTCCTTTGTGTGAGGCCTGACAGGTGTTGAACACCGCTGAGACGCGATGACAGGACCTGTTTAGTCATGTCTCATTCTCCGACAACATCTGTTCATATATCCTGTTCAAAGAAGTGTCAGGAAATATACATGTTTTCTCGTCACACTTCACCGAGTACTATCTGGCTATCTTGCATTGTGATTAACCTACATACAGCCAGGACTCACCTTCGTGTTCCTTTTACATAAATATGAGATGTTCATGGAAAAAAATGGATCGTTTTTATTTTTTTTAACTATATTGACGGAACAATCTAAATCATTTGCAGGCGGGCCTTTTGGAGGTTTTACTAATTAATGGGTTGAAGCTTAAAACTTCCATTTTACGCTTGTTTTTCAGTGTCGCTCTTTAATCTGTCTGTACACTGACCTTGAGTGCTGTGAAATAAAACAAATTATTGTGATCACATTAAAAAGCAGCCGAAAAAAACATTGATTGAAGTCTCAGAAAGTGAGAAGAAATTACTTTTCTTTCTCCATCAGTCAGTGCAGTAAAGTGTAGATTTTTCAACCTTGACTAGGCGCCACGTAGCGAGTAACAATATACATTTAAAGTTGTTTTTTTAGTGTACAGGAAATTTTCCTTTGAGCACCAGTGGGATACTTGACAATGGACCATGTTTATTTTTTTAATTTATGAAGTTGTTTTGTTGTTATTATTTTTTAATTATACGCGTCTCTTTTTTTCAAGTGCAGGTATATTTAGTGTATTGAAAAATGTTATCGTTCCTTCTTTCAGAAAGAATCCAAACATTCTTATTTATTGAAACACTGAATTGACATGAGATAAAGAAGATGTTCACGCTCTTCAATGCTATTACCACCTGAAGTGTGTGTTGATACCTGGACAAAAACCAGTTCCTCAAATCAAGGAAATTGAAACTGATATAAAGTTAAAATACAATGAACTGTGTCGCGCCAACATTTGCGCGATATGCATCGCGTATAAAGGAGAAAAAACACAATTATGGCCTGAGACCAAGGTAAGAAAAAAGACTAAAAGATCCTTGAGACCAAGACAAGACCAGAGACTGTCATGATAAAAACGAGACCATGAACAAGTGAACTTGAGTCCGAAAAGTGATGAACCACACACTCGGAACCACAAAGGAGATTCCTGGGGTGCATGGGTTTCGATGATTTATTATTGTCTGTAACAGAAACACACACCAGCACTTGACTCGGCTGCTTCACATGCGCTCGCCGCTCATCGAATGAATTCCGAGCCAAACGGACCCCAAAAGGACCCCCATAGCCGGCCAAAGTTCCTGCTTCGATAATTAATGACTCTTTACTTTCGGGGAATGTCTCTACTGAGACCCACTGCAGATATTATACAGCTGTTACCTTCCAGGCAATAAAATAAAACAAAGAAAAATAAATAAATAAGAAAGTGGTGCTCCTTTAATATACTTAATATTAATTTGGCTCCACTTTTTATTTTTTGAATCCCTATTATCCTTTAACTTTTCTGACAATTCCCCAGAACATTTATATACTTAGATCACCACCTGTTGACCTCTTAGAAACAATACGATTGACAAATAAGAACGATATTACAGTCAATAAAATCCATTCTTATCATCTGTCTGAGTCTGCTTTTTTAGTGTGTCCCAGTTCGACAAAAAGATGGCATTAATTAAATATACAATCCAATCTATAGCTACCCTGTGTTTCTACTGAAAAATAAATCTAATCTCATTTTGTATGACCATCATTGACCCGGTCCAATACACCCGATCAAAAGTATGTCTCTTTAGACGCTGAAAAGGAAATGAATCCTCCATGTGCAGAGAAGGTCACTAGAACAGTAGCTGTGTGAAGGAGGTAGGATGTTCAGAGGCGAAACATCAGAATAGATCAGCCGTTTAATCAGATTTCTTTCATTATTTCCCAGCCAGGACGAGTCAAAGTTCAACTACGTGAAGCTATTACGGCTATTGCTAATTCCATCTCCGCAGCTTAAATAACTCCAGAGTCCTCATTTGGCTTCATTGCCGAGATGAGAGCGATGATATCCGTATAGAAATAATAAAACGTCATATTTAGGTGTAATGGTTGTGAGGCTGGAGTACGGTGTAAAAATGCCAGCTGATGAATTTGAAATGCTAATCTTGGAAGACGCAGGAAATAGTGCACTCGTCGGTAAATGAGGTTCTGCCAGGTTTTCTGTGGCAGGATAATTAATAGGAGTCTTTACTGTGGGAATGTATCTACTGAGACCCATCGCAGATATTTTACAGCTGTTAACTTTTCAGCCAATTCTCTGTTTTCTGTTTTTTTTTAATATATATATAATCCCAGCCGCCCCAGTCTTTGCGTTGTCTACGTGTGTGTGTGTGCATGTTTGTGTGTTTATGTCGGAGCACCCCCCAAAGCCCTTGTGTATTGAAGCCAGCTGTTGCAGCTGCAATGCAAACTTTGTTGACTTCAGGGCAAAACGAGACACAATGAACGCGTGCACAGTATTTTTTTTTTCCTAAATTAAAAAGACGTAAAAAAAAACAAAGACGTCCTGCACCGATGACCTTTAGGTATCCTTGAAAAGTACCGCCGAATCTCTTCTCGTGTCTCATGTTTGTCTGCGGTTAAAAGTATCTTTCCATTTTTCTATTTTAGTAATTAACCCCCAATGAGGCCTGGAGCTGCCCAAGTTAATGAAGTTGAGATTTCTATGCAGGATTAATTAGAGCTCAAATAGGAATAAGGGGGTAGGGGTGGCTAAACAAACAATGTAATAAATGACGCAGTGCATGGTCTTTAATGCACAATTAAATTGGAATTGTCTCGGGATGTGGCAAAGCACACACCAGTTACTCTCAAAAGCTTGCTTCATATATCATGCCTTCACTCCTAATGGTTCGAGCAAAGCCAAGCAAAACCCCATGTGGGTAGTTAAAACACTACAGATAAACACAAAGGCATATTTTGTGAAGTCTCATTACCAGTTCCCTAAATAAAGACAACCTATTTGAAATTTCCCTCGGGCGGAAACCAATCTGACAGTATCTTACGACAATTAAAGAAACGACACCAGGTACGAATGCATCCGTTTCCATTTTAATTGTTCTTGGAGAGACGTCAGTACCAAAATATCAAACCGCCGGCTGTGTTACATTACCTGTTTATTAACGAACAGAATCAATAGTCATGAAATAAAGAAGCTCACACAGAGGCAATAAAAAAAATGTGTTCCGGTTGATTGCCAAACTGGAAAATAAAATTGTTTCCTTTTAATGATTTGAAAAACTCTCGATATAACATTATAACGTCATTTATATTACATAACAATTAATATTATGATGTGAGGTTTATCGAGGCTCCCGTTTGGATGCTTTCTAATGACAGCATAGACACAATTTATGCGTTCGCTAGAGGGAAGTGTGGCAGGTGGTACTTTAACACTTTCTGGATATTGCAAGGAAGGGATGAAGTCACTAGTTTAGGGCCCTTAGAGCTCCATAAAGCTGCAGGTCAATACTCTCAGCTGAAGGAGCCAACAGCTTTCTGGTCGTTTGTTATCTGGTCGTACTTCTTCAGGTACTTCTGTTGATTTGCTCAGCGGACAATCAAACAAATGAACCAACTTCCATGATTCCGAACTGTGTTGTCATTGTGTTCACCAACAAAGTTTTTAATGCAAGGTCCATGACTATGAATAGAACATAAAAAAGCGGAAATTAGACGATAACGGACACCAACAACACATTATGGCGCCGCAGTTTCGTGAAAGATCTTTTATTTCTTCGTCAGTTAGAAAAAAAAGTGAAAAAACAAATGTATGTATGGATTTCAATTAAGGTTTTCGGGATATTTTGAAAATGGGATTTGGATGTGTTAAGAATAAGCACTAAGATTTCCATCTGTTACTTAAAGACTGGACACTCATTGGTGCAGGAAGAGCTGTTGAAGAGTTGTGATAGCTACAGCCACCTGCTGCCTGAATGAGCGTATTTCTATCAAAAATATTGCAAATGCTGAAAAAGATGTTTTGCTAAAATGATAATAGTAAAAACAAATGAGTGATCTGAGGATAAAGCTGAATGAAGCACTGTCAGTTTAAAATTATATTAGGTTTCATCAGAATAGCTGTCGAAAACAGGAAATTATAGAGCAGAGAGTGCCATCTAGTGGTCACAAAAATAAGAATGCTGCTTAATGAAGCTTCAACAGCCAAGAAAAAAAATATATAATTTTTTTGTTTTTGTTTTTTGAATGAGCCTGAATACAAGCATTGCACATATGTGTCAGAAGAAGCCTTAAAATGGATTTAAAACCTTCCTGGATCCCACATAAAAAACATAGTTTATATATATATATATATATGTATATATATATATATATATATATTTTTTTTTATTTTGAATTTGAAGCTCACTTATGAATTGAGGGCGCCACCTACTAACCTTCGAACAATATGACATTGCTTCATGAAGCTTCATGAGCCCATCACTAGTTAAAGTTACTATTTAGTTTAATTTGCAAGAACATGACCAAAGTAAGATGAGTAAGGGTCTTCTTTAAATCATTGTCGTGTCATCTTCAAATACGTCAACCCTAATATCAGGAACATGATTTAAATTTGCTCCAAACAGCAACTGATTCATTCAACCCAACGCATTGTAGACAACGTGAATGAAAATGTTTTCATGTTTTTCAAGTACAGAGGCCATTCTTTGATCCGAATAGTCCTGGAGCACTTCCCTTGTTCACGTCGATTCTCCACACAGCAAGTTAACGACATGCTTCCTGTTGGATCACAGAGATATAGACTTCCTCCCGTTATGGGATATGTGTTATTCATCACAAATCCTGTCCTGTGGCTAGTGAATGCATAATATTTGGGCTAAGGCCATGAGCAGATCAATGTAACCTGCTGGCTCACGTTCACAGAGACTAGCTCTTTGGATTTTGTTAGTTCCGATTAATACTCCTCTGACAAATCATATTGAATGACTTCACGGAAGAATCAGAAAATCCATGCGGGGAGCAGTGGGGTACGGTGCATGCACGGATCGAAAGATGACCTATTGATCAATGGTCATTTGAAGATATGACGCACGAGAACAGTTCATCTGTAATTAATTCAGCCAATTACAACAAACATAGTATGCTTGGTTTACTAATACTTTGAAAGGGCCATTGAAGGGACGATCATTTTTCAACAAGATGAGAAGAGAATCGACCAAAAACACAAGGGTTTCAAACTCAATAATGCTGGTGAAGGTTCTGATGAGGCTTCATGAATCTGTATCTCTCCTTTAAAATCCGTCAGGTTAGGAATCTGACTTAAGGCTTTTGCTTAAACAAAGAATAGAAATCTGATCTTAACTTATACTAAAAGTAAAATGCGTGACATTAAACCAAATTCTATTTCTATTCTTTGTTTAAGGTCAAGTGTTAAATCAGATTTCTAAATCGACAAAGTCCACTAGATGGCACTCTTTGCTCTATTATCCTTTGTTTCGAACAGTTTTCTAATAAAACCTCCCGTTATGTTTAACTTCAACCCTTATGACACTGCTTCACGAAGCTTCATTATCACACTGCTTAGTCTTAGTCTGTCAAACACAGGAATAAATCTGTCTCTCCTCATATTTTACATGATTATTTTAGCAAAAAAGCATCTCCCAATCACTAGAGATGGTTCTGATAAAGCTTCATGAAACAGTGTCATTATTTTCAGAGTCCACTAGATGGCGGTCTCTGCACTATTTTCCTTTGTTTTGAACAACTGCTAAAATGAAGAATGACATCATTTTGAACTGATGGCGCCACCTACTGACCTCTAAATAACATGACACGGTTTCATGAAGCTTCATCACTGCCAATCACAGGTACCGCCCAATTACACAAGAGAACCAAAGTTTTCAGATTCGTTTTTTCTAATCTCAACTGGGCAAAATAACAGAAAAAGGCTAAACACTTAAATCTTGCAAAATTGACATGCTTTGAAGTTAATCTTTATTAAGTGTACCTCATTTTAAGCCAACTCCACAAATATAAAGTATAACACATGCAACCCTAGCATATGACGATCAATCGCACCCGATATTTTCGGACTCTATTCTTTCCTGTTCTTAGCTGTTAACAGTTGCATAATCACATGCTGTTGAAGTTGGGCTCAGAATCTCACCTGGACAGGGATTCCCTGTGGATGGATTGTTAACACCCTTACATTGGACTTGAACAACCACACGCTCTTCTACCTCAACAGTGGCAAGTTGTTAACTGGCAATAGGAAAAAACCTGCTAGAGAGTGCATTCCTTTTGTACCCTTTTTATTGGTATATTAACAGGTAGACAAAACCTTATTTTTTAACCTTAAATTAGTTCACATTATCCTTAGATGAAATGGCTTTAGCCAAATGTGACGGTGGACTGAGCTATTCAGTGTCTGGGACTGCTGGAAAGAGCTCCACACGACGTCTCACAACTATTTGAAATTCAATGTATGGGCTTTGTTTGATGGCACTAACATATTCCTCAAGAATAAATCCATGTTTATTTACTTAATGCACCTTAAAGGCACAAAGCTGGAGGGTAAGCAAAGTTAGCTACTGAGGTGGAGTGTTAAAAGTTGTCTTTTCGTGTACAGATATTATGAGAGGTTTGTAAAAAAAAAAAAAACATCAGAGGTATACACAGAGAATGAAGGCTCAAACAGCTAATGCCAGTGGAGCCAACAAAGCTAATGTTTAACAAAATGCAGTTGATGGAATCGACACAACAGATATGATGGGAAGGCTAGAGGGAGAAATAGCCAGTGTCGATTGAATAACAGACTGTCGATGGAAGCCATGAAGGCTAAAAATTGATGAAGGACGAGATAGAAAACTTGAAGGGACAACTTTAGGGGGGGGGGAAGCGAGGAGATGGAAAGCCTGAAGGAAATGATTCAAGACCCATAAAAGAAAATGAAATTTGGGTTGGATTTCAGACAGAACAGAAGGCGAGGATTTCAGCAGTAGTAGAAGCAAAAAAAAAGTTTTATATTAGAAAAATCAACCACAGCATAAATAAGAAAACTGTAACAATATTTACATGGACAACGTTAAGATCAAGCAAAACGATAAACATCTACAGAAAAAAGTTTGAATAAAGGTGTTGTTGTCTATTTGTAAACATAAAAAGTAAAACAAATTGTGAAAATAAAACACTGCTTCATGAAGCTTCATTAACCCATTACTACCTTTTTTGTTAATGTCAAGGTTGATTATTAGTCAGTTTTATATGTAGCCTCTGCTACTGAAAGGCGAGCCACTGTATTTATCTGGGTTTAACAAAAACAACGTTCAGCCCTGAGATTTAAGGTATTCTTTCAATCTGAGTAACCGCCATCACTTCTAAAGAAGCCTCAGTCTCTAATGATGTTGGCATCAAGCTCAGTGAATTGGGCTCACACACAAACACAACTGAAAAGCTTAGTTTCCTCGTATCCAAAAGTGGTAAATATATGGAGAGACATCACAGAGCAGCAGCGCAAACGGAGCACATCTGACCATTAATGAATGCAAAAATGTAGATAAATGTATTTAAAATTCACTTTTAAATGATAAATATGTTTAAAAAAAAGACGTCCGTGCCTCGTTTTTAATGAGTCAGATAGCAAACTTCACATTTTATAGCACGACTAAAAATAAATCCATCATTTGTTTTAAAACCTCAAAAATGATCATCCTGCAAGAAAATACCAGGTAAAATATGCATAAAGAGAAGAGAGTCAAATAGAAAATAGACATAACCATTACTTACCTACTTACTTAAGTACACATGGAACACAGTAATCATGTAATAATAAAACAATAGATTTACGAATTTATAGAATATAAGCGATATTTGACCGGTCCTATCAGATGGTAGATTTGGCAAAAAGGCTTTTGGTCTTCAGTAAGTCAGACTATGTTTGTCTCATAATATTTATTCCAAAAAACATCTTAAAACAATTACTCTATGGGGCCTAATTCACTTATTCTTGATGGCAAGAAGAAAATGAATATCTCTGATTATATTATGATTGTTTTGTTCACTAGACCATGAATCATAAACTGAAATAAATTAAAGCTACAATACTACACTGTGAATGTCTTGGATTTGTTTGCGTTTTTCTGCAGATTCTGTTATGAAAATGTTGTCTGTGTTTTCTATTTGTTTAGTTTTTGTCTGGCTTTAGAAGCTGTCAATAAATTAAACCCCAATTCAAATGGAACTTGGTGCCACATATCCTGCATATAGATTTAATTTAATCTTTCTCTGATCTGATTTAAGGCTGCTTGGCATGAGTAAACAGAGAGTGGTTTCCTTTTTTCTCACAGTGTCCCAAAATATGTCTTCTTAACATGTTTAATGGAGTTTCCTGAATGAGTTTTAATTATGATCGCTCAAGCAAAGGTCGCGGGTCCCAAAGCTTTTTTTCCGATGTCGCTATAATAATGACAGGACGGCCTTCAGATAAAAAAAATAAAAGAATCACATAGAGTTTTTCTTTCACTCAATTTCACTAGTTTATAGATTAATTTGTTGAATGGACTTGACTGAAACTAATGCTTCATGTGTCAAGATTCACATACTCATGGTGTTTTTCTTTCTCTATGGTCCAGGAACAAATGTTTAACGGATAGTACCTTCTGTCATAATAATAATAGGAAGAATAAGAAGAACAAGAAGAACAAGAAGGAAAAGCATAAGGAGAAGAACAAGGAGGCAAAAAAGAATCATGAGAAGAAGTGGAAAAAAGGAGAAGAATCGAGAAGAGAAGGAAAAGAAGAAGAAGAAAAAGGAGAAGGAAAAGAAGAAGGAATAGAGAAAGAAGAAAAATGGAAAAGAAGAAGACGAAGGAGAAGGAAAATAAGAAGGATTAGAGAAAGAAGAAGATGGATTGGAATAAGAAGGAGAAGGAAAAGAAGAAGGAAAAGAGAAGAAGAAGGAAAAGAGAAAGAAGAAGAATGAATAGCGAAATAAGAAGAAGGAAAAGAATAAGAAGACGAAGAATCTATACATCTGTAGACATATATTGTATATTTATACATACTCAAGCTAAAGATGACTCTTGTGAGACACTTCTCAATCTTTTCTTGTCAATTTACTTTCCAGCGCCAATCATTCGATGAAGCTCTCAAAACAAACTTACTTCATAAACCGGATGACAGGCCTCGTTTACATCTTTCTCAAATGTCTCCTTTTGTGTTATCAAGACATCTTCTTCAATGTCCAATCACTGTTTCAGTCCAGTACACGTGTTTCGAGCTGTACTTCTGTGCAGGAGAAACATGTCCAGATGTTGCCTGCTGCAGACATGCCACTTTGATCATTCACACTACATTGAATCAGATCACAGTCGTCGCTGGAATCATCTAAAAGATTATTTGGTATAATTGTATCCAATGTGGCTTTTCATCGCTGCATCGACGATATCAAAGTATGACATACAGCACAGATGGATTTAAATTGATTTATTCAACATGAAAATACAAGATAAAGGTATTTTATTATATTTATAATTGTTACTTTTTTAACGACATGACGGGATTATGTAAAGTTATCATTTCATGTTTTAAGAAATAAAAGTATATTATCATGTTTTAACTTTTATGATACATAGATAACGTGATATTATTTAGTTATTTCTTCCTGTTTTACAAGATAATGTCGTATTATCACAATAGTACTTCATGTTTTACGAGATAATGTGGTATTTTCTCATTATAACTTCATGTTTTATGACATAACGTGATATTATCACATTATTACTTCATGTTTTACGAGATAACGTGGTATTTTCTCATTATAACTTCATGTTTTATGACATAACGTGATATTATCACATTATTACTTCATGTTTTACGAGATAACGTGGTATTTTCTCATTATAACTTCATGTTTTATGACATAACGTGATATTATCACATTATTACTTCATGTTTTATGAGATAACGTGGTACTATCACATGATTGTTAAAGTGTTTTGTGACCCTGGTCTAGAAAGACACTTTACAAATGACTATTACTTACTTACTTAATATTTTATTAAGGAAAAACTATAGAATATCTTCCAAAAATCTGCATATGAAGGCATTTTACATGTTTATATCTATATACTGTTTTTAATTAGTTTGATGACAAGACATCAAATGTCAGTTATTCTTAGGCAACTTTTCTTTTATTTAATCATGAAGAACTTCACACAGCAAAGATATCAACTCATAAACACGTCCATTCGAGATAAAAAGCTTCAAAACTGTGTTGTGCACTTCAAAGACAGGAAGTGTTGACAGAAGTGGAGTATTGATTCTAAATATAATTAAAACGGTTAATGTTGGGAAGTGGTCCTTCAGCCGTTTACAAGTTTTAAACACGATAACAATTGTATTATTAGTTACAAATAGGATTTTACTCATAACAACTTCACACCTGTGAGAGGTAAACTACTACATACTAAATCTGTAATACACATAGTTCTAGCTGCAACGTCGTTCTGTGTAGGTTTTTGAGTGAATTCAAGTTGTTGTACTAAGTATGAAGTACTGTTGATTTTAAATAATAATAATAGTGATAAAGACATGGCCTTTTCGTCCCGGGTGTGCCCAATCGTGGATGCAAACTCGATCCAATTTAGTAACTATTATTAATTGGGATGCAACAGCTTGAACTAAATAAGAAATACATGTAACATATTTTCTCTTTATAGTACAATATGAAATACACGTAAGCACCAGTAACTTGGATAGGTTTCCAGTAGGGCTGTGTATTGACAATACGATAGATGTGTAACAATACGATAAATTGTGATTTAAAAATTATATATATTTTAAACATTGATACAGTGTGATTGACAACTGATACAGTATCGGTGGAAAAAAATATTGCGATAAATCGTTAAATCCATATTTTCTTACACCCCTAGTTAACAGCATTAGTAAATCACCAGTAAATCACATTAATTCAAATATGATGATTATTCAATGTTTTATTTCTGTTACCATTTCAATGTTAAAACATCTCTTATTGAATCAATATTGATTCAACATGAGACAAACAGATGATGGGGAAGGAAATATTTGTGGCTGCAATTTTGACAATCTATATATATAGTTGTAGTTAATTGTTAGAATTATTTGAAAATGTTGCGACTAGGGATCACGTTCAATGTGGTTTCAATATCAGATATCAAGGTTGCATTATTTAACGTCGATTCAACGTATTTTTACTATCTGGGTTGTTTACTGTGTCAGTTGAAAACCATTCGCTTGCTATTCAAGACAGTATTTTTAGTTATTTCCCAGGATGTCATTTGACTATAAACTGTAAATAAAGTGACATCGTAGATTTCCTGGGTTACTTAAAGGTTTCTAGTGATTGAATCATTAGATGAATAAAACACCGGGGTGTCTGATAATCAATAGTGTATTGGCATTAAATCCGAATGAGTTAAAGGCGGTATCAAGATGAAAGAGGAGATATCGATTCTTGGAAGCGTTGAACACGTTATATTATTTTTACGTTGTAAGTCATTAACCAGACATTATTGTCCTAAATCAACCTTTTAAAAACATCAATCTTCCGTGGACGAAAGACCCATTTTCGGAAGATAAATCAATGCAGTTACTTAGATTAAAACACGCCGTTTGATATGTGACAACGACCTCTCGCAAATACCGGACATGATTTTCCAACAGGCTAGAATCAGTGAAGTGAAGATGTCTGGCTTCATGAATTACACTGGCCTTGTTGTTTCTGTACGGGCTGAAGCCTGTTAGGACTGACTTAGAGTAATGCCTTGCTCCATATCTCCCTCGCCACTCAGCCAAATGCAGCCACGCAAGAGCAGCTCCACTTAATGTGATCGTCCAACGTCTTTTCTGAGGTGGAAGTGCCGCAAAGACAAAGGGAAAATTGACTCATTGATGCGCACACACCCTCGCCGCTGCCCCCGCCGCTCCCGAGGATAGTTGGCAGGTTCATGTGTACGTCCGTTTAAGTGTGCATGCGCTTCACTCTGCGGGCTTGGAAAATCTTGTGTCTCAAGACTTCTTCAGCCTTACAGCTCCTAAATAAAGCCTGCTCAGTGGAGTGGAGGAGGCACACAGGAGAATCAATCACACAATTATCCCGATATTCTCTGTCACTTCAAACAGAGGGGAATCACAGTCTGAACGATGAACCGGCGAAGGCGTGACTGAGCCGGACTGTTTGTTATCATAGCAAACTTTCCCAACCCCCCCTTTCCTCACCCCCTCACTGGTTAAAACAACTGTTATGCTGCGAATGTACAAGTATTTTTGAGGTCAGTGGCAGTGGTGGCTGGTAAAAAATATTCATGGTGGGGCTTTTTTATGTACATTTCCAGGCATATACCATTGAAATAATTAGATCAGTTGAAAATAGTTGAAATCAATGATGATATTTTTTTACGCTCCTTGTTCAGATAGAAATTGTACTATGACATACATAAATATAATTAAACCAATTTCTGTAAAAACTGTCCTCTGCACAAGGACACCAGAAATACTTTCTACCCACTTATCACACACAGACACAAAGACACCAACCGGCAAAATCCTGCGTAAAAAAAATGGTGTGCGCTACCAAGTGAGCTAACCAAGCTACAGACACATACCTGTAAATGTGCACTGCTATGTATTGTAACTCTCAAGGTCACTTTTACCAACGCCCCAAAATCCTAATCAGAGATTACGCTGATTTTTTTGCGTCGTGTATGATTGGCTGAGTTAGAGAAACGTGACGTCACTGATGGGCTCTTCAAAAATGTCTCCTAGATATGACGAATGATGATACAAACCAAGAACGTGAATCAATGCAAATATAGTCTATCAGTGTGAAGGGTTCTACAGACAAATCAGCACTGTGTATGATTATTTTCAAAATAAAATAAAATAAAGATAAATAAATAAAAAACATGACCAGGCACTTCAATAATACCTGATTTATACTTGCTTCTGTGTCATGATTCTTGTGCATCGTGTTTTATTTTGGTTGGATCCCTTCCTGTTGTGTTTTCTATAGTGTTCAGCAGAAGTCAAGTGCACGACTGTGTTGATTTCTGCCGGTTTTCTTCCCCCTCTTAAGGAGCTCCAAAGTAAGAAATGATCGCCAGTTGATCGCGTCTCCTGTCAAGATGTGGCTCAACTACCTGAACTTGAATGTTTTTGGAAATTACTGAGACTTTTGAGACATTGTCAGAGGTTGTTTTTTGTTATAGCAAGTATCGCTGGTCTGATTTCCAGCCGTGTTCCTGTGTTCTGTTTTTAGTTTTCCCCTATGTTGGAGCCCATTTTGGATTTACCCTTTGTGGATTTTATTTATTGACTTTTGGCTATACTTTCTTTTGTTTGACTGTTTCTGCTTCTGGTTCCTCTGTTGCTCCTCCCATGACTCTGACTACTTTAAGTAACTACTTTTAGTGGATTATACTTACAACAGATGTGTACGAATGTATTTTTTCTTCTGAAGAAATACTTGTTTATCTTTTCTTAGTACCGAAAAATAGAAATATTGCTTTTTCTTTTTTTTTGTCAGTCAACATTAGCAACCAAATCATGCAGATAACTGACTTTCACTTTGGGCTTCAGGCATTTCCTGGCAGATAAAAAAAGGCTATCAAACCATTTACTCCTGAGATCAATCGCTATGGATTTTAATCCTCATTCCAGATGTTATCACCTGAAGGTTGCAGATAATTATGCTATCAGCACGCCATTATCCTTATCTTTAAAGGCTGCAGTACAAACCACACCTTAGGAAACTACATGTGCTTTATTTTATGTCTGATACTAAACAATCTGTTGTTAAAGATTTAGATGAAAATATAAAATCAGGCATCATCAAGGAGGATATGAAATATATTTAGCAGAAAAAAACAGTATATTTACGAGTGTGTCTATGAGTGTGGGTTTGCAAAATCAATTTTAGAAAATCTCCCTTATGCGTGGCCAGAAATGTTCTAATTGTATCCACTAGTTTAACATAATAAATCACACAGATTTCAAAGCGTCAAAAAATAAATGAAGATAATTTATATCTTCTTCAGTCATTGCCCTAAAAAAACAAATGTATTTACTTTTTTACTTTTTATGTGAATGACTTACTGGACTGTAAATGTTTTCAGACAGCTTTTTAGGAGTTTGATTTTCTTCTTGTATCGAGTGCTGAATAAAAATGTAATCTATCCTAATGCTTATTGTAAAAACCTTCACTTATTTTACTTTCTTTTTTATTGAAGAACACTATTTACGCAACCTTATCAAATACAAAGTGTATGCATGTTGGATTTTTATACTCCAAATTAACCAGAATTTTATTAAATTTTTTTTTGCATGATATGCATGAATACCCTCAAACCTCTCCGTTGTAAATCTTGGAAAGTTTCAAGAGAACGGGGCTTATTTAAAGGGTGCCCTTGCTTTAGCAACGTGTTCTGCTTACTGACCGTGTATTTAATAAAAGAAGAGAGTCCACAACCCTGACTATGCCTGTCTCTCCTCTCAGAAGAGTTTTAGTTGCTGTATCATTAACAAGCAACCTTCTAGTATTGATCACCCCGTGATTCTAAAATATTCATCCACATTCTCACCGAAACAAAAACACAAGGGAGGCATGCCCTGTATACCTTTACGGCTGTACAAAAGGCATTAGCAGTCTGCTGAGCTGAAAGACCGTCCAGAAAGCAGAGTTCTAGTTTCAGAGTGAACCACCTTCACCGGATAGTATTCGAGCGTAGATTTGAACTTAACAGCCATTGTTAGGTTAATCGATTGAACTGAATGAAACTGGTATTTACTTCTTCATTGAGTATATTCACAAGCAATGGAGCTTGAAATTGTTGCTGACATTCAGCAACGGGTGTCTTATTCAGTAACAGTACTGCAAGTAGAGCCAATCTGTTTCTTTTTTTTACCTCCCTTATGGTTTTATTCAACTTACCCACAACTTGGAGTCTTCCCACTTGACTTCCAAGATTGGTTTCTTGACAGGAATCATGTTGCATCTTCTTTTAAACCTACCTGATGTTTTCTGATATAGTTGAACATATCTAGACTCTCTGCTCTACATTTAAACTGTAAGTATTGTTGATTCAAGGCCATAATGCCAAGAGCCAAATTACAGAGATAGTATCGAGAAGAGACCAAGCCATTTGGAGGTCAAGATGAATACAAGACCCAGATATCTTTCGGGTCGAGACTAAGAAAAGACCAAAACATTTGGAGGTTATGACCGAGAGAAGACCGAGACATTTGGAGGTTAGGACCGAGACCAGACCAAGAAATTAGGGGGTTGAAACAGAGGCAAGACCAAGACATTTGGAAGTGAAGACCAAGACAATACAAAAATATTTTGGAGTCCAGACTGAGACAGGACCAATATATTTGGAGATTGTGGCCAAGACAAGTCCTAGACATTTTAAGGTCGAGACCAGGACAAGACCAAGAAGTAAGCGGGTCGAGATTAAGACAAGACCAAAACATTTGAAAGTGGAGACGGAGAGAAAACAAAGACATTTGGGGGTCAAGACTGAGTCAAGACCAAGACTGTAGATGGTCTTTAACAAGTCCAAGACTCCAATGCATTGGAGACAGAAATCCAAAAAGGTGGTCTCGACAGCAAGACTGATCTTGAGTACTACATCACAAGTTTCTAGCCTTCATTTTGGAACCTGCAAAATGTGTTTGATTAGGGTTATTGCTAAACACATTTTTTTATCACCAAATACAGCAATTTAAATCAAAAATGTTTTGTTCCTAAAAGTAGTAATTGATTGGGGGGAACCACAATATCTGTACTCGGAAACTTCAGGGAAGAGCAAATGCATCACCAACAGAGTTTAGCTTAATGTGAAAGGTTACTGGAAATCTTTATTATTTTACACAACACTGCTCCCTCCTCAACTAGTGCTGCACTGAGATACATTTATGTATTTGGGGTCAAACTGCAGAAAAAGGTAAAAGCCTTGGGTATCACCAGCAGTGGGCTGCAGTGAGGTTCGGATCTCATCAAAGAGTCGTTCCCAAGCTCTTCCAACTCAATTCTCAAGTCCTCACGTAAATGCCAAGGGTTATATGATGTGTTCTGAGATCAACATTTTGAGTGACGATCCAACAATCCACAGGATTTCGATGAAGGAATAAATGGGATGCATAGCGATAATGGTTTCAACTTCCGTGCCAGTCACTAAAAATCCCAGCGCTAAGTACTAACCACTGTACCTTCTCTAATCTCTTCTATTTTTTGGCAGCAGGGAGAGCACCCGTGGATTCACCATAAGTATCTCCTTTTAATTCTCCCCGTTGCCAGCCAGTCAAGTGCACCGCGATCCAGCTCCGGCGATAACAAGCTTCTCTCTCTCATTTTAAAAGATAAATATATATTACAAAAATATTTTGACTATAATTTTCACTCTTATAACCATTTTGGAAGCCCACCAGGCGACTGCAACCCAAGGGTTGGTGATATGATCTTCCTCTCCCTCTCTGTTTGATGGATCTACTGACTCCTTCAAGAAACATCTTAAGACATTTTTATTTGTGCAGGCTTTTCCTGTATTCTCTGAGACTCCGTGTTTGTCTTGGTGTTGTCTTGACCTTTTAAGTATATATTTTATTGGATATTGTTTTGATTGTTTAAGCGCTTTGTGAACCTGGTCTGGAAAAGCGCTCTACAAATATATATTATTTACTTACTTACTTGTAATGTAATGCTTTTTATTTAATTTAAAAATGTTTAAATATTCTTTGAGCTTGTGGTTTGAATACTTGCCCTACATTTTTTATATTGCAATACATACTTTTTTTTTGTTGTCATTAGAATAAAGAGACACTTCTTCTTGACTGTTTGATAAATACACAAACAATCATGCATTAGTAAAAAACAGAAGGACTGGCGGAAGGATTTGGAGTCAGTGTGAATTGTTCATGTTTGTTTTAATGTTTGTGTATTAGTTCTACATATGCCCCTCTCAATGTCAGTGTTACCGTATATCTGTTCAGATCCGAGCCCATTGTCGGGTTTTTTTTTTATTTTGTTGCCAACCCGGAACATTAACACTTTTTGTAAGGCTTGTGTTTGTGCCGCAAATGATTGATCACTGGCGAAGAGGGGACAGGAGAGCAGGGACAGCCCCGTGATATAAATCCCATCTGATAGAGGGCACATAGATAATTGGTTGTCTGGCCCCTTAGTCACCAGAAGCGGGCCCCAATCTTCTGCAGGGAGATAAACTAGAGGGCAGCACACAATGATAACAACATGCCGGACTGTCAACAGATGAGATGCAAAATTACCCCCTCGGTCATCCCTTCCCATCTATTATTTCTCTGTCCCTTTCTCCTCCTCTGTTATTGTCCAAATAAGCAGTGGAGAGTTAAGTGGATTGAAAATCAGCTGGCACAATGTGTCTGTTTGTTTTTTCTCACTGCCCTATTTTGAAAAAGGATTCCTGCAGCAGCGGTCATCTGCCAATAGATTTACTGTTGATGACCACAGCGAAGCGTGATCAATACAGAAGCATCATCAAGGACTTCCAACATCAACACCAGCGATCCACAAGATTCACTCCTGCTTTACCCTTCACACTCCTTTACCATCATATGCATCCTGTCCTGCTTTTGTGTATCCCCTTGCCATTTTTGTGTGGTTGTTGTGCGGGTGTCCATTTCGCCTCAGCAGTTTTTTTGAAGATGAAAGCAAAAGTCCATGTTCGTCTGACTCTCAGAAAGCCAGTCTTGATTAAATAGCCTGACAACATGCCAAATGTATCGCTCTGTTGCCAGGGAGACCAAGATGACCTTGGGTGTTTTGTTTCGAGTTTTAGAGTGGCCAAGAAGATGTGAAGTGTATATTGCAGTGCGACCCACAGAGAAAAAAAGAAATCAAAAAAATCTTCCCACAACTGAAAATTAAAGTAAATTCAAGTATAAACATTGAACTTAAATGAGAAAATAGTAAGTAATTATAAAAAAGGTTATGTCGGTAACCTTTCTACTCCCTCCTGAATACTTCAGGCTTCGGTGTGAATTTAAAGGCAAGAGTTTTTTATATTTTCAGCAGGTGGATCTTTAGAAAACTGCCTCTTGAATAAAATAATGTTTTTGTAGACAGTATTTCTGAGTAAAAGGACTATTGAGCTGTGCATTGACCAGGGAGGCAGTGGGGAGTAGCGGTTCCTATGCGGCCTCATGTTGGCCATAATTCAGACGTGAACTCTTGCTACTGAAATTGTTTGGCCTTACACACACAAACACACACAAACACTAGAAACTACTCTTACGCTCAGTAATAGATGTCTAACAAGATCAAATTAAACCTTACAAAATTTACAAAATAAATTCAAATTAGGACTGCATTGAATAATCAACTAATATGTCATAATATGATGCTATAGTTATACGTATTGTCATGGCAACATGTAGGCGTAAGGTTCTCATTTACACACTACACAAAGTGAAACTTTGAGGAAAGTTGAGGATTTAGACGCTGCAAAAGGGTGAAAGCTTGATTGATTTACTGAAGATTGCCATTATAAAACATACTTCCTGTATGCTTTTGTCATTAAAGTCTAGACATATGATGGAAAGATTAGTGTCAAAGCTCTTCATTCTTGCCATTCACAATATGCCTCTGAACGTGTCAGTCCATGGGCTTTTTTCTCATGATTTCTTTGGAGGGAAACAATCAAACAGATTGATAGCCTCCGAACGGGGCATGATTACAGCTGGATGGAGGAGGAGTGAAGCCATTATTAAGTCACAATGTACTCTGCTCTCATAACCTCTCATTCTCTAAGATTTCAGATGGAAGAGAACTTTATAAAGTAGTAAGTTTAAAACATGGTCATGATGAGAGACTTACTGAATCTTGGAGAGGAAGACTTCAACATTTGAAACATGTGAGTGAGTCAGAAGAGTTGGGTTTTTACATGAGTCGCCCTTTAAAAGAAAATAATTTGGGTTAAAAGTGTCTCTCTGGAAACTAAAACAATGTACAACAATTCACCCCTTCATCCATCAGATGTGACAATCTGCACTATTTATTTTTATCATTCTGTAATAACTATGTGAAGCAAAGACACTGGTGAGAAAGAGTTCAGTTCTCATCCTTGTGCCGTATTGATCCCTCTAAGGTGACTCCTCACATGAATAATCAGAGGCCGCTACCAACAGCGCGTTCTGATCAATACCTGTTTGAACAGCAAGTCCCCGGAGTAACAATTCATAATAAATGGAAAAGCACACAGCGTACATATGACCTTTTTGTTATGGCCATGTCTTCGGGTACATGATCATAACAGCCACGAAAATTGATCTGCATCAAATTCATACTGAAGTGTGAACTTGATGCAGGGATGCTGATCATGTATGTATATTATATATTTGCAAATACTGTGTATAGATGTATATAATACTTAATTCCTTTCAACGAACTTCTTAGTTTACTTGCTTTTTTAATAAATAAATCTCAACCTCAGCAGATCAGAGTCACAGCAACACACATACTTTACGGAGCTTTTAATGAACCCATTAGTTGATATTGTAACAACACTTTTTTAATGATCGTAACCGGATCAAAAAAGAGCAGTAGGTCATTGAAAACGGTCTCAGAATAGGTCACCCTTTAACCAGTCGAAGTAGAAAAAAGTTCAACTCTCCAAATAAATTCATACTAATATCTAACATGCCAAAGCAAATAGATTGAATGACTTGTTTTTAATTCCTTACTTAACCATCGTCTGTCATTTTCAGTTGTTTATAGGCGTTTCTTATTTCTTTCTGACTCAATGAAATTTTTACCATATAATGTTGAATAAATTTGTACCTCTTTATTTATCCAATAGAGTTCATTTTGTGCTTTTGACTGCAAATAATGAAAACACAATCTCTGATTTAAGAACAACAAACGTTCTCAAAGTATAAACAAAATCTTCTTCTCTTTACAAAATAATAAATCATCAATGATAGGTTTTACATCACAAAATAACTTCACCTAATACTGTTGAGCCGTAGATTACATTGTTTTGTATATTCGTCGGATAGAAAAGAAGATTAATCATGTATCCTTGTCTTATTTTTGTTGTTTCTATACATTAAAGTTGTGCTTAGGAATCATTCATAAGCTGTTGTTAACAAATGTTGTATTCCTGTCATTAATCTTGTATTTTAAATCTAAATACAATGATACATGTTTTTTCACTGTGGTTTTAAAATGTGATAACCGCATTCAATAATTTATGGACAACAATGAGAAACATGTAAGTGATATTAACCTCAGCAAAGAGGTTATGTTTTTGCCTTTTTCATTCTGTCCGTTGAAAAATGTATTTCATCAAATTTTGGGAGGAAATATTGATAATGTAACAATGACCAGATAATCGAACTTTGGAGTTATCATCTTTATTCTGTTTTAGTATGTTGTGCAAGAAGGATTCAGAATGCTACCTTGTGTAGTACTTTTAACGCTACCTGGAATAGAAAAAAGTGAAACAAAAGAGACATAGGATAACAACACTTGAAAATGAGAAGCTTGGCAGAGGTCTGCGCTCTCACGGCTTTTCTACGGTAGTTTAAAGACGTTATTTTTGCATTTGTTTTGTGAACTTTGGCCCCAAACTTTAGGGTGGATGTTAGTCACTAGCTTGTAAATAAGGTGGCAGGAATCACCCGACGGTTGCACGGGGAAAAGGTAACACATAATCGGGATTTAAGAATGAACGTAACCGTCTTGAAATTAAGTGAACAATGAGTTGACTTATTTTCTAAACCTTACGTGTTTACCCTAAGCTCTACAAATCTTCAGCAATCCTGTTGATGTGTTGAATGGCTTCCAAAGTAAGACATATTAAAAAGAAATATCTTCTTCCACCATTGCTCACAAGCACCTCGAGTGAGAAGCATAAAGTGTTTGTGAGTGAGGGATTTGAGGCTGCTCTTTCGACAGCTTTAAGCCCATCCATCCGGTTTTAATCCTATGGGCAACATTCTTTCACTCTTCCGCTTTCAACCTATGACACTGTCAGGAACATTTTCAAAGATTTCCCCCACATTGTGTTCCAACGTGTCTGTATTCCCCGTGTCAGAGAGCAGACACTTGTTACGAGTCTGGTTTTAATCTCAATTGTCGGTGAGGCAGCATGAGAAGAAAAAACGAATGTTGATGATCATGTTCCGTGTCAAATAATAGTGACGGGGATTCAAGTACTTTTCACATGCAAGTGGAAAATATTTTAAAATGAAAAAGGTTAACACGTGTCACAGAGAGTGTCTGTGCTACTCCAGTCCTCTTCACTGCAGGGGGTAGAAAATTAAACTAGAACTATCGTCCATATGGGCATTCAATGCTTGCTTTGATTCTATTTTTGACTCGAAATTCTGTCGGGACTTCAACAAGATTTCAAGTTGGAATCATCATTCATGGTCATTCTTATGCCTTTAATTCCCCAAGTACAGGGTGAACATGCAAACACCAGAATCATTGATACGCTTCAGGAAGTAGTCATATCTTTTTTTAGACAAGATTAAAAATGATGTGAGGTTTCATTGGAATAGCTGCTCAAAACAATAGATTACAGAGCAGAGGCCGCCATCTAGTGGGCTCTGAAAACAAATACTGCTTCATGAAGCTTCATCAACCCATCACTAGCCAGAATAGCTGGATTCAAACCCACAAGGATCCAGCATAATCACACCATAACAGTGATTTATATGCATTCATTAAAATGAAATTATTATAACTTAATAGAAGACATTTAAAAAAACAGCTTAATGTTTGTATCATAACAAGACACTTTGAGGGAAAATGCAACTGTAAGTAAAACTTTATGAAACAGTGTCATGTTGTTTAGAGGTCAGTAGGTGGCGCCATCAGTTTAAAAATAATGTGATGTTTCATTAGAACAGTTGTTCAAAACAAAAGTAAATAGTGCAGAAACCTCCATCTAGTGGACTCTGAAAATAATGACACTGCTTCACGAAGCTTGACAAGACCATCAGTAGACTGTATACATTTTTATTAAATAGACGAAATCCAAAGAGGATTGTTGCATGGTCCTCTTTTTGAAAACAGTGATGGCGAGATGAAGCCAGTAGGTCGTGTCCTCAGTTTCAAAATAATGCAAGGTTTCATTAGATCACAGGATCATGGAGAATGTCATCTAGTGGACTCTGAAAATAAAAATATTTCTTTATGAAGCCTCATCAGCTAGTGACAGGCTTATGAAGCTTCATGAAACAGTGTCATGTTGTTTAAAAGGTCATAAGGGGGCGCCATCATTTTCACATTCATCCAAAAGAAAAAACTCCCCTATGTAGTAGGATCTGGATAAAATGACACTTCTTCATGAACTTCACCGTCACTGTCACTGGTCAGGTTTAATGTCAGTGTGAAAATAAAGACAAGTCTCTCTTCTTAAGAAAACCCAAAATCTATCTTTAGAAGAAAAATAAAATAGTTGAATTAGATGCAAAGTTAAATGAAAGAGGTTCAAAAGAAAAAGAAAAAAGGTTGAAGAAATGTCATAACAGCCTCTGTAAATTGACTTAGAATTGGGCCCCTGAGGTTTGTGAACATTGACACGATTTATGATTAGTATTTTTTAATGTTAATATTATATTTTTTATCTTGAAAATACATCTCAAGTATTATCAACCTAACAATCCTGAGCTAAAGTTTATGTATGGCTTGAGTTCAATGTCACATCTTTTGCACTTTAGCCAAGAGGAAAATATAAGGAGATCGATGGCCTTCAGAAAAGAAAAAATAAAAAAAGATACATATATATATATTTATATATAAAGAAAACTCCTTCCCCTAAAAGTTTTGTTCTGCTTTGGACTCCTTCCAGTAAGTGTTCTTAACATTGTAAGACTTTGGTCTTCTGGGAATCAGATGAAATCTGGTGTTTTTCTTCCGTCGGTTCCTTAATAGGTCTCCTGGGCCCAACCCAGCCAATATGTGGCAGGAGAAAAATAACAACATTGATAATTTCCAAGATACGCATAGAAGAAAAGGAGGGGAATCAAACCCCCGCCTTACCGCTGTGATATTTCACTATCTCCTTGAGACGTTCTTAGCGCTCATTTTCTTTTGGAGCTCCACAAGCTTAGCCCTGGCCTTGGCCATATGCAGGGAGCTGAAACTTGGTTAGGTTGTTGAAAAGTACTTAAATATTTGATAGCAAAAAAAACTTTGCAACAACTTTAATCTTTATGCTATTCAGTCTCACTTTGAAGGTCTGTTTGAAGTAAAATATGTAGGAGTGAACTTCAGTCACTTGACTCGAAAACTTAATTATAAATCCGACTCTTAAAGGCTTTTGTGAAATAAAATAAAATGCAATAAAATGGATGAAATGTTCATGTTTTTCCTTTTTTACCATTTTTCCTTTTTTTGGTTTGTTTTTTATTCTCTTAGGCAAGTTCAGTTACAATTTTAGTTAAATCTTATCCATTTTTACTTTTATATAATGCAAATCTAACAACACTTTTTAAAAGGCATCTTACTTACTTTTGTAATCATTGTACTTTCACAGAAAACATGACGGACTATTATCACGTCTGAGAATGGAAACCACTCAGTGTGAAATTGCAGGTTCTTTTTAAAGCTAACTTTATCATGGCAAGTTCATGTGTTCTCTGCAGGGAACTAGTTGCTTTAAGAGTAAGTCCTATTGTCTTACAAGTCTCCTGCTGTGAGAAAACAAACCCTGCACAAGCCGACTTTTCTTTGAGGAATCAAACGTTTTATTTTCTATGTTCTAGCCTCACAGGGTTAGTGACTTTTTATATTTATATTTGTTTTCTTATATAAAGATTTCAAACATTAAAAAAAAAGAATAATAAAATAAATAAACATCAGAATGAAGTCGCATAAATACTAGTTTATTCATTATTCTAATGTATATTTAATGTTTTTTAAGAATTATTGAAAGTAAAAATGCATTTTTTTGTACACACAGGCAACCTGTTCCTAAGTCAAGGTGCCCTGGCAACAAATTCTCACTTTTAGCTTTTATTTGAACCCCGGCAGCTGAAGTTAAAAGACCCTGAAGCATTTCAGCCAAGCTTGGAACCATAAATATGAATCCATTGAATAAAAACTGCTACAAAGACAGGGGTGAAAGGGCTTCAGTTGTTCTCAAAGTGACACTAGCAGAGATTTGTTCAAAGTTAAGAATCTCAGACGCAGATTAAAAATGTTCCATACTTGTGAAGTATCGAGATCACATTGTGGGAAACAAAACTGAAGAGCATCAATCATCTCAAAGATAATAGCAACCTGACTGTGAATCAAAGTTAATTCTAAAAGTACTTAAAAGTACTTATGGTAACAACTTGAATGATAACCTTGTTGTTAACATTTCCTTAAAATTGCAGATCTGGTTCACTTTGAGAATGATGGTCTTATGATCATTTAAGGCAAATAATGTGTGGATTTAAGTGTCTTAAATTAATCTTTGAACTCTATTGTATCATCAGTATGTGTCTGTTTGTACAAAACTCTCTTTTATTTATATATTTACATTAGAAAATGATCTTGAGCCCCGCCTACTGAAAACATTTTGTTTTTCTTGAGATTAAATCTTGTTTACCATAACCACACTCGCTCTGTTGTGATTGTTCACCTCCAAGGGACCCATTGTATAAATAAAGCGTGGCGTGATTCCAGCTGCCTGGAGGAGGAGTGAAGCCATTATTACGACAAAATGGACTCTGCTCTCATAACCTCTTGTTCGCTGAGATTTCAGACAGGGGGGAGAACTTTATAAAGTAATAAGTTCAAAACATTATCATGATGAGAGACTTACTGCATCTCGGAGAACAATTGAGTGAGTCAGAGGAGTTGGACTTTGACATAAATTGCCATTATTAAAGGCACGATACGTCACATTTTGATAACAATCAAGATCTACATTCATACCAAACATAACCATTATATGAAGAATACACAGAATAAAGTGACATAAACCCAAAACAAAAGGAAAAACAGTCAAAAGGGAAAGACAGAGACAAAGCACAGCAGGTCCGGGACTCAACTCTGGCTACGGTAAAGAATAAAAACAGAACAAGAAAAGCACAAAAAACAAACTCATTTAAAGTCAGTGGGGAGAGATAAATACTAATTTGACAAAGACACAAGAGAGCCACAAAACAATTAAATTAACTTAATAAAACAAGACTTATTAAACTAGTGTGTGTGACATTATGATGTTTATTTGTTCATTCTTTAAAAAATACAAACCTAAGCAGCTCTACATAGAACGAAGGCAGGAAAATTTTAACATTTTGACTTTTATACAGTTTAAAAAAAGACTGGGGTCGTAGAAAAAATAAAAGGCGTGTTGACCGTTGGTTGTAGACCTTCCTCAGAACAGGCATAAAAGCTGAGCCGGGCTAAAACTATGGATGGTTTCGAGCTGCGTATTTCTTTCAACCCTCTTTCAAATGACAGATGGGACCAAGAAAAAAAAATTAGAGCATAAGAATCCTTGAAGACAAGGAAAACGGGCGCCTTTCATACAAATCCAGAGCAGACACCCGGGATGTTTGGCAACGGCGTTAAAAGAGTCGCAGCCGTTCTGTATCGTTTTAGCCTCTTATTGTTGCAAACACATATTACACTATTGCAGATGAGCTCATATATAATAGAGCGCGACACATTCTATTGTTTGGCTTAACAAAAGAGATGTACACCTCAATATAAATAGAAGAAAAAAAAAAACATGCATTGTTCATTTTCTATGCACATGCAGACACACACACACACACCTCTGTGTGCTGGTGATAACTGCTTACTGGTGTGTGCTCCAACAATTGTCTGGCTGCCAGGCCAGTAACAGCCAGGAAAAAGGGAAGAAGGCGAGGATGAAGGAGCAGGCGATGAGTGGCAACACAGAGAGGGTACACGGAAAATGAGAATGGTGCCATGGGGACAGTTTCGCAGAGCGAGAAAAAAAAATGATGTTGGTTTATAGGGATAAAACTGCGAGGGGGTGGGCCGGATAACAAATATATTTCAAGAAAAACCCGAATGGAAATTGTTATGAGCAAACAACAAAAGCTGTTCAACAAATCTAAAGAAAGGGCCGGAGAAAAAAAAGAGGGTTAACCTAAAACAAAAATGGCAATATAACCTGAGTTATTCTATTCTACCTGGCATCTTTAAAGGCCTCACGTCAAGAAAATAAATCCTTTATAACCGGCTCAGGTGAGAACAGTTGCTCCGGCGTTAATTTTTTTAAAACACTACACTCACATTATGTTGCACGTCAACGCGAAGAAAGTGATAACTCAATGCGACAAGGAGTAAATAATGACACAGAGTGAGAATAAAAGGATGCTGAATGAGCGACACATTAACTGGTGGTGATTTATAACACACAGATCCAACAGCACCACCATGTGGCGGTTAAAAAAATACGCTCCTCATTTCGTTGTGGTTTTTAAATGAGAAAATACGCTTCAAACATCATGAGGAGGAACATCAAACACGTTCATCGCTATATTCTTTTTCGCTTTTCTTTGCAACATATTACAGACTAGAATTAATTTTCGAGCAAATTAAAGAGAAAACACCAAATGAGGTTAAGGAAAAAAGTAAGGTAACAAAGTAAAAGACTTTTGGCTGCAATTTATTAACGTTTCAATACATATACACAATATACATACACATATATATATACACACACATACATAAAATATCTAAAGTCAGTTCAGAAACTGACAAATATTCAACTGCTAAACTAATGTGAAGCCCATTTTGGGCTGATTACATTTATCTTTTAAGAAATGTATTGTAATTGTAATTGTATGTAAACTACATCAAGTGTTTCTTTTTTCCATGAGTTCAGTTACAAGGAATAGCAATAACAAAATCTGATTGATGCAACAAAATTGTCATAACAATGAAAATATACTTTAGGAATAATTCTTCTTCACAAATATATAAAAATCAGCATTGGACCTGAAACAGAACCTTAGAGTAAGAGTAGTCTGGCTGATAAAGCTTTGTGAAGCTGTGCTCAACATTTATCTTTGAAAAAGCTGCTTGAGTCGACTGCATCCTCTTGTCCTCAGTCACTGCCAGGATCTTGTTGAAATTTGATGTAACTTTGGCTGCGGAGTAAGTAATGACTGCTGCTGGATATGAAAAACTAAAATAAATGTTGTGTAAAGGTAATTAAAAGTGAAAAATATAGAATTGTTTTTATTTTATACACACTTAAGGAAAATATAAACAATAAAATAACCCTTAAAAAAATTAAAATGTTATTTCGAAGCCAAAATACATATCTTTTTCTTATACAGTGCTGTTGAATATCGATAGTTTGGGGTAAAATAAAAAGCGGTATATCACATTTTTCCTCACCCCTGATATACTCCATATATAAGAGAACAATTGATTTCAAAACTTGGACATTTGGGACACATGTAGTATTTGGTCTCAGCAACTGTCAAGTCTTCTATTGAGAACGTAAGATGCCTTTTTTATTTAGACGAGTCCTCTGTGTCTGAAGACAACCGGAGATCTCCTCCTGGTATCAGAGTTCACAAATTCCATTGTTTTTTTTAGCTCTGCTCTGAACCTCATGTGTATGAAGCTCATGAAGACAACAACATGTTTGAAAGTTAGTAAAAAAAAAATAAAAAAACAGAAAGAGAGTAGCCTTTTTCTATTGCCAAGGACTCTGGACAATGGTTTTAAAACACACACACACACAAACACGCATACACTCACACAAACACACGCAAAACCCCTGCTCTTGGGTTCTTCTGGGTGATACAATGAGTAACCTGGCTAACACCCGCGGATCTTCTCAGCTCTGGTCCGGGGCGTCTCCACAGTGCCGGCTTTTGTAGGTACGGTATCAGCTCCTACACAACATTGTGGTCTTAGATGAGTTGCTGCATTACCTGTTATTGTTTTTTCACACCTTCTCTGGTGGAGCTCAAGTGTGTAAGAGAATCAGCCAATGTATATAAAAGTAAAATAATTAAGACACAAAATGATTGATGATGATCATTTCTAGCAGGAGTTACAATATATTCACGAGCATTAAATGAGTCATGGACACATTAAAGCTCATTATGGGATCAAAGTAGTTTGGAATGGCCAGGATTAGAATTTTTTGGAAACGCTTGTGTTGCAGGTTATAACTGGGTCAGAACGGTGCACACTGGTGTATCCTCATCCGTCCATGTCAACAAGTGACCTGCTTTTCTTCTCTCCTTTCCCTTTTCTTCCTTGTAACACCACAGAGCTTTAGATAAAACAAGCATTCAGCATTTAGGAAACAAAAAATACGTTGCAGTTCGAAGTCTAACACACTTGAGGCTCTTGTGTTGGTTCAGTTTGAGGCGGAAAATGTGGACTTTTCGGGCAACATGACGCTTCAAACTAGTCTGTCAAACGAAGCCAGATTTAGTTTAAGTAAAACCAAATCGATATTAACATCAAGACTTGTTAAAGTATTCCTATGTTCAAGTTTGAAAGTCACACGTGATAATTATCTACCGAGTTGTTGATAATCACTTCAAGGTGTTTCAGGTGTTTCCTGGACTTGGTAAGATATGAGGTGAGAGTTGGCGAGAAAGACTCGCCTCACGAACATAGCAGATACAAACACACACACAATTCATGATTTACAGCGAAAAACAGAATATTTTTAAACTATGGAAGGTCAAAAACTATTCAAATTCATTCATGTTTTATGCATGTCCACTTTGATTGCACTGGAAATGTGTTTTTGCCGTGGCATAGAAAAGTTTTCACTCAGACAACAGCTGCATTTGTTATTTGTATCAGGCATGTCATTTTTAACAAACTTATATCAAAATATGTGCGTCACGGAAAAGAAACCGCAACAGTTCACAGGTATAACGTTGCAGTGTTGTCTAGTTCCAGCTGCAGACAGCTAATGGGGTGACCCTTAAACAGCCAGACTAAGAGACCCCCCCATGGGGTCAAAGTAATAAGATAAAACAAAACTATTTTATTTTTATTTTAACTAGTTAATCTCCAAATATAACCTTTTTCTTTAAACATTCTTTTCACATGTTATTGAAAATATTGTTGAATTAAAAAAGTATTGATTTATATGATCTTTTTGAGTTGCATTTATTATATTATAAAATAGTATTTAAATGTAAAATTACATGTGATATTGCAGTAAGTTTTGTATTCCTTGTATATTAAGGGGTTTTTTTTGCTTAAAGGCCCTCACAACAGTCAAAATACGCAATGGGACCCCTGAGAGATTAAAGAAAAGACCTCTCTAGCTTCTAGAAATACATATGCAGTGGTGGAGGTCGTTCATCTTGAAACAGCCGAGCCCCCGGTCACCTTGACCCTGAGATAACACAAGGGTAAATAATAAAATAATACACATTTTTGCTCGCAGTGGCTTCTAAATCAATACTAGGGGAGACCAGGGATACCTCAAACACATTTGTTTTTGAGCCACCGGGTCACCTTGACCCTAAATCCATTAGGATTGAACTGTTTTTAAACCATGTCATGTCTAGGGCTCTGTAGATATTTGAGAAAAATGAATATAATTATATATTTGATTTAGTGTTGTTCTTTGGATTGGCTCAACAACCTCACAACGTGACGGTCGTGTCTCGCTACACTACACTCGGTAAGTAAGTGTCTTCATAAGACAAACTCGATAAATGCAACTCCGTGTTCAGAATGCTTCTTGTGAGAGGATTTTAGAGGTAGAGGAAATCGGATTAGTGAATCAAATCTGTTGTTTTTTTAAGTGTATTTTTAGCTAATGCTTAGACACACATGCACACACAGACACACACACCTACAAATGGAAAGTGCGGGATCAACTCAATCACATTTCCCTAAATAAACACCCATGTTCTGCGTCTTCCCGTCACTTGTGTTAGCTCTCGGTCCTGCGGCTCCTCTGCTGCTGATATGCACATGTTAACATTTGCTCTCGTCGTCTGCAAATGGCAGCTCGTGCTCGCCATGGAAATGAAACGCAGACCCGAGCAAGTGTCCGCGACGAGACAATATTTAAACAAGAGAGCGATTAATAATTTGTCCGGCGGATCGGTAACATTTACTCTTCGGCCGGCTAAATTGACAAAATGGGCTTCGATGAGCACTTTTGTATCAAAGCTTCAGTCTCCATTAGCGACTCAACCCCCGCACTTCCTGCGGATGCATCTCCGTAAGCTGTATGGAGTAAATGAATAAGTCATGTGACACCTTTCTATGCAATGAATCCTCCTTGACACGGCACAAATAAAGAGTTAACGCGAGGGAGGTAACGCTTCATTACGTAACATGTTTCTTGAACTATGAGCGCACTCAGAAGTATGCAAGCATGATTGACAGCTCCTCCTTTTTTTCCCCTTGCCTTTTATGAATAAAACAGCATCTTACGGAGCTAAATAGTCGACGTGATGAAACGTTCTACGGGCGACTGCTGGAACTCGACAGTATCCACATGAAGTGAACCTTTCTCCATTTGCCTGGAAAGATGTTTGACTCCAGCTACGTCTCAGATGGCTTTTCTCTGCTCAGCTGCGGTTTCATCCCGCTGTGGATCTGTGCAGTGTTTAGAGTGCTTAAACAAGATGGACAGCTTGTTCAACAGCCCTGAAACAATGGCAATCCCGTGTGGGCAGAAGCGATATTTCTCTTTTTATATAAAGATAATTCTTGTCGATATTCCCCGGTTGCTTCTGCAGCGCACAGCATTAAAGTTTTAAAATGTAGCTTGTCAACGTGAACTTTTATTTCTGAAGACCAGGATGTGTGATACGAATGTTTTTGTCGTTATTATTATACAGAAAAGGATGAGGACCTGTGAAAAATATTGATGAAAAAAAAAACCTCAGAATTCTTAAGTTGAAGTTCTTACATCAGAGTGATTGATTCGCGGTGAGAAACTGGAAGGAATGAAAGTAAGGAGTGATGCAGAAGGTCAAGAATACTCAACTTATTTCTTGTGTGCTCAAGAAATACCAGGAGATGTTTGAGGGCACTTTTTTACCACACATGGATGGAAAACAACTCTTTTTTTAGGTTAAATAAATAAAGCTTACTTCACAAATAGCATATTAAAATGAGAATTATGTGATTAAACTAGGAATTTGGAATTTCAAATAAAAACACTGTGATTAAAGTGGGACTTAAAAGTGAATTATGAGATTGTTTTTTGTATTTTGCCCTGTGTTACCCTCAAAGTAATACTGCAGTGACCCTCAAAATAATACTAAGGTGACGCTCAAAGTAATACTGCAGTCACCCTCAAAGTAATACTGCGGTGACCCTCAAAGTAATACTACAGTTACCCTCAAAGTAATACTGCGGTGACTCTCAAGGATAATACTGTGGTGACCTACAAAGTAATACTGCGGTGACCCTCAAAGTAATACTGTAGTGACCCTCAAAGTAATACTGCGGTGACCCTTAAAGTAATACTGGGATGACCCACAAAGTAATCATGAGGTGACCCACAAAGTAATCATGAGGTGACCCTCAAAGTAATCCTGCAGTGACCCTCAAAGTAATCCTGCGGTGACCCTCAAAGTAATACATGGGTGACCCTCAAAGTAATATAGGGTTGACCCTCAAAGTAATACTGCAGTTACCCTCAAAGTAATACATGGGTGACCCTCAAAGTAATATAGGGTTGACCCTCAAAGTAATACTGCAGTTACCCTCAAAGTAATACTGGGCTGAGCCTCAAAGTAATACCGAGGTGACCCTCAAAGAAATACTGCTGTGACCCTCAAAGTACTACAGTGACTGTCGTAGTTATATGGACGTGACTGGTGGAGAATACCATGGTGACTCGCGGAGTAATACTAGGTTAATTGTGGATTAATACTACCTTGACTCGTGGAGAAATACGACCATGACTCTTAAAGTAATACTATGGTGACCCTCAAAGAGAAATTTGCCGGGGACCCTAGAAGTAATATTACAGAGTAATTTGAAGGCGAGTTGCATGATACTAACGTGACTGACGGTGTTAGTAACACTACCGTGACTCATGGAGTAACAGTACCGTGACCTATTTGGTAACACCACCTAAACTCACTAAGTAGTACCACGAGAATCGCGGAGTAATACTCCTGTGAATCACGGAGTAACACTACCATGATTCCCAGAGTAGTACTACTGTGACTCAAGGAGTATTACTATCGTGACTCAGGAAATAACACTACGTTTTGACCCACAGAGTAATACTACGGTTCTACCATTGTAGAAAAAAAAATGTAAACGTTGACACCCCTAAAAATAATTATTATTTTTATTATACATTATTTTTTGCTCTTAAAATAAGTTGTTTCACTGATATTACGTGATGGCAAAAAAAGTGTTTCCCATTATCGTGAGAAAAATAATATCCCTCCTACTGTATGATCAAAATATCTAGAGGAAAGTGAACAGACATGTTTGGGTTGATATTAATTATAATGCGTAGCTAGCTTGTGTTACTGTCCCTTATCCATTTGTTTTCTGTTGAATTAACCTAATTAAAGGGAGCAAGAGAAACAAAATGGTGGTTTAGTGAAAGCTGTTCACTCATAATTGAATAGAAAAACGTCAGCAACAAAAAGATGTCCTTCTGAGTGAACTAATTTATTGAAAGGCAACAATATGTTTAACTGTTTATTTGCATAAAAGCGATGCCATGAGAAGAGGGTGATGCCAAATAAGTTGATGCCAAACCTCATGACAAAAAGCAGTCTTTGAGAATTAGTGGTGGTCTCTCAAGACGGAATGTTTTTCTTGGCAGAAAAGTACTTGAGGATGCTTCCATTTGTAGAGTCATAAAAAGCAGGGAATGGTTTATAAGCAGAAGCATGGCCGCCGCATTGCCCGGAAAAAAACAAACGTATAAAATCATCCAGAGCAAAGTTCAATATTTGGACAGCCGATGGTTGGGCTTACGTTGGGGGCGACAAACGTACATAAAAAAAATTTGGCAGAAAGGTGTCACAACACACAAAAATGAAGTGTGAAAATGTCGTCTGAAAAATAGCACAAATCAGAGTCCCATCTGTTCATTTAACACCAGACAAACACTGATCGTGTCTGTGTGTTAATTGATGTTGAGCCTCTGTTAAAAATAACAGGTGAAACTCAGACCAATCTTACTTTACTTTTCTACAAAAAAGTAATAATGCTTCACTTAATAAGACATTTTCTGAGCCACTTAACGTATAACACATACATTTCGGCATCAGTTGTATGATTTTTTTTTCTAAATAAAAACATGTGAATAGCATTTTTATTTCTAGAAATAAGAGAATAAATAAAAAGAAAAATGGGACAGTAGAAGGATAACTCAATTCATCATTAAACAAAATATATAAAATGTTTTTTTCATGGTTATTGTTGCTGTGGCAGAAAATAAAATAAATGTTGATACAAACAACAGCTTAGATAACAAGTTTAATTAAACTTCATTAAGAGGGAAGCATTGGTGCGCTAATGGCTACAATGTGAAGACATGGTATTTTTACAATTAGCCTTAGAGACATATTGCTTACAATGAGAGAATACAAAAATAGAATATTTAATATTGTTTTCCATCAAATGACATAACAAAACTTCCTTAAAATTACCAGAAAGATATAAGAAACTATAGCTTAACATCTTTACAATACCTTTTTAATTCCCTTTGCATTGTCTTGTATCTAAACTATGTAAACCACATGAAATGTATGCAATTAATTCATTTCATGTTGCCGCACGGAAAACTAGTGTCTAGCACTACTGTATTACATTAAAAGGTTGTAGGTTTGATTCCATCTCGAGGAAACCCACATCCTTTCTGTTTGGAGTTTGCATTTTCTCCTCGAGTGTACATACACGTCAGGAAAACAGATGTATACTGTAAAAGTAGATTTAAAAATAGAAAAAGACACTGAGGATGAATAAAAATGCGGGTAATATCACTTCTTCCACGAGAACGGTATCAAAGAAATGACGTGGAACATTGCCGGTAGTTGCTGCTCCATTCAACTGATCGGAGCACATCTGGTTCTTTCGCTCGGCGAGTAATTCCCAAAAGAAGCCGAGCGAGTTCATTTGATTAATTTGTACACCTGCATCAATTCATTCTCCTCAAACACAGGCAAGAGTTGAAGATATCAAAGACATGTGATGCTTTGATTCGCGAGTCCACTTTTAGTGCTGATTACAAAGCGGAAGAAATCTTCCAAACACGGCATGCAACACTAATTATCAGAGTATTACAAAAGAACAATGTAACCTTGACTCACCTTTTGTGGCGAGCAGATCTGAGTGACTGTTAAAGAGCCCTCAAACATCAAAGGTACCTTTTTCTTTTTCTGCCACAAGACAACTGTCATCTTCATTATCCCGGAGCTGCTTCAGGCGTTCTACCCAGAAATGACAGATCCGCTCAGGAGAACTCTTATTGTGGTCACAAAATGTTACAGCCACTGATGTGTTCCTTTAAAGGGCAACTAATGTGTAGATTTAAGTGTCTCTGCCATCGATCTTTGATTGAATTGATCTTTGTTTGTACAAAACTCTCCAAGATGAAGTAAGTCCCTCATCATGACCATGTTTAGAATTATTACATCATAAAGTTCTCCTCTGTCAGAAATCTTGGCAAAAGAGAGGTTACGAGAGCACAGTGGATTTTGCCGTATAATGGCCTTCACTCCTTCTCAAGCCAGCTGTAATCATGCCCCGCTTTGTTTATACAAAGTGTCTCTTGGAGACTGCGGGGTGACAAACCTCAATGCTTGACCAATCACAGCAGAGTGGTTACGGTAAACAAGATTTAATCTCCAGAAAAATGAAGGCTTTTCAGTGGGTAAGTTTTCAGTTAAGTACTTTTTTTTCCCAATGAAAAGTGGGTTTTGTAAAAAGAGACAAGACCTATTTAAGAAACACTTAAATCAAGACCTTATTTGACCTTTAATTGTTTTGTACATCTAATTTGTTAACTATAACACGCTTGAAATGCTGTTTCGTGACATGAATGTGAATGAATGGTAATTATTCCAAGCTCAAGTTTGCATTGCGAGAAGCTGAATATCAACGAATATCATCATATATTGAATCATCGAGCTGATAAGAACGTTCCAGAGATTTCCGCAGCTCAACTTCCTGTCTATCACAGCCTGCTTTGTTTATCTATTAAAAGAGGAAGAATAAAAACAAGAACCGATGAGTGCTACCCCACCGAGACCGAATCTTCATTTCCGATGGTGTCCCAGAAACATAAATCTCATTAAAATGTCCGACATCAAGATCATCTGCAGAATCTCACATAAATTATGAGTGAAGCTAAAGAAATATTCAAAAATAAATGTGTTTTTTTTTTCTTCTTTTAAATCCAAACAACTTCTACACCATCCATATGCATGGGGAGCTTTTTTACAAGCTGGCGCACAGACTTTTGGATACCAGGGGGAAAAGACAAACAAATATATGTAGAAATCTTTTGAAACTTTAATTCGGTGAAAAAACAAAACACAATCGGAGCTTTGTTTGTGAGCCTTTCTCCCAAACATTCGTAAATACATCCGCTTTGAAAGGCAATTCTTCAACGCTACAGAAGCTCTAATTCTCACCATATTGTTGCGTTCTGTGAACCATAATCACAGTGACAGGCTTTTTTCCACACCTGATTCTATAATTACGTTTTATAAATAACGTAAGCTTGTTAGACCCTGAAATGTTCTTTATTATCCAACCAAATCCTTATCACTTTGTCAAGCCTCTAATTCATTTCCCTCCACTGATGAATGTTAATTCATAAAATAAAAGGGAAAGAAGCTATTTTGATACCTCCTCTAATGATGGTCCCTCTGGGAAACTGACGCTAGAAAATCTTTAATGGTTATATTGCATGGCATTTCCAGCTGATCAGTGCTTTTGTCATTTATTAAAACACTGCTCGAGCTTAATAAGCAACTCTTAGAGAGAGTGGTGTGTAGATGTAGTTGTTTGATCCCAGCATAATGAAATTAAAGTAGTAGTTTAAGTACAAATTAGGTTGTTTGTGATGAACATGTGTGGCATTTGGATGTTCTCCAGATTCTGGCCAGAGTTTTCCTCCGAATAATGATAATTAATAATAATTATTAGCACTATCTCACCACTTATTGAAGGATGCAAAGGACAACTAGATCTTTGTTTTTTTTTGTTTTTTTTTATTCAGGACGAATTATGTTGAAAGTTTCATTTCGGTATATAATTGTCAGGATAGAATAGGTTGATAACCTTCAAAACAAAAACATGTTTTGGTCTCAAAACATTTCAATAAATGTGAAAGTTTTCTCGAAAAAAAAACGTTAATATAACAAAGTTTTAAGAATTGTTAAAGTAAGTGCTTAACCGATTCACTTCTAAGTGTAAACAAAAGACATACTGCATGCTTAAATTATCTTGATAAAAATGTACTTAATAAACTACTAGCAATCAGGAGCAAAACATAATCCTCATTAAAAGTAGTTTCTCCTACTAGTTGCATCTTCGTGAGGATCAGGAGCTGTGGTCCTGTTTTCAGGAACAGGTGAGAGAGGCTAAATGGGATATCCAAACATTAAGGCCATGCTTTTCTTGTGGCTGGGCAGGTCAATTATATCCCACTGGAAACACAAGCCAGCATGTTGGTTCCACTAGTTTCTTTTGCACATGTTCCCTCTGCTGGAGTTTATCGAGCCTCCACTTGACACCTATAATCATTTTTTTTCCAACAGATATTATAACGAAATTTAACTTGTGATGGGCAGGTGAACCATCATGAAATAGTATCATGTTGTTTAGAGGCCAGTAGGTGGCACTATCAGTTTAAAAATGATTTGATGTTTCATTAGAACGGTTGTTCAAAACAAAGGAAAATAGTACAGAGACTGCCATCTAGTGGACTCTGAAAAAAATGACACTGCTTCATGAAGCTTCTAAGAGACCATCAGTAAACCATGTATTTTGTTCTAACTGGGAGAGCCACATATTGAGCTAAAAGAAGTAGGACACTGTTTCGTGAAGCTTCCTGTCGAGGGTTTCTTTGATTGTTGCAACCAACTCCTTAACTTGTAATAAAAAGCTGAAGATGTTTTTACTATTAACTACTATTAACAGTGGTTTGTATTACTGATGTGTTGATGAAGCATCATGAACTTATTTTGAGAGCTCGCTAGATGGTACCGTCTGATCACTTGTTTTCAACAGATATTCTTGTGAAGCCTCACATCGTTTCCCTAAAAAGCTCATTGAATTTGGACGTTTGTTTCATGAAGCTTCATCAACTGGTCACTTCTTTGTTTAGCATAAAGCTCCATTATATAGGGTTTCATATATCATAAAGAATAATTGTGGAAAACAAACGTGAATGAATGAGCAACAGAAAGAAAAGAAATGGTTAAAGAAAGTATGGATAAAACATTAAATAATTAAGTTCAGTAAGTAAGTAATATTTGTATAGTGCTTTTTTTGACCAGGGTCACAAACCGCTTAAAGAATTGAAACAATACCCGATAAAATAAATGCTTAAAAGGTCAAGACAACACCTAGACAAACACAGGAGCCTCAGAGAATCAAGGTAAAGCCTGCACAAATAAAAGTGTCTTAATATGTTTCTTGAAGGAGTCAGTAGATCCATCAAACACAGAGGGTCCTGAAGAGTGTGCGAGGAACCATCAGTAGTTTCTGATCCACAGACCTCAGAGCCCGAGCTGGGGTGTAAGGCTGGATCAGATCAGTGATGTAAGGAGGAGCCTGACCATGAATAGATCTGAAAGTAAGAACCAGAATTTTAAAGTGGATCCTGAAAGAAACTGGCAGCCAGTGAAGAGATTTAAGGATCAGACAAATGTGAGTTCTTCTACTAGAGCAGGTCAGAATTCTCGCTGTAGAGTTTTGTATTAACTGCAGGCGAGACAGCTCCATCTTATTTAGACATGAAAAAAAACTGTTGCAATAGTGTCATTAGTGTATATCAATTGAGATTATATTAATAATATGCATTCATGACTTGATTATGAAAGCAAGATCCACTGTAATTAACTCGACTTTGACACTTTGTATAAACATACATAATACAACATATTCACACACCTATTTTACTATTGATGGTTGGTTAATGTGCATAAGCCTCCGTCTTTGATCCAGAGCTCATAACGGTTCAAGTTGTATGGAATGTATAAATATAAGTATATAACACAAAGTTCTTTATTTTCACAAAACCCATGTTCTGCCTATCATCAATGTTTAGTCCTTCATTCTGTTTTAAATGACTGTTAAAGTTGTGGACTGTTTTAAGTGCTTGTCTAACACTTATGCTCATAATTGACATGTTCAAGGTCTATTTTAAATTCAACTATTATCTGTCTCCTGTTTCAGACTCAACTTGTCAGACTCATTTGTCTCTCTTCAAGCATGGAAGTGTGGTTAATGTTTCAATTAAACATCAACAACAATCTCCTCACAATGACTCTGAAATTACCAACTTGGCTCCGCCCCTTCCCAGTCACTCCTGCCTTCCTCCCCATTACTAAGAACTCCCTGTACTTTCTTCAGAACAAAATTATTGCATATTATGTTTTTTTCCTATTTGTTAGCTTCCTACATAAAACCACACGCTCTACTTAACAGCCTGCTCTTGTTTGTGTGTTATCTCAAGACTGAATAGCCGACAGATTTGTGTGAGCTCCTACTGCTAAATGATCTTGAATGGCGCAACCCCCGTCGCTGTTCAGTCTAGTGTGTAAACTAAAATGATTAAGAATTCCTGATTCCAGCCAAACAAGCATTTAGTCTGAAGACCAACATTATCTGATGAGATGCTGTCTGAGTAAGGGGGTGTAAGCATCCTCTAGCACAGGGGTCCCCAACCGTCTTTTCACTGCAGCCTGGTTACATGTGTGCATTATATCACGAGAAAAAAGACGAAAAAATCCCTAAAAAATGGGCCATGACATTTATTAAGCTAAATAAGCCGCAATTTTATTCTTGTTTATATGAGTTTTTTTCAAAACATTTCTTCAATTAACTTAGAAAAAATGTTTTGAGGGATTAATATATACACAAAAAATTACACACAAAAAGGAGGGAAGTCTTATGTGAACATATATATCAATAATAAATACAAAATACATTTATTGCATTAGAACCATTTATACAGCCGGGCCGCGCTTTGCCCAGGGCAGCATTAAATCCAAGGACCAACCTTTTTATAAAAAAAAAAGTTCCACTAGTTTACAGGTTTATTTTTGTAGTAAACTTGAAGGAAATTACCATCTTGTCGTCAAGAGTCACAAGCTAATCTTACTTCAGGAAAATACAGTCTTTTTTTTTTCAAAACAAAACCCCTTTAAGACAGTAAAAATCAATAGAACCGAAAATTACATTTTCTTTCTGTATGGCCCAGTAACAAATGCCTAAAGGACCGGGGGTTGGGGACCACTGCTCTAGTAGACCTAGATGTATTCAATAGACCCAACAGTCTTTTCAACATGCTTGTCAATTTTAAAGTGATAGTTCGCCGCAAATTCAAGTTTCACTCATTATTTCCAACAAGCTACGAACAAGCTTCAAATTTAGACCCTATTTTCATTTTTTTCGGAAAGTCTCATGTTGGGGTTTAAATCCAAGAGGGATGTTACAGACGAGCAGTACGAAGGTATTTAGATGAATTTAAGTGTGTCCTTTTGGATGAATGAATTCTGGGTGAACTATCAGGTTAACAGCCTGTCACAGTCCGCACAAGAGACACACAACCGTTCCCGCTGACTCACACCTACAGAGAATTTTGATTTCTCAAAAGGCCTGTATCCAAAGGGGTTCCAAAACGAGGCAACTGGGCAGCCATTATATATCTTGCTAGAGGCGAGAGAACTCGCCCCTAGCAAGATATATACACCGGCTCCTCAGACCAACTCCTCTGGAACTGAAGAAACCTCTCAGATGAGACCTACACCGACAACCAGCCTGTACGCTTCATGGAAAACCTAAGCTTTCATGGCTGGAAACGGGAGAACGCAACATTCCACTTAAAAGAAGAAAGTCTTTAAGACTTTAAGGAAGTCACGTGACCGATACCGGGATTGTTTTCGAACTGACGTTGATGCGCCAAACTGTAAGAAATGGGATGCGTCCGTTAAAAGGATCACGTTTGCTTTTCTAAACAAGACCTTGTTTTGACTTTGTTTTGGAAAATAAGGTTATTTGCTGTAATTTCCTTGTTGTTTCGTCTGTTCCTCTTCCACTTGATCCATTTTAAATCAAATCCATTGTAAAGTGAATCTTTGTTTACAATTCATGCCATTTTGTGCAGTTAAATGTCGATGTATTTTCCACAGAATTTAAATAAATCCACCCCCTCAATGCTGAGGCCTCTTTTCCATGTTAGCATTTGTTTTCCACAGCAGGAGATATTATATCAAAATAGAGAAACCGACTTAATTTTAAAACTCTGGAAAACTTTTATATTTTATTTTTATAAAAACACAAGCATCGTCATTCATAGATGTTTACATTGACTGTATTAAAATCTTATATATTTTGAATTCCAATGAAAATATGAAATAATACAATATAAATTACAATGACTTGTTTATACTAGGAAATAAAATCAGTGTCAGTTAAGCCTGTCATCTAGGTTGCCTGTAATTATTTTTAAGGTCCAGCATGTGTCATTATCCAGTGACACAGTATCGAAACAGTATCAATACAGTGTTGCAATGTGTTGAAACGCTTCCATCACTAGTAATCTAGGTTCTTTAACCTAGCTTAATGTCACAGTATCAACATCATCAAACCTAAATAGATGTGTGCAACAGGATAAGCAAATTAATACAAAGTCCAAAAGTGGAAGTGGAGTGAGGCCAACATTACCAAATGAAGAATCAAAAATATCCGTCAAACAAAACTGGAACTGCAGTGGCAAGAGGCTTGATTTCAGATCAGTTCCAGCTGTGTTGCAAGGGGGAGGAACAGGAAGGAGGTCACCAAAATAAGAGCGTAACACAACAAAATGTGTGTCTTGCTGTTTAGTGCAAATTACTTTATATAACTTGAACATTGGTTGGTTTGTATTTGGAAAATAAGTCATAAATGGGTTTCAGGTGGATCTCCTGATCTCCTCCTGAGATCTCTCTCATTCTGGAGGAAACTAATTAATTAAAAACATATCAACCAACAACTTAATTGTCGTGTGCAAGGCTAGTAAAACGATATAATTGTTTGCTTTTACTTGGTAAATAAATCTTTTTTTGGGTGTTTTCCTTGAATATATGTAAATTACTTTATTGTAAACAAAGATGAAATATGGGATTATTTTTAACAAAATATATATATAAATAATAATTCATAAAGCTTCATCAGCCTCTCACTAGATCAAACTCTATAGAATAAAAGAAGAAAAGTGTATTTCGTGTGAAAATTACCTCATTTTGCGTGTTTTTGTGTCGAACTCTACCTTCCACCTTTCCAAATTGAAAACATCGAGAGAGTCTTCAAAGGTAAACCATTGTGATTGCAAGAGAAACACTGCAATTGTTTCCACCTTTTGAATAAAAAATTGTATATGGATCCAGAATGAATATGTTTTGGGGAAAAAAACATTACTTATTTTAATCTAATTTTTTAATAATTTGAGATATTTATGAAGTACATTCATAGACATCTTTCCAAATTGAAAACCCCATGAAAGATTTCTCTGAAGCTGTATTCATGGAGTATCTTGTAAATCTTCAGAGGGAAGCAAACTGCAATTTTTGTGGCGCCAAACTGTGAATGGAAGAACATTTTCCAAGTGGTTTATTATATGGATGCAGAATGAATAAGATGTTTAGTGAATGGAAGAAAAATGAAATTATTTTAGTCTTTCGAAAAAACAGTTTTTGGTGGTGTGCTTCATCTTTTATCTGTGTGTGTTGCTGCCTGAGTAATAGCAGGAATCAAGCTGCAAATATCTCGTCAAAATACCGCAATCGCTACGAGAAAATGTTTTCAAAAGTATTTTCAATCAACTATAAATAAAGGGTGTGAAGTCTGAATAAGTCACTGGCTTAACTTTGACAACAACTGGAGGTAAAAGAAGCCGGAAGAGGCAGAATTGCCGTAAAAAAAAAAGTCCACATGTGTACTAGAAATAAACAGCGTTTTTTCCCTCCTGAATTTTGATTAACCGAAAATATAGTTCATTAAATATAAAAATTATGGATTTGATCCATTTGGGAAAGATCCACACCATCCGCTATTCAAACTCTAAGTCATTATTAAATATTAGTCAGGATAAAACAGGAATGATTTGTTCAAACTTTATGCTCCTTGTCTGATTGCTTTCAACTTTTAGAATAATAAAGGTCTGCTCACCCTCGCTGATACCGCTTTTGAAGTGTGGAGGAATATAATTCGGAGCTTAATCTTGTCAGAATTTTTATTACTTATTCATTTTCCATGTGTTGGAATTATCATGGAGTACATTAAATTTTACAACATTTTACATCCAAGGAACAAAAAAAAGAAGTACCCATTTCTTATGCGTCTGCAAATACTTGTTAATAATTGTTAAGAAAAAGCAAAAACATGTTTTTTTAAAAAGGGAATCAGAGTGGAAAAGCTGTCAAGAAAGCATCCCATTATTCTATGATTCACATTGTTGCAGCTGTTTAGCCTGAGGAAATACATAATGTTTTCTAATTGAAAGCACATCATGGTTTAATATGTTTGATGACCCCTGTGGTTGAAACTACTTTAGATTATTCACACACATTTTTTTATGGATGTCTTGTATTAAGTCAATCTATTTATGCAGGTTTTTCAAATGACCTTTACTAGAGAGAAAAAAACAGAAATAAGGGCGAGAGACCAGTTGAAGAGACTAAAACGACACACATTCAACACAAAAAAACAAGAAGTTCACACAAGCATATGCTAAACCTTTCACAAGTAATAATGTTGAACGACACCCGGGACTGCTTTTTAGCTGTGAGGCTGCAGAACGATCTAAGTCGCTCCACTGCCAACTGCAATGATTATCATGGGGGAAAAAAAAAAATTCTAAATCATACAGTAGGAAATTCTGGACAACTTCCAACTTAGTAAAAAACAGATTTCTAGATGATTTCGAACGCTTGAAATAATTGTATTTTGGCTCGACGTTTTATTTACTTATTCTATCACAATAATCTACAATCCAAGGGAGTAATAGAGCTCCAATGGTCCCTGACGCCCCCTGGGGCAACAGATGTTTCCCGGCACATATGGTGTCTTAATTTCTTTTCTGTTCGCCGACTTTTTTCTCTCTAATCTCAACATTTGTTACTTTCTTGCTCTGACACAGAAAGAAATGTAACGTCTTTATCACGAAGGAATAAGAGGGCACCTCCTCAGATGCCTCAAACGTGATGAAATATTTTTCTAACTTAGATGTACCTAACTGCAAGAAATGTGGATTCATTGGGGAAAAAAAATAATAATAAAAAGCATGAAGAGGAAACTAGATTTCAACTAAAATAAAGTACTAACTTCATAGTTATTTGTTATTTAATGGATGGATGGATGGATGGATGGATGGATGGATGGATGGATGGATGGATGGATGGATGGATGGATGGATGGATGGATGGATGGATGGATGGATGGATGGATGGATGGATGGATGGATGGATGGATGGATGGATGGATGGATGGATGGATGGATGGATGGATGGATGGATGGATGGATGGATGGATGGATGGATGGATGGATGGATGGATGGATGGATGGATGGATGGATGGATGGATTGAAAATGTCCTTTATATTGGAAACATGGACTAAAGCATGTGTTTAAATGACTTTCAATTCTACATATATATATAATTTAAAAAATACCTGAGCAAACTGTAATAATTGAAGCAATATAATGTTTTAAGTTTGACCCATTTAAATGATGCCCAAATCAATCTCCTGTAACGATGGATTAAAAATAAAACTGGAAACTAAGACAGACTCATTTGATCTGCAACTCACTAATGCTTCAGTTTCTCTGATCTCTTCTGATCGGAAATAAATGTATGTTAAAATGTACTTATAGGATCAACTAGGACTCTCAATAAAGCAACTTTTACCCCCCAAAAAATGTTGATATGATTTTGCCACCATGACTTAAAAAGGGTGTTGTTGTGTTAAGATAAGCTTAGTTCATCAGTTAGCCTCGGAAGATCTATATGAAGAGACGGACATGAGGCTTTTTCTTCTATCTCCCAACCTGACCTCGATAGGAACCTGAAATCAATTGATGGGGTGGATTTAAAAGGGCATCTGTTTCAGAAGCAATTCACAGTTGTGTGTTTCTCTTTATCGGTAATACCGTGTTTATTTGGTTTATCAGAAATATCAAAAAGTCCACACCAGACAACAATTGAATCCTAGGAGAGTGAAATATATATATATAATATAATCTGACTCCACTTGTGTTGTAATTCATGAACTGTGTTATCAAACACCAGGCTTACCTCTATAACTTCCATCTTTCATGAGCTGCTAGCCCATGTTTTATAAAAGATACTGACTTGTAACAAAGGTGTCTGTAAGGGTGCATCGTTATTATCCGTAAGTTTCCCCCTTTTTTTCTGCACAGCATGAAGCCGCAAGAGAAGAATATAAACTACATTTTAACAAGCTGCCAACACGAGTTTGGAATCAGTGAAACATCATCCATCAGCATAAAAATCCTTCCCAAGCTGAGCTGTCTGCTAAATAAAATAGTACCTGAGTCAGACAGACAAGAGAAACGTTGGGGTTCAAACGAAAAACCTACGAGGCACAGAGAAAGCAGAAAAATGAGTTAATGTCTATCACTGAGAGGTGACCTAAAATAAGGCTGCCATGGTGGGCCTTCATTAACATCCTGAATCCAACAATATAAACTCCTGGAAGGACTTCATTGTGGCGGCTGAGGAAATCATCTGCATATGTTGATATGAGAAGAAAAAAGCTTTCTGTCAGATCAGATCGTCTGTAAACAAAATGAGCTTTAACAACAATAAGTGATAATGCAATAGAATTACTTGATTTTAACATGAAGGTATTCAGTGGTTCAATCCAGGTTTTGTTGGGATCAAACCATCTATCGTCACACTGCGACTTCAGGACAAAGACAAATGATAATAATTTTGGTTATTTACGGGAGGCTTGGAGAACTGATTCCCCGTAATGAAAGAAGGAAGTCGAAGTCCATCGCAAACCTGGGCACTTCCATGGTGACGTGTTCCCGATATAGCTCATGGAAGAATGCCTTCGGGCAGACCTAGGACCTCAGGCACTCCTTCTTGCTAAGTTTCTTTGGAATCGCCAGAAGAACTGCAGGCGGTTTCTGTGGAGATATATGTCTGATCCTTCTTTGCAATTTCTTCTTTCAGCATTTCCCATCAGGGATGTCCGCGGCGAGTCAGCCTCATCCAGCTCGAACTTCAATCTTGCACGTCCTCCATGATTATCCTCTGCAATGCATTTCCCTTCTTCACCACATTCAACCTAATTGTTTTTTTTCCTCTCAAGCTTTTACCTGGAACTAGATACTAGTGATGGACTAATGAAGCTTCATGAAACAGTGACATGTTGTTTACAGGTTAGTAGGTGGCGCCATCAGTTTAAAAATGATGTGATGTTCCATGAGAACAGATGTTTAAAGCAAAAGAATAAAGTGGAGGGACCGCCATCTAGTGGACTCTGAAAATAATGACACTGTTTCATGAAGCTTCATCAGACCATCACTTTCAGATACCGATGAAGCTTCATGAAACAGTGTCATGTTGTTTAGAGGTCAGTGGGTGGCGCCATTAGTTTAAAAATGAGGTGATTTTGCATTAGATCAGTTGCTCATAACAAAGGACAAGAATGTTGAGAGCTCCATCCAGTGGGCTCTGAATATAATGACACTGTTTCATGTAGCTTCATCAGACCATCACTTCCAGATACTGATGAAGCTTCATGAAACAGTGTCATGTTGTTTAGAGGTCAGTAGGTGGCGCCATCAGTTTAAAATTGATTTGTTTGTTTAGAACAGTTGTTCAAAACAAAGAAAAATAGTGCAGAGGCGCCATCTAGTGGACTCTGAAAATAATGACACTGTTTCATGAAGCTTCATCAGACCATCACTTTCAGATGCTGATGAAGCTTCATGAAAGAGTGCCATGTTGTTTAGAGGTCAGTAGGTGGCGCCATCAGTTTAAAATTGATTTGTTTGTTTAGAACAGTTGTTCAAAACAGAGGAAAATAGTGCAGAGGCGCCATCTAGTGGACTCTGAAAATAATGACACTGTTTCATGAAGCTTCATCAGACCATCACTTTCAGATGCTGATGAAGCTTCATGAAAGAGTGCCATGTTGTTTAGAGGTCACTAGGTGGCGCCATCAGTTAAAAAAAATGATTTGTTTGTTTAGAACAGTTGTTCAAAACAGAGGAAAATAGTGCAGAGGCGCCATCTAGTGGACTCTGAAAATAATGACACTGTTTCATGAATCTGTATCGGTCCATCACTGATACTGATGAGGCTACAAGAAGCAGTGTAATAAATTTGAGGGACAACTAGTTTTTTTTTTCGACAGTTATTTTAACCACATCTCACATCATTCTTTTAAACTGACGGTGCCACCTACTGAGCTCTGAAATCTAGGACATTACTAAAAATGGATATCATCCGGTCATCGTTACCTGGTAACTGAAATATTTTGTAAAAAAAAAAAAAAAAACCTACGTCTGTTCTCCGCATGTTCCGACCATCTGGTGTCTTTCTCCGTCACCAAAGACGCTGGTCACATCAAACAACGTCATATTACGGTAAACAATAGATAGATTTCATTTTTTTTGTCATCTGATCCTGATTGTCACAAACATATTTCTTTAGCATTTCCACGGTGTGAAGTGATTGGCTATTGCATCCCCTGATTGCTTCATCGCAATCACACAAATGGTTCTATTAGCGTCAACAATCAGTCGGCACTTGATCAATCACCTCTATAGTCGAACAAATATGAGCACTGGTGCCTCTGCGTCAGATGAATGTGCCGAAGCTACCTTTTCTGTTAAAAAGCTGATTGTAAGTGTGCACTGTTTTACTTGTGAAATTAAGACACACCATTGCCGGCCAAAGTTTTCGATAAAGGCCTCGAGGGAGACTGTTTTCTGAATATTAACACTAGAACAAATCATTCAATAAATGGTAAAAAAAAAAAATCAGAAATGCAAGATCCCACAAGAGAGCATTTGATGGCATTGGTAAACTGCCAGGTTTGACACAGTAAAATGCACGGTATGATTTGAATAGAAGGATAAAAGTGGGGTTTTTTTTCGCATTCATTAAATTTCCCATCCTTTTGTACGCATAACAAAATGTCTTTTATAGATGTTATTATCGGATGCCTCCTTAAATGATCAGTTTGAATATATTTATATATTGCTATTTTTGTTGCCGCGTTCTCCTTTGATGTATTGTTCATTCGGTCAAAAGATCTGAGATCAAGGAGAGGGAAAAAAAAGCTATTAAACAAAAGAATGAGCCATCCAAACAAACCTGTCAGTTCCACAATAGCTTCTTCATGTCACTCAAGCTGATTTGAAGATAGCCAAGATTGTGGAATAACAGTTGTTAAGTGATTGAACACTGTCAAAACTGCACAGCCTTTCCCGGCTCTAATACGGCATTGGGGTCCTCTGCTATATTGTCAGTCTGTTCTGTACTCTGTTATCATGCAAAGCAAAGATATCCAGGCGCTGTGAAGAGCAGAGTGTTCATTTGTGGTTGGAATGTTGACATCCGAATATGTATGTCTGCCACCGTCTCCCCTGTTGTGCGTCAACTCAACAGCCGTGCTCTTGCAAGGCGAATATAACCCCATCGCCCTTCCCCTGTCATTCTTAACAACGCCGCAGTCACCGCTGCTGACAATCAACAATTTCACTTCAATTTTTTGACAAGTGGTTGCTGCTTCAAAACCAGAGCTGGCACCTGCACACCACACACTTGTTCAACCCAACATAGACCTTTAGAGGTCCCCCCTGTGTGTGTATTCAACCTTTTTTTGCACTAATAATATAATTATTCATACAATCAATACCACCACTGTAGGTGTTTTGAGTGTTTTAAAGTGGAACTAATTTGTTGATTTAAATGTGTCTTAAGTAAATCTTGAACCTCTATTGTATCATCAGTATGTGTCTGTTTGTACAAAACTCTCTTTTTATTAAAATATTTACATTAGAAAAGGTGTTAAGCCCCGCCCACCCATTATTCTGGAGATGTAATATTGTTTACCATAACCACACCCACTCTGCTGTGGTTGGTCAAGCATGGAGGTTTGTCACTACACCTTATCCATCCTGGAAGTCTTCACCTCTAAGGGACTTGTTGTATAAACAAAGCAGGCGCGATCACAGCTGACTGGAGCAGTGAAGCCGTTATTATGTCATAATGGACTTCGCTCTCATAACCTCTCTTTCGCCGAGATTTCAGACGAAAGAGAACTTTATGAAGTAATAAGTTTAAAACATGGTCATAATGAGGGACTTACTGGATCTTGGCCAGGAAAACTTTATCATTTGAAACATGTGAGTCAGGAAAGTTTCACATTAGTTGTTGCCCTTTAAGTCGAAGTAGCTGATGTAGTACTATTGATAGTAGTAGAAACAAATAATGTTATTTGCTAATGCGATTGTGTTTGCAGCTTTTATGTTAATCCAGCAACCGAAGTGATTAACACTGAGTCACCCATACACTCTGTATTACACACACTCCTGTGGCCCGAGGCGGTGAAGCAGCGCTCCATCTGGATTGAATGCAACGCGTCTCGGCCGCGGCCGGATCCTGTAGTTCACCCAATCATAGAAGGATTCGAACCTCGATTGATCGCTGGTGCATTCTGGGCATTTGAAGCGAATGATACACCAGCGAAAGGTCTCTCATGTGTGCTCGTAATTACCATTCAATGTCGAGCATTAAGTGAGATTGTCTTTCGCATTACAGCTGCGCGCCTTTCTCGACCTTGCACTGTAGTATTGATCTTTGACTGTAAAATCAGATCCATATTGTGTAATATTTTTGATAATTGACTGGATTCACTTTGGTTTTCTACGATTGAATAACTGCCCTTTGACTCTATGAGGTAAGTAGAATAAAACGATAATAGAAGCGGTGTATAGTCAAGGGACTTTTTAAACAACCACCGCAATTGGTTCATCTGGTCTGCATAGAAAAATAAATGTATTTATTTTCTATGAATGATTATTGTTTGGAGAGTAGAGGTTTTTTTTTTAACCTGTGACTCTAGACATGCCAAGACGGTTTCGATGCACGATGCAAGTTTATCAAAAAGCTTGTAAATTAAACAAAGTGTGACCTTTTCAAGGGTCCTTTCAAGATTTCCGAGGCAGTTAGCGTTACCGGATGCTCTTAGAAGGGTACTAGAGCTGCACCGCTAATAAAGAGAGATTTAAACTAATACTATAACTAAACTAAACAATAAATCGTGTATCCTATCATTAAATGTTTGTAAAATTGTACAAATATTTCTCAATTAAACACATACACATGTAGGCTGTGCAGCTCTGGTTCTATCAGGTCCAATATGTCATGAACCACTGCATCAATAACTAAGCATTAACTTGCTAGTCAACAATTGTTTGACAATGGATACACTGTTTTTGTTCTCTTGGTCAACATGTAAGGTGATTAAAAAAGAAACAAAACATTTAATGAAGAAAATCATTATTTATATTATCGTTTTAGTAGCATGTATTTTTTCATGTTCTTGATGTTGTTGTTGGGTTTTTTTATTTGCTGATCATTGGGGTGGATGGATGGATGGATGGATGGATGGATGGATGGATGGATGGATGGATGGATGGATGGATGGATGGATGGATGGATGGATGGATGGATGGATGGATGGATGGATGGATGGATGGATGGATGGATGGATGGATGGATGGATGGATGGATGGATGGATGGATGGATGGATGGATGGATGGATGGATGGATGGATGGATGGATGGATGGATGGATGGATGGATGGATGGATGGATGGATGGATGGATGGATAGAGATAAACTTTATGGATCCATCCACCCATCCATCCATCCATCCATCCATCCATCCATCCATCCATCCATCCATCCATCCATCCATCCATCCATCCATCCATCTATCTACCTAGTTTGATATTGGTTTCCGTATGAATTTGATGATATTCATACAAATTATAAAACGTACATGAACACATGATTTACTTCTACCTTTAATTTCATCTTAAGTTTCTGTATCATTGCAGTCACACTTATTTTCACTTGAGTTTGTTCGCATTTTAACATTTATCTTACTTGTGTCTTTTAACAATCAATGTTTTACTTTTGTCCATAAAGTAACCTTTTTTTTCCCTTGACCTATCTCACCCCCTGCTTGGTTTATTCGTTCATTTCTTTCCAATTTCTCTCAGCGCCTCGGGGCAAAAGGTGAAGGGAGATTTCTCAGTCAAAACCCCCAGCACTGCAGAAGGCTTTTAAGTCCACCAATTGAACCCACGTGCAGCAAAGCTGTCAGGCTAAGCTACTGATCCATGTGAAGGACCAGTGAGGGGGAAGAAAAAGCCGGCATCCTTCAACTGTGTTTATGCCAAATGAAGAGGGAAGGAGGTAAAAAGCGGGTCAATGAGGTAGATGGACAGAAATTGTGCTTTGATGTCAACATTCGAAACTAATCGATATCAATAATGTCGGTTTTCATCCGCAGCTGAATCTGATTTGAATGATTTGTGTACACATTTACATGATGACATATTGTTTTTTTGAATTGCGGCGCAGAAAATCAATACCTGTAATCTCGCTTTCGAGTGTTTTGATCATCTGCAGAAAATGGCAAGTGTTTCTTATGTGTCTACCCTGGTCCAATCATGACTGTTTCTCTGAGAGCAGTCAACTGGCAAGTGATACTGATTGTGTGTAATGGTCGAGGCAGTCGGGCTGTAATATGCCCTGCTGGCTTAAATTCATCTGTAGTGTTTATAGACAATTTCAAATAATAGCAACTCACCAGTTCTGCTTCTTTGTTGTTTGTTCCTCTGTCAGCATGAGTGTTTTTTTTTTATGTCGTGCTTCAGCATTTTCTTTATGTCCAAGTGCCGTATACCTAAAGATTCTTAGTGCAAAGAGTTGCTCGTGTGGGGTGAATTCCATGAAAATTCTTAGAATCATGATGTTTTCCCAAAAAGTGAAGGGATGAATGTAATGCTAAACAATCCTAGTTCTTAAAAGAGTTTATATCTGATCTGTTAAGAGCAGGGAAGATGATTTTTAAACGGTTTAGGTGTTCCCTAAACAGATGACAAAATGGCGGACGGGAAAGGGAGGAGATATATTCTAATCCGCAGGTTAGGAAATTAAAATAGAGCTGTAACCCAAAAACGTGTACTTGTACAATGAGAGAGCCAATACAGAACGCACATATATGCTGTCCTATTTCTCTCTGAAGCAGAAACTGTCTCGGTTGCATCTTTATACTCTATTTTAAGTCATTATCAGATAGACAGGAACAGTTTACAAGCAGAAAAAACACGGACAGGAATGAAATATGACTTAAATGAAGGACACAGCAGTAAGTGTTCTTCTTGAAAGTAGAGCTGTGTCATTAAGAGACATCCGCCTACGTTCCATTTCCAGCTCAAACCAAATAATGATTTAAAGACAAGCAATAATTGAACATGTTGAATGCATAGTTTAGTAAACACACTTTAGCGCAGTAACTTTCCATCAACAACCTAACGCCAGAATGCAATACTTGGCATAAATATGATGATAAGAATCATATACTTTCAAAAATAGTTCTAAAATGATGAAGGTTAATGATAAATATAGGTAACTTATAATTAAAAATATAATTTAAGTTATGTACATTTTTATTTATAAGTCCACACTTCTCAAGATTAGGGTATAGGGTCAAGTACATAGATTCAAGGATATATTCTTTGCCCATCATCATACCCAAAAGTATAATATTTATCAAATGTTTAGAACCAACGAATAAAATCTTTTGAAGTCATGACTAGCAACGGTCTGGAATCACTTCCAAGCCATGATTTATTGCTAGGATTTTTTTAGGATAAGGTATGAGTTCTTTGAGAGGATTTGTGTAGATTTTCATGTTTTGATTTAAAAAAAAAGTTTTATGAAGTTCCCTTTAAGAGATCCAGACGGCCACAGTGTTAACTAGCCGTGTCAAAAGTAAGTTGTTAATCTGTTCCGAACTCCTGTCTGTGTCAGTGTTTTTTTGAAGTTTAAGTTGACACTAGGTGTACCACGTCTGGTATTCTACAGGTAGGTTCAGTCAGCGCCGCCTCCTGACCTCCACCTGAAGCTGAGTCAGTAATCCGTGGACAGCCTTTGAAACACTTCCCATGCATCAGACCTTCTGTTCCCTTAACATTTAAAACAGTTTGCCAAGATCAAACACTACAGGAAAAAAAAAAAGAAAAAAGGTTGCGATGTTACACGAAACTGTTTATCTGCCAGCCGTTTGTATCTCAACTTTGTTCCGTCATCTGTCCAATGCTGTCCCAGGAGATGGAGGACTCTCATTGTAATCCTTAAACGCACAAATCTATCAGCGAGGCAGCGGGACAAGGACATTTTAAAACACTTTGACTAATGTTTCTATTAATTGCTAGATCTCGCTGGGGTGACATTAAGAGTAAGGACACTGTGCCCGTTCAGACAAGAGCAATGAGTTTGCAAAATATTTAAATAATCTTAGAGATACAGAGGCAAGTCTTTTAAAGAGTTTCTATGAGAAAGGTCTCCTTCAGCTTTTACCTTAGCGTACATATCAAACTGAAATTCATTGCTTTGAATTTCAAAATCAATAGAATGTTCTGAGTAAATTATGAACTAAATGTACCACTTAGGACAATTTTGATCAACTACACATTGGTTGGCAACAATCCCTTGAGCACATTTCTCTTTGTAAGTAAGTAAGTAAGTAATTTATATTTATAGAGCGCTTTTCCAGACCAGGGTCACAAAGCGCTTAAACAATCAAAACAATACTCAATAAAATATAAACTTAAAAAGTCAATTTTGTCCTTAGAAATGTAGTATAATGTATTTTCTGTCTTTAATTTCTATATACTACAATTTCTGGAATATTATGTAAAATGTGTTTTATATGTTGTTGTTTGTTTTTACGTTTCTTTCACTGGATATGTACCCTAATGTGTTTTCTTTTATAGCCCATTGGTTGCCACTCTTTTTGATAAATGGTAAACACAATAGTACACACATTATTAAAATAGATGATGTTAATCTTTTATGTTCTTTAAACTCTGTTTTTTTGGTTCTTCTTCTCTGTGCTGCAGCCCTGGCTGGATAAATAATGTGAAGTTGTACCTCAAATTCTTAGCTCTGGGCAGAAATCAACATTTGGTCCAAAACCCTTGCCAACATCTCTATTATCCCGACAATGGCACAAGAGCCTATTCAGAAATTTTGAGCAGCAGGAGGATCTGACAGTTCTCTCCATCACAGAATAGAGTGAAACCAGAGGGGGGAAAGTCTGTTTTTTTCAAAAATTACCTTTGTGACCATGAATTTGGAAGCTTGGCTGGTAAATTTAATCAAATAGTGAATAAAGAAACTCTGACATAAGAGAGTTTGGCCAAACAAGTTAAAGTGTTTTTAATTTTAAAAAAAAATAAGCACATGCATTATCATTATATTTGGAATTTGTTTAGTTATTTTTCGACAATTTCTCGTTGCAATTCAGTCTAACATTGTTTGTGATAGACATCCTTGCACATGCAGTGGAAGCATTCACTAGATGATGTTATTTGTACTTGAATCTTTTCCAAAAATCTGTTTTGGCCACTGGGAATCTACTTGTGCAGTGTGTTGTTCTCCACTCTGCTGTCCTGAATCGGTTAGAGCCTGTGGTGGGATGGACTCAGAATATTAAAACTCACCATAATATGGTTAATATAACTCTCTTTGACCCTTTAAACTTGCTTGACCACAATCTGCTTTTTTTTTAACTATGATTTAACCAAAATATAGAAGTCGGTTTAACCTTATAACCCTGAGATAACACATGGGTTAAAATATGTATCTTCATTTCAGTTGTTAAATTTGAACTGTATTTGAGGAGTACACACTTTAGATGAACATGTTTTCTTTTATGTCAATAGAGAATAGAACATAGACATAAAAGAAACTTAATGAGAAACTGGGATGTCTGTAGAAAAGAGCATTGTTAATACAGTTAAATGACAAAATGAACCCCATCAGGAAAATACGTTAAAATTAAACAGCAACAAATGACATTAAGAGTTTTCCTCTAGATTGTTCTTATTGAGCTGTTAAGACCACACCGATAGAACAAGACGGTGTGTGACGAGGAAGAAGAAAAAGAAGAGATCCCAACAGGATTCAAAGAAGAATTTAAAGAGTAGTCGCTTTTAAGCTCCAATCTTAACTAGTGGTGATTAGTAAACTTGCATCTCAGAGCCCACCTTCTCAAGCAAAACAGAATAAACTATTTGTAAAAAAAAAAAAAAGAATCACAAGTTGTTAAGGCCCTGTAAAATGTAAAGAATAATAATAGTACAAGGAAACTTTAGCAGCGTATCACTAGTTAGTATCCTCAGAATATAACAGAGACAAAGGACGACATTAATCAAATCTGCTTTAGCTTTTCAACAATACTGTGGATTTTTGTTGAACTTTTTTTATTAACCCATCTGTCTTAAGCTAGCAGTAGTCAAGAAAAAATGAAGAAAATATGCAGCTGAGTTCCAAAATGTATGAATTAATTTGTGTTTATTCTATCAGGACCTTTTTATATTCTAGTTGCAATACATTTATTTTCATGTTTAAATGATTCTATACATTTGAGAAGAAGGTGTGAACAATATTATAACTAGAAACATCTTTTTAAACTTTGATAAAAAACGTATGTTTGTGCTTAATTGTTACGCTAGATTGTTTGTTTTTACAGCAGCTAAATGTTCTATGATTCATTTTCTCTATAAGTGAGATGTTACGGGATCACTTCTCATCCTGTCCCTGGATGGTTTTCGATAATCACATCAACTCAGCTGCCTCAAGCTTCCACTTTGAAACATCAGGGTTAGATCGGGTGTAGCGGTGCCAACACCAGCGCATACCACGGTCCAGAGGGGGAAATCAAGGTCATTGTGCTCCTGTTAAAATGTGCTACCATATAACAATATATGTAAAATTGAAAATGTAATCATTAGGGGAATATGCTTTGTTTTTTTTCAGCAAATATGGCCATATGTTTCTGAATAATACATGAGATAAAATTCTGTTAGTAAGTCAACAGGTTCGTTTCACTTATTAACATGCTGACTAAAGAGTTCACCAAAGCTTGGGCGCCGGTATTTGACAGAAAAAGTTCATTAAAGTCGTCAGTTCGCTTCGAAAAAAGATCAAAATAGAGAGGCCATCTGTTGTGGAGTGAAGACGAGTACGTTGACCTCGAGGAGGTTTTCTGAGCTTTAGCAGTGAGACGATGGGAGAGGAGGATCTGAGGAAGACCTCTCCATGGCCCCTCCAACTGGCCGCCACAGCTTGTGAGACGCTTTGCATTGACCACTGACCATTTCACTGTGAACTTTAGCCAGGTGGCACTAAAATGAATAAAGGTTGTGTGACATAGAACAAACAGTTGCATGAACAAAAACTATGACACATGTTGTACAGCATTACACACTGTAAATTGAGAGCAGCAAATGTTCTTGTTAATATCCTGTATATTATTTAAATAAAAGGGTAATTTAACAAAACATAACCATTTACTTCTTACTTTTTCTTCTGCAATTAATCTCAGAAAAGTCACTTTACAGTATGTCAGCCACGTATGACCTAAAAAAAAAAAGGTTTCTCACCTAGTGCATAAATATATTTTATTTTTTAATTTCTATTTACAAAGTTTCATTTTTAATCCTTTTATTTTCTCAGGGTCAAGGTGACCCGGAGGACTGAAAACAAATGTGTATGGTGTATCCCTTGTGCCCTGACTTTGACCAAGAGGCAACAAATGGGACACTTGAAGAAAACCATTTGTTTTTGGAAAAAAACATGAAATCATTATTTAGTTGGGATTCTGGTTTAGGATTTTAGATGAAGACACTATAATAGTAAATTAATTTACATTTTGGTTTGAATTTTTTTTATATATATACTGTATATATATATAACAGGTTAGGCGCTAATTTTAATTTTCCGGACATCAGAAAATTCATTGTTTTTGGCAGAAATGCCAAAAAATGTAGGATTTATTTACAATGACATTAAATCACATTGTGTGGTATTTACAGTTTAAGTAAAGGTGTTAATCATAAATAAATATATATATATATATATATATATATATATAAATATATATATATATATATATATAAATATATATATATATATACTTTATATTATTCTACTAGGATGACAAAACACGATGGCCTAGGCAAAGAAAAGGAAATACTTTATCAGGGTTGATGTAAACAAGGGATTGGTAATTCTAATTTCACATTTCTTATTTTTTAAGTAAATCATTTATTTTTTACTTCCATTTAACAGCAGTTTGTGATGCCTAGACAATACTATGAAACATTTATCCTAAAAAAAAAATGTATAGTACTGATAGTGGCATCTGTTAAAGTAAACCATGGACAAAATAACAAAGGAACCAAGACAAAGTGTTGAAGCACAATAGCAGACGGCTGCATTAGCCCCCTATCTTTGAAAATACCCTGCAGAGATGCTAACTCGTTCAGTGAGGTGTAATCTTCTGTGGCCTAGCTTCCCTGACAGCGAGCGTCTGAGTGGTTGGGGGGTAGCCTATGGGGCCTTTCACAAAACAATGTGTTTCAAAGATGGTAGGCCTGCAAAACAAATGACACGGCGCGGAGCGTAAACACCGGGTCGGATTATTAAAGTGCGGGAGGCCAGCAGTAGATTAGCACTGAAAACTTGTTGTTGGATCTGTGGAGTGACGCACAGAAGATGAGGATACGGGAAGCAGTTATCGAACAAAGGTATTGATGTTGAACGGTAGCAAGAGTGTTGAAGCCATGAGAAGAGACACGTGCGAGGGTACAGCGCGACACTAGAGAAAAAAGGTGAGATTCCACCGATCCAATTGGGTCTGGGGGGTTGAGTAACAATCCAAATCAACGGTACACTGGCCGCTTTGAAATTCAGTTTAACCACTAATGCATTTGCGTAGCGAGAAATCAAAATCCATTATTATTATAAGAGTACAACATTCATTTTCCATTTTATGTCTTCTCGTAAAGTCTGACTTTATTACCACTGATGGGCTGGACCTTCATAATAGGCTCAGTTGTGGATGTGGCCCCCCGTGAAAATGAATGACTCTGTAGTGGCTGTTGATGATTTGCTTGTTCAAAAGCTGCAGGTGTAAGTGTGTTCTGCTTATCATCCTCACCCAGTCCATCCACCCTTCGGGTGTCTGACCTTTAAGGAAGTGTCTGGGGAACAGGGGGGGGGGGGGGGAGCTGTTCGGATGTACTTTACCCTGGGGGGAGCGGAGACAGGAAAGTAATGGCAGTGAAAGGTAAAAGGAAGTTTTAAAAGAAATAGAGGTACATCTGCAATGTTGGCTGGAGGGGAGAGGAAACTTGTTTGGTGTCCGCAGTCTGCAGTTTTTTTTTTTATTTAAGAAAGAAAAGTGAAAAATAAAACTGAAAGCACTGACCTGGAATTTATTGGATACGAATTGACATGAAACTAGATCTGTCTAGATTAGTATGAACAATGGCTACATTTTTTTTGTTGTTTTTTTTAGGACTGGCTGTACCTGCCAATTTCGTTACTTTTATATTTGTACTAAGAAAAGGTATGGAAAATTATGAATCAAATAAATGTAGGGTAATAATACACTTTAATATTATTGTTATAATAGAGATATGTTTTACTTGTATAAGTGAAAAGAATGTAAAACAAATGAAAATTCTAAAAATTAATCTCATTTAATCGTTTAGGCGATTGTGTCTTAAATGTAGTGTGATGAAGTAGTTTCACTTTTATTTTTTAAATACTAAATTTTGCAGATTTTGTAAGCATGACTTTTCACTGAGATCTAGATGTAATAGACGAAATGAGAATGTTTAACTATGAAAATTATGACATAACTAACAACAAATTCTTAATATTTTTTTCAATTTGGACAGATATTATGCTTCCATTGATGGAAATATATTTTTTTTAAAAATGGTGGGATTTCATGCATATGAAGAAATGACTGCATATTGGGAATTATCATTAAAAGTAATACATTTATTGACTGGCAAAGAAAAACCGGACTGAGGCAATGGCTGGCAACATTTTTGTAAAATGTATTCAGGATGTCAGATACCATTGCACCTTTAGTGCAGACTGTAAAATACTTCTGGGTTATTGAAAATGCAGACCTTGCAGGTGAATCCTCAAAATCCGTTAGTTATAGTTATGATAAATATGATCTACATTCTACATTATTAAACATTGGACGTATGTTATGAGATCTATTTTTCTCCTACATTATTGAGTTGTCCAGATCCTCTGTTTGTTCGTGAGTACCAAAAGAAAAATACGATAGCAGCAGAGATTGGAGAGACGCTTTTTTTTTTTTACCTGTCGGGGAAATCCAATCCTATCATTAAATGCCGATACAAGAGCCGCCTGCTTCCATCAGCAGCATTAGCTACGGCCTGGAAAGGGTTATTGATTTAAGTTTTAATCTACAAATAAATATATTGTGTGAGATGATTTTTTTTTTTTTTTTTTTTTTTCTCCACCCTGTCGGCAATGTTAAAAGGACACAGCTCATCTGGCTGATGGATGAGAGTGAATGCAGCCTGAGCCCTGAGGGTGGACTGGAAGAGAAATGTACCTTATAACACAAACACACTCGCAAACATAAACATCCACTCCAGATGGGTCCCCCCCCCCCACCCCCTTGTGAGCAGTGTGTAGGCTTCAATTATGAACATGTTTTGTGTGGGCTGGGGTTAGAACAATGTGACTCTTAATGGTTTACACTTTTTCCTTTCGCAGCCTTTTGTTTGATTTCTTTGTCCATCTGCTTACTCTATAAGAGGCTGTGGAGAAAAATGCAATAATAATTTGGATTGTTACATTCTAAATGATGTCAATAAAATGCATTTAATTCTAGATAGACTGTATGAATAAGCTTTTTGTGAAGCTGTAAAGCTAAAATAATGTGGATTATCATATCCAGGTTGCCAGGTTGAGGGGGTATTGATCGATTGATCGATTTTTTTTAACTGAAGGAGCACCTAAAACCTAACTTTTAAAGTTTGGATGTAGTTATTGCTACAGACACAATCAAAAGAGCCTGAATCCCATTTGACCTTCATTGAGTTTCCATTGCCTGGACAGGTCTTTATTTTGGGACTCTCCTCATTTGTAGCTTGACCTCATCTACCCCATACCGTTCCTCATCATTAACCCCTTTTTATGTGCAAAAGACATTCTATTTCATGAAGGAATTATGGTTAAAAATAGTTAAACGAGGAGCCCCTGGAGCAGAAGACAATAATAATGCACTACAGAGAACTTTACGAAACTAACTATTTTATTTCAAATCCTCAACAAAGGGAACAGTTTGGCAACATGTCCACAAAGTGGCAACAACTTCAAAGAGTCCTCCTTTCTCAAGAATAAAAATCCAACAAAAGAGTGTCTTTCTCAGTCCAACAAACAAATTAGGAGAATTACAGTCCACTGAGTTAAAAACATCTATCAAAAAACTCACCAAAGAACAGAGTAACTACAAATGCTGAACACCAACCAAAACAAGTTAAAAGAAGGAGTCTGGTAGAACTGGGCAACGAGCTGACGCTGGTCTGCAGAAAATACAGTATAAGAAGTGCTGAGTATTATTGCCAGATTGCTGAGAATCTGGCAAAACAGAAAGCAGAGGGAAAGACAGGAAGTAACAATAAGAAATAGAATGAATCAGGACTTTGCTTCCTGATAGTGACAGGTTTCTTTGATAAACCATCGAAAAATTTTCTGAGCTGGTGGTGTCCGATGCTGCACTCATGACAGTCGATGCAGTGGCGGAAGATGCTCTCAGACCAATAGACTTGTCGTACTCAAACTATTTGACGTTTGAAATGCCAGATGTTCTCATGGCTTCTATTTTTTTTTTCAGCATTTCCTATCAAGGGCTTTTCCTTTCAAAGACCCATTCAAAAGACAGATACAACTCATGACTTATCCCTGAAGAGTTTTTTTTTTTTCCTTTTGAAATTCTATATAAAAAATGAATAAACACTTTTGTCAGAAAATGGTGAAAAAAGTAGAGAACCTTGAAAGTCTCCTCTCAGGCATCATCGGAATGTTACTCACATAACTCCAGCATGGCTGACAAAGGTGTAGAATGTGAAAAATAGAGTAGAAGACATAGTTGTGTTGATCATTAGTCGTCCGACCTTGTTCGTTCTCGTCACTTCCAAGTAACTTGGGCGTCTCGAAGTCTGTGTCTCTCAAATATGAACACATTACATCTTACGCCCTATGTTAGTAACTGGTTGATGAAGCTTCATGACGCATTGTCTTTATTTTCAAAGTCCACTCTCTGCCCTTTGTTTTGAACAACTGTCCTAATGAAACCTTGCATCTTTTTAAAATTGAGAGCGCCACCTACTGACAACTAAAAAATAGGGTCCAGCTCAGGGGTTGGCAGTAAGATTTCCTCAAGGGCCACAATATATACTAAGGGCGGTTGTAAGGGGCCAACAAGCCAAAAGAAGGAAAATTGTGAAGCTTAAAATAATAAAAATAAAAATAAAACAATGTAATTTGTCTGCCTATTGTATACTTTATCATTCTGTTTTATTTTATGGTGCTTAACACAAACTTAAACTTTTTTCAAACACATTTTATAACAACAAAATACCAATGTAAAAGATAGAGTGTAGTTACAGTAAGTAAGTAAGTCATTTTTATTTATATAGCGCTTTTCCCAGACCAGGGTCACAAAGCGCTTGAACAATCAAAACAATACTTAATAAAGTATATACTTTAAAGGGCAAGATAAAACTGATAAAATTGATCCTGAAAGAAACTGGCAGCCAGTGAAGAGTTTTAAGGATCAGACAAATGTGAGTTCTTCTACTAGAGCGGCTCAGAATTCTCGCTGTTTTATAATAAGAGCTGGATGTCATACAACAAAGCCAAATAACTTTAAGTTACATTAATTTTTAACATGTTATTTAGATGTATTCATGATATAAAATCACAATTAATCAAACAAAGATCTTCAAAGACTTAATTGAGTTTTTAAAAAAGTCAAGTGAGGTGGTGTTAAAATTAGGGAAAATGGCCGGATACAACAATTGTTTGTCAAGATTTCATAAGTTTTATTTTCCCGTCTTTCTTTTCTTATTATTATTGCGATTGTATCCTATGAGTTTGTACGAGTAAACACAAGTTTTTACGAGTGCGGGGACGGGCGAGAAGAGGGGAATGAAGACGTCCTTTGGTGTAAATTAATGCCATAAAGCACAATCACCGCATGTGTCACATTCTTTATCTACCGAGCTTTTAGTGCCTGTCCTGTGTCACCAGGGACACCATATATTTGCTGGACCAGTAAGTGCCGTTACTGGAAGAGCAATGGAGACTCAAGATGTGGTCCAGCAACACAAGAGAAACACATTTGAAATTGTCGTAAAAAAAAAAGAAGAAAATTGGTGTCGTATTTTGCAATATCGAACTATATCGATAATATGACATCAGATAGCGTGTGTGTTTATTTCAATTTTATTTATTTATTTAATCATTAGGAGCGATGAATGTGACATCATGTTATGCGTATAGAAATATACTTATAATCAAGGATGGCCCCCGGAAATGGACAATCCATCAAATAAATGACAATATAAAGTGTAGAGGTTGCTTCTTTTACGTTGAACCTTTGCACTGTATCTGTGTATCACCAGTCAGGAAGTAGTAGTGGAGTGATACTGCATTATTTAGGCGTGTCTTGGAGAAGCCCTAGCAAAACAGAAACATCACCGTGTCTCGTTTTTATAGCAGAGCCTCCTTATCAATAATGTAAAGTCAACACTCTTGTCTAAACAGGGCAGAAGGAAGAGATATGATGAGGTAACGTCTAATGATCACATCCGTGTGGACTCGTTTCCTCAATATTCCTCTTTTTATAAATAGATTTTTTTTTTTTTTTCAACCCTGACTGCAGCCCCACTTCATCCCCGTCACCTATCAGCAGACAGCGAGGAAGGCACAATGGGGTCAAAGAGGAATCCAAATCCCAGTGGGAGATTTCTTACCCTTTGACCTTTAGGTGCTGGCGCGGTGCTCATTCCCGGGGAAAGTGTCAGATGAAGGGAAACCAGGGGGGTGTGTGCTGGGCAAAGTTGAGACGGGGATGAATCAGGCAGAAGGTGAAGGAGGACAGAAAGCACTTTGAATTAACGTTACGCTGCAGACAGGGAAGGAGGAGGACAACAAGGATGGAGGGAGAGTTCAACCATAAACAGGAGACACAGTAGGAACACAATGGAGATGACGCCCCATTAAGAGCATGTCTAGGGCCAATTATGCCACTGCCATCCTTCCATTCCTTTTCTCCCCTATTGTTTCCATCTCCCTATGCCCTCATCTCTCTCTTCTTCCTGTCCCTTTTTCTCACTTTCCCTTTTCCAGGCTCTAACTACCCAAGTGCTGTCAGCAGCAACAGATCCCCAAATGATACCGGTTTTCACTGGCAGGTTTTATCTTCCTGGGGTACAATAGAGGAGGAAGATAGGAGCAGAGATAAGATAGTACCAGGCAACAGTGACAACAGCACGAACGAGCCGGGTTTAGGTGTCGCAGAGCTTTACTGCCATCTAGTGGTGGATGCGGATCCCGCCGACAGATGGCCGTGTGGCTGCAGGCGTGTGCTCTTTCAACGACGTGGTGACATTAAATATAAAAAAGCTTCAACTGCGAGTTTCATTTAAGGCTGTTGAGTTTTGTTTACACGGGTATTTGCTATCACAGCACGTCATTCATCTTCTATACATTCACAGGTTTGAATTCCTGGACAGTGATATTCACACAAGGTTGAGAAATGAACATAGAAGACTGAAATAAAGAGGTTTAGAGATTCCATTTTCACAGTGCATGTTGATCTAAAATCGTGTGCATTATGTAAGAAATGCACATAAGATGTGGTCAACAAAAAACTCAGGTTAGTATTCATCTTTCTGTGAACCAGGTGTCACTTTTCAAGGGTTAATTCACCCAAAATTAAAATATCACTTATTTTCTAAGCACCCTCATGTCGGCAGAAGGTTGGGATTATTTATTCAGGGTAGTTCATTTTTTAACTTATAGGATAAAAAGAATAATTAAGCGACTGATACTCAATTTTCGTCATCTTCATCCGAAAAGAAACAAAAATATCCAAATACCCCCGTGGTGCTGGTCTGTGACGTCCATCTTTGTATCGGAGACATGAGGAATTATTCATGAGCTATCCCAGTTTTAGCTCTATCCGAGCCTGAGGCGGGGGACACCCTGGACAGGATGCCAGTCTGTCGCGGGGGCACACAAAGACAGACAACCATTCAAACATGCTCTCAAACCTATGGACAATTAAGTTAGTTTCTTATGTTCAAAATGTATCTAAAATAATTACAAAGTGTCACAGGTTTGTTATCAACTAGTCTAGCTACCAGGTAAACTAGACGGTAAAAACCTTCTTTAATTTTTTTTCATAGTCTCCATATCTGTATATGCTGAGTGGAAAATGAATGGGGATTTTTACACGAGAAATCTATATATATATATTTTTTTTAATGTATGAATTTTATATTTAAATTATATTTAAAAAACAAATAAAGTATTATATCTAGGGCATATTATAATACTGCAATTTAGACTAGAATGCGCTGTCTACTCTATCATCATTTGCTAAAGAAACCTCATACTGTTTTTTAAACCCTTGGAGAATGAGCAAACTGATTCATGAAACTTCATGAAGCTTCATCGGTAAATGATTGAATATAAACTAAAAATTGAAAATGTGGTCAATGCAAGTACATTTGAATTAATAGTTAGAGTGTATTCGGCCAGATTATTGATAAACATAATTTAAAAGATGGATAAATGAATGTACAGAGCAAGTTTATTAGGAAAAACATTGTTCACATTGGGATTAAACTTCCACTGTTTAAGTTTTGGTTGCATTATTCTGAGGGATGCTGGAGGTCATGGAAGCTGTATCGGAAGGAAATATGGTCCCAAAATGACTCTAGGGAGGGTTGTGTTGCTGAATTTGTTGATGTAATCTAGTCATAGAAGGAACAAGTTGATTTAGAAAAAAATGATCTATTTGTCGTTGCTGACACGTTCGTACAGAATTGCATTAAAAAAGTTAGTACTTTCCATGTTAAACAAAATGTACTCAAGTTCGAACAGTTAGCTTGGAGGAAGGACAAAGATTCCTCCCTGGTCATAGAATAACAGACCAGCTCTCCACTTTCAGAAGCGTGGGAGTTCAAGTGTCCAGATTTGTAAGTATGAAGTCTGAGGTCATTATTCTCTGCAGGAAATAAATGTAATTCTCTGAACAAAAGAAAGCATTAGTGGTGCTTATAGTGAAATGTACTGTGTCGGTGCCAGATGCCTTAAATCACTGCTCTTTGTGTTTTAGACTGAACTTGCTTTTATAATGGTGACGGATTGTTCAAAACAATCTCTCCCCAGCGTGATGACAGACCTTTGACCCGTGATTGATTAATTCTCTCGCACTTGACAAATTGTTGCCAATTTCTCTGTATTTCACCATTAAATAACATTGAGTCGAGGAGTCACGATGAAGAAATTGCACTCATAGGAACGATTGACGGTCATTATTTCATTTGCCGCCGTCTGTCTCTCTGTCTATAATATTGTCAGGTAACGTTGATGATGGGAAAAGGAACACATCAATACATTTTGCTGGCGTTCTCAATTAACATGAGGATCATAAAAAATAAAAATTTAAAGATGTGTTGTTTTGTTAAACTTGTCTTTGTGCACTGTGTTGCTTTTCAGGACCATTTACAAAAAAAAACAGAATCCTTTTTTTATTTTTAGTATTAAAGTATTAAAAAAGAAAAAAATGTAATACCGAATTGATGAAACCATTTTCATGGAACTGTTCATTCAACATTGTTTAAAGGTTGCTAAAGAAGATTTCATGCATTTCTTGAATGCAGCAGTGATGCCGTCCAACTTAACACTTTATTAGAGATCAAAAGTCAAGAATAATCTTTAAGTTAGTAACGGGCTGGTGATGCTTTATGGGACAGTGTTCTACATTTCAGAGATCAATACGTGTCACCCTCAGGTTCAAAACGATGTGATGTTTCATCACTCCATCACTACTTTAAATCTCAGAATATAGCATTAGTTGATAATCTATCTATTTGTAACAATTTCATATTTTGTTACATTATTTCCTGTACCCTCATGTTGTTGGCAGTTGTCAGTTATTGTTTTCGGATGGATGTGTGAGTGTGGGAGGGTCCTTACTACTCTCCTGCAATCTGCTAATCATCCAACCCTTCTTATACATTTAGTATAGTATACATATTTACATATAGTAGAAGAACTCACATTTCTCCGATCCTTAAATCTCTTCACTGGCTGCCAGTTTCTTTCAGGATCAATTTTTGAATTCTGGTTCTTACTTTCAGATCTATTCATGGTCTGACTCCTTACATCAGTGATCTGATCCAGACTTACACCCCAGCTCGGGCTCTGAGGTCTGTGGATCAGAATCTATTGATGGTTGTGCGCACAAGGTTCAGAGGACAGAAATCTTTCCAGGCTGTTGCTCGTAAGCTTTGGAACGATCTTCCTCTCCCTCTGACTTTGATGGATCTACTGACTCCTTTAAGAAACATCTTAAGACATTCTTATCTGTGCAGGCTTTTCCTTGATTCTCTGAGAGTCCTGTGCTAGTCTCAGTATTATCTTGACCTTTTAAGCATCTTTTTTTTGGGGTATTGTATTGATTGTTTAAGCGCTTTGTGACCCTGGTCTGGAAAAGCGCTATACAAATATTATTTACTTACTTACTTACTTTACGGAAGTTTTCCCATAGACCAGCGTCAGTTCGTAACAGTTCTGCTTGTGGTTGGAGCACCTCCCCTTTTCTGGACTTCTTCCCTCTGGGTTATTTTGGGGATTTATTGAGATTTTAACTCGGAATATGAGAGAGGAATCTACCGCCATCTTGTGGCTTGTTTATACTGTATTTTAAGTGAGTTGAACTTTTCAAATTGTAAATTAAATAGTTTATATTGATCATTGAAACTATTTTTGTGTATTGTCTAGTGATGGTCTGATGAAGCTTTATGAAACAGTCTCATGTTGTTTAGAGGTCAGTAGGTGGCGCCATCAGTTTAAAAATGATGTGATGTTTCATTAGAACAGTTGTTCAAAACAAAGGGAAATAGTGCAGAGACCGCCATCTAGTGGACTCTGAAAATAATGACACTGTTTCGTGAAGCTTCATCAGACCATCACAAAATAAAATGATAAAATACAGAAACTGGAAATCAATCTAATATTAAAATGAGCTTTTATTGTGATGGGCTGATGAAGCTTTATGAAGCAGTGTCATTATTGTCAAAGCCCTCTAGATGGCACTCTCTGCTTAATAATCCTTTATGATGAACATCCATTCTAATGCAACCTCCTATATAACAGTACATGATATCATATCATTTCTAAAGGCACCACCTACTGAGTGAATTTTTTTAGATGGTGTAGGTCACAAGATGTCGATTCCTGATCAAATAAATAACAAATTTAATATTCAGGCAAAGTCATACTATCTATTAAGTCTCTACGCAATTGATTGTCTTGACCTTTTCTCACCATACAATATGTGCTCAGCATACAGAACAATAGCATTTGTTACTGTGCTGTCGTGTATATGATGCTGAGCATTATCAATATGCTCTTTAACACCCAGGAAACAAACTCTGGCCTGTATTTTTTATTTATTTAAGATAGTAAAATCCAACATGTGTTACATAGTTGTGGGATGTTGAGCCGCTTTTGTACACAATACGTGTGTGTGTTTTTTCTGTGTGGGGCACCGGGTTAATAAGGGGAACAAAGAGCAGGAAACAGATAAAAAATAAAAAATCTGAAGACCACTGCAGAATTAATGGGACATCTGGTACAGACATCTGGAGACAGAGGACTTTTAGGAGCTTCCCAGCATCCTCTCACCTTGTGGGTAAATTAGCAAAGTGAGAAAATATGGTGGGGATAAATGATGCTGACAATCAAACAGAAGGGAGGACAGTCATAACACGCCGCCAGGGAATTCATCACGTGGTCGTCGGCTCCTTGCAGCTCTGGTCTAGAACTAAACATCATAGGTTAAAGATGCTTTAATAGTGTGTTTAATCCACTCAGTCACGTCAACCGCAGATATTCATCTGAATAAACATCATTTCTGCATTAGCTTTTGCTTCCATCAAAATAGACCGGACAGATTCCCTGTTTATTCAGCATTAATATGTATCTCAAATACACCTAATAGGAAAGCTGGCATTTATTATGGCATTTAGGAGGGTTCTTCTTTTCAACAGGGGAAAAACATGACAGCTTTGAGGAAATGTCACTGTATTCATATGTTGTTTGCGAAATCATCCACAGAATGCATATTCCCTTTTTTGCCATCTGGCTGCTGAGCGTGACACAGAATGATCATAATAATGATAATAATATTTATTATTATATTATTTTTGTGTTGTTGTTGTTGTTGTTGTTGTTGTTGTTGTTGTTGTTGTTGTTGTTGTTATCTAGCTGCTAACAACAAAAAGGTTTGGCCAATATGATGCGAAAATTATGAAGCTTCATGAAAGAGTTTTTACAGGTCAGTAGGTGGCGCCCTCAGTTTAAAAAAAAAATATGAGGTTTCATTGGAATAGCTTTTCCAAACAAAGGATTGTGGAACACTGTGGAGCCCTCTAGTGGGCTCTTAAAATCATGACGCTGCTTCATGAAGCTTTATATACTGAGTAGCTAAGATCAGAAGAAATAAATATCCATTTATTTAAAAATGTATATCAGATTATATATAACTTTATTATTACCTTTGGCACCTGGAAATAAATAAACATTTGCTAAATTGTCTTCATTAATACTGGACACTTTTTTTTAACTTTTTTCATTAGGAAATTACCTAAATTTAAACATTTTTGAGTTGGAAGTCATAGATTTCTCCAAAAATTTAGTTGATACAATTAGGGATGAGTTAATGAAGCTTCATGAATCACTGTTCTTAATTTAGGAGCCCACTAGATGGCACTAGAATCCTTTGTTTTTCAACAGCTAATGTAATGAAACTTGACCCCAATAACTCACTGTTTTATGGAAGCTTCTTTCGTCCATCACTTTACGCGATTACCTAAGATATTAATCGAAGAATAGGATATCAATAATCAGTTTGAAAGACCAGTATTACACATTTGAATAACTCAAAACTTAAATAATAATCTTTCAATATTTCTGCTTCCTCACAGGGAGACATTGGACAGTTATTGTTAGAAAGCTGTCCTTCAATATTCTCTGAATTGGCAGGTGTCCACATGATGGAAGGGATGGATTAAGGCAGTGAAAAGCAGAGAGGGGGCTGGTGCTGGAGAGAAAGGACAGAGGGAAGGTGTCAGATGTGATATTGACAACAAAACCGTCGTCAGTGTCCCCTTGGCTTGCATTTAAGGTCACGGTGGAAAAAGGTGGGATAACAAAAAGCTACTGAGTTTCTTCAACAGCGATAGGAAAATAAGTTTTATATGCCGTAACCTAACCTTCAATATTCTCGCTCTTAACTCGCATTGATGAAGATTCTCAGTAAGAAGGTATACAGTGTGTACTCATAGTGACAGAGCCATATGGCTCTGCTGTGTCCACTGTGGTTTCCTGTTGCTCTTAGTGGAATGTCACTATGAGTAATAAAGATGCCATCAAAGGGACTCTAGAGTATCCACAATCCAAGTTTGTTCCTTCCAGCTTGTAACTCTGCAGAGGGCAAGAGGAAATGTATCACCTTGTGATTTTGTTGCTGAAAAATAGCTGGCGGTTTCACGATTTTTCCAATGACCTATAAAAATGGAACAGGAAAGGGCAACTGGAACAGTGATATTCAGAGTAGTATGTGTCCTTTTTTTTCTGCAATTTAGAAAAGAGAAAATCAAAATGTGTGGTACAGAATGCGAGAAGATGAAGCTTCGTGAAGCATTGTTCTAATTTTTTATAGCATAGCAGCTCAGTTTTAAAATGATGGAAGCGTAATTAGAATAGTTGTTTAAAACAAACGATTATCGAGCAGAGATAATCGCCATCTAGAGAACTCCCAAATTAAAAACAGTGCTTCATGAAGCTTCACCAGACCATCACAATTCAAAGGTGGTGATGGTCTGGTGATGCTTCATGAAGCACTGTTTTCATTTTTAAACTGGTGGCGCCACCTACTGAGCTCTAAAATTGAAGGCACAACTTCATGAAGCTTCATTAGCCCATCACTACCTATGACTATTGATGAGCCGGTGAAGCTTCATGAAATGATGGCGCCACCTACTGACCTCTCAATAACATGTCATGTTATTGAGAGGTCAGTAGGAGGTGCCATCAGTTTAAAATGAGTGCAATGTTTCATTGAAACAGTTAGCCAGAGATAGCCACCTAGTGGACTATGAAAATAATGACACTGCTTCATGAAGCTTCATCAGACTATCACTACCTATAACCACTAAGCATAAAAATATATTTAGGTCAAACTATTACCAGATTCGTATATAACTAAGAGCAGAATAAATTCATTTGAAATAAATAAAATATGAAGCAGTCAATAAATATAAAAATAAGTTAAATATGGAAGAGAAAATAGATGGAGAAAACTTTGCCCGACTGATCCAGTCTGGACTCAGGAGCTTAGATAGTGATAAAAAAGGTGAGTGATGATGTTAAAGTGCAGGTGTCCCGAGCGTTGGTTCCAGAGTCTGAGGTCAGAGCGGCTAAATAGATCTAAGTCCCGTGTTGCACAGGAGGGCCGGAGGATCGAGAGGACGGAACCAGAGGAGGACCCGAGTGTCCAGGAGGGAAGAAGGGTTTCAACAGGTTCAGATAGTTGGAAAAGTACAAGGTGATGAAGGCTTTTAAAAGGTGAGGAGTATGAATTTCAAATAAGGACTGGAACGGAAGTCGAGCTGTGACGCTGGAGTAATATTTATTGAGGAATAATTGTCATGGCATAGAAAGTAATTTAAGCATGTTTTTGTGTTTATTTTATACTTTTTGAAATTATTTATCTTTGCTAGAAATACATCGTAAAAATACTAAATAAAATATTTTTGGGAAAAAAAACATGTTTTATATGATATGTTTTAAACAACAATGTTAACAATTTTACTAAAATATAATTGTAATTACTTCAGTCACAGTGTATAATCTGGTACAAATCAAATCTGTTATGTTTTTTTTTTTTAATGATTTATTGTCGTAACATGTTGGAGTATCTTACAAAACTTGAGTGGGACTGTTTTTTAGTCTTGTCCATTTTTTTTATTTCCTTTTTTCCATCATATTGAGTCTTTTGACGACCCCTCACAACAGTTAAAGTATATAATGTGGCTCCTCAGGAAAAAAAAAAGTTAAAACAATTCAGTTATGTGTTAAATGTGCAGATATTTATTTTAAATATTATTGTTAAGTATGAATTAATGTGAGTAAAAGTGGGTAATTAAAAAAAATGCTGAAAGTTTTCTTGAAGTGTTTTTTCCCCTTTACATTTCCACACCTATTGAGCGAAAATTGACATCAGCGCGACCAGTAGATGGCACTAAAAGAGCAAGGACAGTGATGGCATGACATTGCAGATTCATCCCACTTTAACTCCGAGAAAAGTAATTTAATCTCAACAGAGAGGTATACACGAGTTCCTGTGGCTGTTTTCCGCTGAAAAGTTATAAGTAATAAAAATCCACTCAGCTCTGACCCTGCTTTCTGATTGCCACCTATAGTTTGGGGAATAATGTTCTTTGTCCTCTGGAGACTTGAGAATGAAGCTGCAGCAGCGATGATATTAGATGCTGAGTGCATCACACTGGGAAGGGAAAAAAAGACTGAAATGGAGATGGAGAATGGAAGATTTGATGTGAGTTACACTTTGCAGATAGTTTTGCCGTCATTATCACTAAAGAATGTGTCTATATAGTTCTATTTAAACACATTCTTTATAGATCTTTAGAAAAGCAGTCGGGTTAAGTCATTCTTCTTCTTCTTTTAAATCTTTAAAAAATACTGAAGTAAAATTAAAGATTTAAAGTTAAATGATTGAAAAATGTGTCTTTGTTATAACAAAGGATATTTCAATGTCTGACAATAAAACAACAAGATATTGTTTTTTAAATTATTTAATTTAAAACGCCTTTATTCATTATTAAGATAATATTCTTTTTTCTCAAATTCGTTTTACATCATTAAAAAAAAAAAAAAAATATGAAGAAAGACAACTGGATTGAATTAAAATGAGACATATTAAGTCCTGCAAAGCTTAATAACTAATGCTCAGGATTTAACTTGGAATGACCAAGAAAAGAACAAGATATCCGTAGGTCAGAGGGTCAGAACATGTTGAGAAATTTGGAGACAAAGTTAAGGAGGTCAGATGGTTAAGACACAGGGAGAGAGGAAACATGACGGACATGTTGATCATTGGAGGTACACTGTAGATACACCAGGATAAAGGAGAAGAGAAAATCATCTAATAAAGTTCATTGATCTGATAAACGAGGGCATAAATACAAAGGATGGTCAAGATAGGTTAAGGTAAAGATGTGTATTCCAATAAGAACTTAACTTTTAATAACTGGCTTTTAATAATAATAAGCAAGAAAGTTAATGTGTGGGTCAGTAAGGGGACAAGGCAGAGACGCATTATTTGACCTCAGGGGGGTTTTTATACCAAAATATCTCCACAGTTTAAAAACTATAATTGAAATCATTCCGTCTGGTCTTGGATACATTTGTTGACATGTTTTTATGTATGTGATCTGGATGAATTCTTGCTGTCTTGTTCGAGGGTGAACACTTGCTAGACTCGGCAGCGTCGCCTCTGTTCATTCCTAGCGTGATCATGTGGTCTCTGCTCGTGTTCTTCTTACTCAACACCCGTCTATCCACATAGCTTAGCAACACTTTGATTAAAAGGAAAATCTGGTGGTTAACTTACATCTGTTAGGAAATCTGACTGCAGATTACCCCGACTCATCTCACACAGGCCGTGATCGCCCAGTGACGTGATTAAGATCCACACAGAACATCCTCCGTGTCCTGGTTCAAACTCACACACTGGATTGAACCTCACATGTATGTGAGACTTAATAATCCATCCATCCATCCATCCATCCATCCATCCATCCATCCATCCATCCATCCATCCATCCATCCATCCATCCATCCATCCATCCATCCATCCATCCATCCATCCATCCATCCATCCATCCATCCGTATGTCCATCCTTCCATCCATCCATCCATCCATCCATCCATCCATCCATCCATCCTTCCATCCACCCACCCATCCATCCATCCATCCATCCATCCATCCATCCATCAGTATGTCCATCCTTCCATCCATCCATCCATCCATCCATCCATCCATCCATCCATCCATCCATCCATCCATCCATCCATCCATCCATCCATCCATCCATCCACCCATCCATCCATCCATCCATCCATCAGTCTGTCCATCCTTCCATCCATCCAACTAATCCATCATAATTTAAGTTTACACATAAGATGTGGCTTTGAAAATGTATCTTAAATTGTTTCCTATATACTTTATTCTATAAATCTATCTATCTATCTATCTATCTATCTATCTATCTATCTATCTATCTATCTATCTATCTATCTATCTATCTATCTATCTATCTATCTATCTATCTATCTATCTATCTATCTATCTATCTATCTATCTATCTATCTATCTACCTACCTATCCATCCATCCATCCATCCATCCATCCATCCATCCATCCATCCATCCATCCATCCATCCATCCATCCATCCGTCTATCCATCCATCAGTCTGTCCATCCGTCCGTCCATCCAACTAATCCATCATAATTTAAGTTTACACATAAGATGTGGCTTTGAAAATGTATCTTAAATTGTTTCCTATATACTTTATTCTATAAATCTATCTATCTATCTATCTATCTATCTATCTATCTATCTATCTATCTATCTATCTATCTATCTATCTATCTATCTATCTATCTATCTATCTATCTATCTATCTATCTATCTACCTACCTATCCATCCATCCATCCATCCATCCATCCATCCATCCATCCATCCATCCATCCATCCATCCATCCATCCATCCGTCTATCCATCCATCAGTCTGTCCATCCGTCCGTCCATCCATCCAACTAGTCCATCATAACTTAAGTTTACACATAAGATGTGGCTTTGAAAATGTATCTTAAATTGTTTCCTATATACTTTATTGTATAATGTTTTTCATCCACCAAACCTGTCTGTCACAGAACAAGTTACAAATGCAGGATCAACATTTGGTAAGCGATCGCTGAATTAGAATGTATAGCGAGGGTGTCAAGCACAAGAGATATTCCTGTTGACAAACGAGTGTGTGAGACACATGACAATCTGCTGTTTTCCAATAAACTTCAAACGCTCAGTTTCTGTGAGCAGTATGCTTCCAATCCCAGCAAACAGCTGGCCTGGCATTTAGAACACATGGGGATTAGAGGATTGATTTAGTTAAAGGCTCAATCCAGAATCAGACCATCGCACCACTTATGATGCCAAGATCAAGCCGTGGTTGGTTCAGCGTCCGTCCTGTTTTCATATTTCTTCATTTTTATACGTTACACAACTCTCTGTCGCATTACAAACTGTCCTATCATAGCATTGTCATGCATTTTGTTCTCTTGAATCTGCAATATTTTTAATCTGTAATTATTTTCAACTAAAACTGGATTACAGTAATCTGCCATCTGAGGGTAGTTTACACTTTCCCCCGGTCTCACTTGTCATTAAAAGCTCTGTAGGGATTTAAATGCATGACCACATGGATTTAAGTTTACTGCTTCCATGTACAGTATTCAGAAAAACGAGCAGGTGTATCAGGGCGGACTCAGCTCGCATCTGACTTAGAAAAGGTGCAGTTCACATTTCCCTGAGGCCTTTTTCCCTCATTGGTTAGCTGAAAAGAGTGATTTAAATATGGGGGGAGTGTCCAGAGGCAGGACTGGGATGAATGAGTTTTTCAAGTCAGACAGCCATGAGACATAGCACCCGGCAGAGGTCTGCTCTGACCCAAAATGCTTGACTTGACTGAACCTTTGCTGCTTCTTCTTCTACTCTGAGTTGACAATCAAGAGCTGGATTATTGGACACAAACATGCCTGGGAAACTTCTTCACAAAAGAGGAGGATTGTGGGTAAGTTTAATTTTGAAAAGGGACGTGTTCAATTTGTGAATGATTCGTGTTAGCTGTAAGGACTTATTTTATTATTTAAAATTGTTAAATATTCCTATTTCCTAAACGTATTTTCTACATTTTTCTTACAGGGATTGTTCTTCCTACTTCTTTACAACAGCCCACTGTCCTGCCTGGGAAATTTCAGCCAAGCGAAAGAGGTCATCTACAGAATAAAAGAAGGACTACCGAGGGAGACTTTTATAGGATCTATCGGTGTGGACTTAAAACTGGATTTAACTATTCAGCCACCTTATTTATTCAGCCTGCCACAAAAGACAACAAGTGAAGAGTACGTGACCCTCGGCAGCTCCACGGGAGAGTTCTTGACATCCGCGAAGGAGATTGACAGGGAGACACTCTGTCCCCATTACTCGCAAGGACAGCCCTGTGTCCTCTCTCTGGACGTGTTCGTGTTGCCTCAGCAGCACTTCCAGCTCGTGAAAGTCAAGATCATCATCGAGGATGTGAACGATAACAGACCAAAGTTCCCTGTGGATGAGATATTTATATCCGTACCTGAGAACACACAAATCAACACCCGCTTTGCGGTGGAGCAGTCCGCAGTTGACCCCGACCTTGGTCTGTACGGCGTGCAGACCTACTGGTTGGTAAATGACTTCGGTGTGTTTACGCTGGACGTGGAAGAGAACGATGGCGGGGAATTGACACCTTTCCTAATCGTTACCGAGGCTCTGGACAGAGAGACGCAGGCTGAGTACGTCACGGATATAATCGCCGAGGACGGAGGGACCCCTCCTCTCCTCGGCGCCGCCACTTTAAAAATCATCATCCTAGACGTGAACGATAACTGTCCCAAATTCCGAGACACTAATATCAACGTCACGCTACATGGGAATACCACCAAAGGGGTGCTTCTGGCTCGCCTGCATGCTTTTGACCCCGACCTCGGTGATAATGCGCGGATCAGCTACGCTTACAGCGACCGCGTGCCAAGAGACACCAGGAGCTTGTACCATTTGGACAAAATCACGGGCGCCATCAAGCTAGCAAGGAACATTGACACAGAGACCTCCTTGTTTTACAAGCTCACGGTCCTGGCGAACGGGCCGGGTTGTATCCCGGCCGTGGCCACCGTCACTGTGAATGTCATTAAGATTGCAGCCGGGCCGCCATCTTTGATACCGCGATACATTGCACCGGAGAAGGATGGCGTCCTGAAAATTAAGGAGTCCGAACCGCAACTTTCTCCGATCGCTTTTTTTACCGTCAAAAACATCGATGTCAATCAAAACGTGGAGTGTTATCTTGAAGGCAATGGTCCTTTCAAGCTGGGACCCTATCAGCTTTTGAAGCATGAATTTCTTTTGGAGACTACAGAACCGCTGGACTACGAGCAGGAACAACACTATGAGCTCATTGTGGTCGCGAAGAATAACCAAGGGATTGTTATCAAGACTTTCCTTAAGGTGGAGGTATTGGATGAAAATGATAACGCTCCAGTGTTCCAGCAGTCTCACGTGGAAGTATCTATCGAAGAGAACAATCCACCAAACGTCTACCTAGCTCAGCTCCAGGCCACGGACCCGGACAGCGAAAGCCGAGGGGAAGTTATGTACCTTCTCGGAGGTGATGCCCCGGGACTCTTTGCTTTGGATCACGTGTCCGGCGTTCTCACGGTGACCACGTCGCTGGACCGCGAGGAGAAAGAAACCTACCGGTTCATCGTCCGAGCGGTCGACAAGGGGACCCCGAGGATGGAGTCGATCGCGACGGTGGTGGTGACCGTCCAGGACCGCAACGACAACAGTCCCCGGTTCATCAACAAAGATTTCACTTTCTTCGTGCCGGAGAATTTCCCGGGCTACGGTGAGATCGGGGTTCTTTCCGTGATGGATCCAGATGCCGGGGAGAACGGCTGGGTGGCGCTTTCCATTCTTAACGGCAGCGACGTCTTTATGATCGACACGGGTCGGGGCACGCTGAGAGCCAAGACCGCCATGGACAGGGAGCAGCAGGGAACCTACCAGCTGTGGGTTCAGGCCGTCGACGGCGGGGAACCGGTGCAATCCTGCGTGGCAATGGTAACTGTACTGCTGTTGGACGTCAACGACAACCCGCCTGTTGTCCTCTTTCCCCAGTCGAATCAGTCCTACATGCTCGTATTACCCAACACACTCCCAGGAACATCCATCACCGAGGTGTATGCGGTGGATAAGGATACAGGCATGAACGCCGTCATCGCATATAGCATAATTAAGAGAAAAGGCGGCGAGTCCGGATCCTTTGCCATCGACCCTGACACGGGTAACATTACTTTAAAGAGGGAGCTCAGCGGCCGCGGCCTCTACAGTCTCCTCGTGAAGGTCAGCGACCACGGTCAACCAGAACCACTTTACTCAACCGTCATGGTTAATTTCTTCGTCAACGAAACTGTGAGCAATGAAAGCTACGTCCTGGACCTGCTGACCCGAGAGGCTGACATCGAGGTGGAGGAGAAGCCCTGGTACATAGGTCAGGTCAGAGAGGGGCCCGCGAGGTACGCTCAGGTCCATTGTAAATCCGCCCTGATCGCCCTTTCGGTCATATGTCTGAGCCTCTTCTTCACGGTCGTCGCACTGACTTCGTACATTTGCTGCCAGCGGCATAAGAAGCACAAGAAGGAACGATCTGAAATGGAAATACCTCTGAAGATAAAAAATGAATCAATGCAGGTCATGAATAGAAAACTCAGACAAATATCAAACATTTGAAGATCATTTATTTTTCAACTGTGTTGAGATGAATGTTTACAAAACTCAAGTGTAACTTTTTTTGGAAGGCAATTTTATTTGCTGAGCTTAATCCAACAAAATAAGATTGAAATGTCCCATTTAAATTTTAATATTGAAAAGTTTGTTTATTTTTTTCTCACTAAGCAATAAAATGATTATATTAATGACACCAAATGATGGCATCAGATCACAAATACATGGAAAATGATCATAAAAATGAACAATCATTAAGTGCTGAAAACATTGAAATGTTGAAACCCCTTCAATTGCTAATATTTTACAATGTTTTCCTATTTAGAAAACTGATTTAGTAAAGTGGAAAAGGCTGCTATTACGTAATAGTCTGCAAAACGGCTCACATGACATCACTGCCATTTTTTTTTATAAACATAATGTGATTGTTTTTAATGAATGCAAAAGTTTGTGAAACAAGTGTGAATATATTAAAAAAATATATCTTTATTTTTATATAACTTGCTTCTGTTATGTTGTCTTTGTGTGAATATGCCATTGCGTGGGGGTGGAATGCATGGTGTCATTGCTCTTTTGAACTATGGTTAAACGATGGCGCTCAAGCTAAAAAAAAACGTGAGTAATAACTTGTTTGGTTTCCGCCACACTTATCAACAATGAGTCATAATCGGTTTCACACATTCAAATCTAGGATATTGAAATTCAAGTTGACTTTTAAGACAGATTTTTTAAATAATTAAACAGTTGTGCCTTGTTCTGCTCATGGAAATCACTTTTTAAATATGAATTAATGAGATAAACTAAAACTTTTTAAAAGCTAGAGAAAACGTTTCACTGTAATAAGAGAAGAAACAAATGGTGTTAATAAATAAATGCTATTTTTCTATTCTCCTCTGAGGAAATTCCAGAGTAAAACACATAATAGAATATATTTGCAATAAAATAATGATACAAAACTAGGTCCAAACATATAGTCTAAAATCCCATTAGTGTAAGTTTCTGTCAAGTGACTTTCAGAGCTGTCAATAAATGTCAAGCATGCCCCCTCCCTTACAAGGACGTGCTATCATATGTCAACAAAAGCCTTTTCGGGTTTGGCTCCTTTAAGACTGAAACATGCAAACAGACCAGTGCTGGGTAATTCACAGGAAACACACATGCCTGTCAAAGTTATGCTCAGTATGTCGGCAGCAACGCATGCAGTCACGCAGCACATCAGCAGCAGCTGATCTGCGGTAATCACGTCTGGCTCAACAGTGCGTTCCACAAATAGGTCGAGGTGATATTGAATATGGACACAGGAAGGACCTTCATGAGAGGTGGCGGTCAATGAGCTACAATAACGTTCAAAATAATTAAGAACGGCATTCAGGGGAAGATGTACGACCTTCGAATGTGATGAGAGCTCTGAGTCGCTGCATCGGCTCGTTGCTCTGAGTCGAGCTCACCATTGTGAAGCTTTGAATGTGGTTGATATTTTATTCAAAGCATTTTTTAATATTATTTATTTGAAGTTTGAAAATGAATTACGCAACATTACCTACTTTTTTAAAGTTTATTTGACCCTCCTTAATACATCTATACGACAACATTAAGGAAACTATACTATTGTATACATTTAAAAAAGCTTCCTCTGTCTCTATCAAGAAACAAAACAACAAACAAAAAAGGAAATTCGACAAAAATGTAAACAGTTTTATCAAAGCTTGTAAGGTAGACTCCTTAGGTAAGCCTTTATCTCTCCTCAAATAAACCAACAATCTTAAATAATGACCAAATAATAAACCAGGAATTTAGTAATATTGTATCTACAAATATTTTCCTTGAAAATTTGTGTTAATTAATAAACCATGACAATAATATAACTCAACAAAATATTTCACATAAGGGTTGTATCCTTATATACTGTGTGTGTACAGTATATTTACTGAGACCAGTCCAAACTTTTCCTAGGGGGGCCACATTTGATGAGGTGAAAAGGAGAGGGGCCAAAATAGATACAGTGACATCGTTCTTATCTCGCCCAGAAATTCAAAATAAAAGCATATCGTTAAATAGCCCAACAGAAAATTGAGAAATCCTTCATGGAAAGGCAAAAATACTTTAAGGGATAAGCATCGACACTTAGTCGTGTTTTCATTTGACACATTGGATTTTGTCTTTAAAATCGATTCATTAGCAGATTAAATTACAATTTATTTTATTTTTGTTTGAATTCCTTCTCATATTGATCACTCATAAGAATAGCAGCAGGATATTTGATCTGAAACATCTTGGCTGTTGGGTTTTGCCTTTTGATTGAATTTAAATTATATAAATATATTGAAAAAAACAATATAAATCCCATATGCTGTTCATAAACATTGGCTTCAGAAAGGGTCTCATAAATTAAGTTGAACTATTATTGCTACAGTTCTGTTCTAATCATCTCTTAATTACTCCAACTGAGTCACACGACTTTAAATTTCAAGATCATTTTTTTTGTGTCAACATCTGCCGTGTGTGAATAATTGCAAAGGCACGATTAAACAAAAGGTTCCGTAAATTCCTTCTCAGGGAAAAGAAAAGAGTCACTCTATCTTAACTTGTTGCAACAGAAAACCAGCCAGTCCTTGAGGCCCCGGAGGCAAAAAATCAGATTCTGCAGCTCAGTGTTGTTCTCTAATAGTTTCATAATGAGTTTCAGTTGAGTTTTTTTTTTTTTCATCCTTTAACGGACGAGCAGAACCTATACCACCAAGGCTCGGGGGCCAAATCTGGCCTGGCCAAGTCATTAATGTGATCCGCCGGACAGTTAATAAAATAAAGTGATATATAAAGAAGAAAAATGACAGAAATAATTAATATAAATTTAGATCCAAAAATAAAAGAAAATATCGCCACCTGACTCATGCTGCATGTTATAGTAACTAGAAAATATACATTTTGTTGTGCCCAAGATTCAAACTATTCATATATACAGTGTAAACAGTATGTATATATATATATAAATATACGCATATATCTAAATAAACAGAACAAGTCAAATGTTTGGAAACGCTCTTGCATTCAATGTCTTTCCTTTATTTTCATGACTATTTACATTTTAGTTTATCACAGAAGACATCAAACCTATGAATGAACACGTACAGAATTACCTTCTCAACAAAACACATCTAGTTTCTTCAAAGTAGCCTTGTTTTCTAAAGAGTCATTTCCATTCAACCCACAACGATCACAGTTTGTCTCTTGACAGTTTGTTTTGTAGCCTATGAACCTTCCAGGTGTCAATACTACGCAAGAAACCACCAAAAGACAAATATGCCAAAGGCTGGGAATTTTTGAAAGACGGAAGTTGGAGGCATGATTTCACTACGAGGAGAATATTATCTGTATGTCTTGACTCAGATCAACCTCCTGAATTGAGCTGCTCTTGGTCTCATCAAAACATGGAAACTATTTCCTCGACTTTAATCTATGTTGCTTTGTTAAGTTTGATAGCTAAATGTTATTAAAGAAAAAAATACTTCATCTTCTTTTAGATATAAATCAGAATCAATATTTTATTGCCAGTGTTGTAAAATAAGTAAGTAAGTAAGTAATACTTATTTATATAGCGCTTTTCGAGACCAGGGTCACAAAGCGCTTAGAAAATCAAAACAATACTCAAAAAAGTACTAAAGATCAAGATAATACTGAGAACAACACAGGAGTTCGAGAAATTCAAGGAAAAGCCTGAACAAATAGAAACGTCTTAAGGTGTTTCTATTTGTTCAGGCTTTACATAGGAAAACGATTATTTGTGGTGTCAGCACAGAATAAAATAATGAAATAAGATAACACTCGAAATAAGCAATAGAAAAACAGATCCAAGTACAGAGGAAGCCATTCTGTGGCGATTTAAGTCTCTTTTTATGTTCTGGAAATGAATCTCTACATAATCTAGTTCAAAGTTAATGCAAAAGTAATTGTCTTAGCTTTTTAAGTCAAATTTAGAGCGGTTGTTGATACAGATAAAAAAGTGTTTGAATTTACATTCATGCATATAGACTAAAAATATACGTCAACATTGCAGCTCTTGTGGCTGCTGCTCATGTTACATTTCTCTTAATTTTCTAATAATATATATTGCCTTATATCGCTGAAATCATGACATGTTTGCTTGTTAACGTTCCAGTGTAAAAAGCTGCTCTTTAGGTCGGGTTTATTAAGACACGTCTTATAACTCAACTCCATGACTATTACAGCTAGAAACAGCTGTCCTGGAGGTCACCCCACGCCAAGACAACCACAGAGATTTTCTGCATGACCGGTCACCTCCCGGAACAGTAATCCTTCCGACAATCAAGGCATTTTTTTTTTCAGGCCGGCCCGGAGGAGACGGTGCAAGCAGTTTATCTCCGGCTCTTGACCTCGTGGCGACCCCTCTGGATGACTCAACAGGACACGCTCTCCTCTTTATTTGTAGGTTCAAGCTTAAAAAAAAAAAAAACATTTGACGTCACGCCTGACGCTTCTATGTAACCTCCGAGCCTCTTATCAACCAATCTGTCTTTTCCCCCCACAGCTCGCCATCTCTCTCCCTCTCTCCAGGAAGAAGATCTGAAATTACATTAAATTCTTAATGGTGTAGACAGCGAGTAATTACCATCAGTCTCTGCCTGATCCCGTTTCAACATCGGCTTTATTGTTTGGTTCGGCTCCCTGAAATCAAACAAATAAAGAAAACAATGGAGACGACCAGATTGGGTTACGCTGCTTACTACCCCTAACTGCTGAATGGCCACAATCTTTCGACACCAAATTTGACCCAACGAGAACCACCTCCCTCGTGTAGGGTCGCAGTTTCAACTCCTCCTGCTTAAGTATATATAAGTAATAATCTTGTATTTTCGTTGGAGGTTTTCCAGCCTCGTGTCAAATTCACGTCACACATATTTGTATTTGTCACGAGCACACATGTGGGGGGGTTGTTTTTGAAACACCTGCGTGACTTAAAATAGACACTCCCACTCTCACACAATTGTGCCTGAGAACACATGCTGACGAAGGTTTTCATGGAATGTGACCGCGAAGAATCTTAAAAAAACAACTGTGTAATCTTTTGTGTGTTTCCACTTTCGGGTGTTGTACAAAGGTAAGGTGTATTAAAGCATGAATCAAAAAAGCAAAGTGCGTGCGTGATAATTAATCGTACTTAACCCTTGTGTTAGGTCAAGGTGGCCCGAAAACTAGTAAAGGGCTGATGAAGCTTCATGAAACAGTGGCATATTGTTTAGAGGTCAGTAGGTGGCGCCATCAGTTTAAAAATAATGTGATGTTTCATTAGAACAGTTGTTCAAAACAAAGTGAACATAATATTAAATAATATATTAGTTTTGACTGACACAAAAATAAATAAATACATAAGAAAAGAACAATTAATAAATCAGTCAATCATACAAAAAATAAATGTTTCAGAAAATCATAGATAAATGGACCCAAGTGTGTGTAGTGGACATGAAGTGTATGTTCAACAATTTAATCGCACACGTACAACTTCACGAAACATACAACAGAAGGATGAAAAAACAGCGTTAATAAACTAGAGCTAAAAACGAAGAACAAATTAAAAAAAACAAAAATAGGATGAAAATACAGGAAAACGTTACAAAATAGAGGTGTCGACCCCTGCAGAAAATGAGTTTGGACTATGTGACACCACGGACTGGAACCAGAGGGCTTAAGTAGTGGCAGCTGGTGATGAATGCTGATTGGTTTCAAGTTGAGTGTTGTGTTTCATCTTTTTAAGTTGAGAAGAATGTTAATTATAGTACCTCAATTATTTAAAAGTTTTCAACACCGTCTAATTAATAAGAAGTCATGAACAACTTTCTGTTGTTTCTAGTTCACACTAGATACCTCAACAACAGCAGTGGGACTTTGAGAATCCTAGTAAATGTCACAGGCTTGAAAATGTCATCAGTAATTGCTGCATAATGTGGTTTTTTTTATATATATAAATTGTGAAATCTTCCCCAGTGTATATATTAACAAGCCTTTGGCTGGGCATTGGTCCAATTAAATAAAGCCGAGCATAATATTTTGTTGACCCAAGTGCAGAGTGGAGCATCGAGTAGCTTATTCCCGACAAACCTGTTGTGCTGGATGTTGCAAGCGTCGGTAATTAAAGCTCCGTTTCTGAATGCGAGTTCACGCTTAAAACGTTGCCTCAGAAATGACCTGCGGATGCATCGTTGGTTTTATTCTGTTGGTTAATTACCTTGTAATAATAGAAATTGCCTCGAATTCACAACGCTGGCTCAATGATTGTCCGACCTTTGAGATGGACACATTATTTAAAAATATATAGATTTTTCATTTTTGTTTGGAATTCTGTCTACTCTCAGCGGGAGTGACTATTAACATGTGTTTTATTATTTTTCCAGTTTTTTTTACTTTCTTTCAAAATTTCTGACATTAACCGCTCACCCACCAGCGCCACGTACGCTGTCTGCCATCTGCACTACACAGGGGAAAGCGTAGCTGTGTCTCAAATCGCATACTTTCGTACTTAAACTTAGTATTTTTAGTGCATAAGTGCGTCTCAATTCTTAGTATGTGAAATGCACACTAAATTGAGTACGGATCAATGGGAACTTCCTACCCTAAATGGTAGCCATTTTAGTGACGTTGCCGTTACATCATATATATATATATATATATATATACTTACAGGTGCATTTTCAGCCAGCAGTAGAAGGATGACACGTCTTCGGTGTTGATACCGGCGTAAATATCTCGCGAATATTTAGTTTCTCATATTTCTTGATCCAAACAAAACGTGCTGCCAGCAGGTGTCGATAGTGTTCCTACAGCTGGTTGCAATCATCGTTAAATAGTAGTAGAAGAAGAAGCTGTCGCGTCATTTTCAGGTTAGTGCGTAGCGGCAGTGTTTGATTTGAGACGTACTTATATCTGTCGAGAATTTGCGCACTAGTTAGTACGTACTACTATCCTGATGCATACTAACCGCCATAACACAGCATGGGATTCAACCGTGAAGAGAACAACCTTTCCAACATGCCAGACGCCATCAAGTGGGTTGAAAAGACAAACTAGAGTCAGATCGAGACCCTGATGAGGATACCGTGCATGCAGATGAGGTGGGTTTCTGACAGTTTTTGCAGAAGTTCTTTGGTTATGCAGTTAAGAGTGTCTGATCTCAGACAATCTTGGGGGTCGAACATGCTGGATGTGGAGGTCCCGGGCTGGAAAGATGAAATGTCCAACCGTAGATTTAGACAGATTTGTGAACAATATTGAAGAGAAATGGTTATTTTGCGTATGTAGAAAATGTTTTACCTCTTTGAGTTCATCTCACAAAAGAGAGAGCTCAAACAAAAGTGTCGCGTTTGTATTTTTCTTCAGTATTTATGCCGGTATCATTTTTTTTAATAGACATATAATAATAAAAGCAATTATTTCAAAGAAAGTTTTAGCCAAACAAAATGGACTCAGTACTTCTGTTGTTTTTTTTTTTCTGTGCCACTAATCAATCAACAACGCTTCACAGGTTTTGAGGAGTTCTCAGGACTATACGGCATTAAACGTCAAGGAAGAGAAGGAAGTTGTCACAGAAAAACAGTATATTACTTCGACTGAAGATCCACCAAAAAGTGGGTTTTTTACCCTCCGCTGCCTCGACAGAGAGACACCAGGGACGGTGACAGGCCCCCTCAGCCAAACTGACCACTCAAGCACATCTGCAGCGACTGTCAGCAGGAAGCGTCTGTCAGTGCTGAGCTTTTTGAAGACGGCAGGATGAATAGATGATCTACTTCAGCTGTGATGATGGCCAACTAGTGAAGGAGTGAGTGAGTGAGTGAGCACGACAGCTCAACGTGAAGCCTCTTAAATATCCAAGCAATCCAAACAAACAGTTATATTTAATGAAAACTAAATCAATTACAAAATAAGAAACAAAACTTGTCTCACCGACTCATCAGAATTACCCAATTTCTCATATTAAGAATTATACAAAGACCAGATGTTTAGGTCGGTATGTTCCTAGTATGTTCTTAGTATGTTGTTAATGTTAAGTTTCTATTTTATATAGATTTTTATCATCATCTTTATCATGGATACGAGGATGAGCATCATCAGAATTGATGGTTGTCAGTACTGAAGGGTTGAATTCTTTCTTTATTTAAAATGTTTTAATGCAAATAATTTCTTCCTTTTTTTAAATGATAGTTTCCATTTTGAAAGGTATTCTTTTTTATTTTGATCGATTTATATATAGATGGATGGATGGATGGATGGATGGATGGATGGATGGATGGATGGATGGATGGATGGATGGATGGATGGATGGATGGATGGATGGATGGATGGATGGATGGATGGATGGATGGATGGATGGATGGATGGATGGATGGATGGATGGATGGATGGATGGATGGATGGATGGATGGATGGATGGATGGATGGATGGATGGATGGATGGATGGATGGATGGATAGATGGATGGATAGATAGATAGATAGATAGATAGATAGATAGATAGATAGATAGATAGATAGATAGATAGATAGATAGATAGATAGATAGATAGATAGATAGATAGATAGATAGATAGATAGATAGATAGATAGATAGAACATTTTAATATATAAATAATACATTTTTTTACTTATTTTAATTTTAATGGCACTTATATACTTCCATAGTAGTGTAGTTTCACTGATTATGCAATACTTTTCGCTTGTACCGAAAAACTTGTCAACTTATGTGAACTGTTGGCTTTGGATTCATCCCGGAGCCTCTTCCTATCAAGCAGCTGTGGAGCAAATAGGGAATTGTGGCATTAGCACTGCAGATCATCTGCTGGGAGATTAGCAAAGTCTGCTGCCGCATGGCTGAGCGAGCCACATTAAAAGTGAGCCGAGTGTGTCTTGGATTCTTCTATGTGTGTCTGATGGGTTTTTAAATGACGTGTGGACTTGTTTAAAAAGTGCTCCAGGTTAATTCAAGCAGTCTTATCCCAGACTCCGGCCGTAAATGGGAACGCCTTGTATGGTCGTACCAGCACCTTATATCAGAGGTCCTTGTTAATATTAGCCACTCATGTGTGTCGGGGAATTTGTTAAGGAAGAACAACTGCTGACCACATTTGAGGAAAAGTAGTTTATGACAGAAAGAAAAAAAAGCTCTAGATCAGACATTCGGCCCTTTGACTGTATTTATGTCGACCTAGATCATGTAGAAACTAATGTAATTATATTATCCAAACACAACTTTTATGTTTTTGTTTGAAGGACTTTTCTACCCTTTTGGGAGTATTTGCTGCCCCTCAAAAAGATTTAAGAGAATGTAAAACAATATATTTTTATTATAGTTTTCGCTTTCTTAACTGTGCTTGATGGCCCCTCAAAACAACATTATATAAATTATGGCCCCTTAGGAAATGACCACCCTTTTGGTTGTCCTGTATTAACATGTGTATAAATTAATTATTTTTGTGATTGTTCTAATGTCAGTACAAGTAGGGGTAAACTATTTAAATGTAGATTGTTAAGTTCCATACATAACACCATGAAAAGAAGCTGAAAACTATTATTTCAGGACCACAAGAGGAGCTACAACTAGTAATAATATGTAAAAAATGATGTTTCCACGATGATGTTTTGAAATTGTTACTTTATAAAGCTCTCCTCTTTCTGAAATCTCAGCGAACGAGTGGTTACGAGAGCAGACCAATATGACAAACCTCAACGCCAGACCAATCACAGCAGAGTGGGTGTGGTTATGGTAAGCAAGATGAATTCTCCTGAGAAACCAAGTCTTTTTTTCAGTGGGTGGGGCTTAAGTACATTTTCTAATGTAAATATTTGAATGAAAAGAAGGTTTTGTACAAACAGACTCTTACTGACGAGGAGAATAGATGTCGATGAACTATTTAAGACACACTGAAATTGCTCTAAACGAAGACCAAAATGAGGAAATGCCAGAGAAAGACGAAGAAGAAATTTTCTTAGTCGGAAATCCAACAACAGGAAACATCTTATGACAGTTGACACTAACCTGATTTTCACTAACTGACCTAATAGGCTGCTAGCAGTTTGAAACATTTAAATTTAAGACACTGATCAAGTTTTCGATTCTGGACAATAATCAATAATGGTTTAACGAAGTAAAAGGTGAAGAGGGTGTTCTTCAAAACATTGTGAGCAAGCAGCATTGTGAATAAAAAAATGTAACCACCTACGTTTAGACTGTTCCCAAAACCACGCCCTCAAAAGTTGTATAGGTTTGATGTGGAAAGTTTTTGTCATGGATCCTTGACAAACCTCACAGTCCTACAGTCCAGCTTGATTGACAGGTCATTATCCAGTCATTGAAATAATGGGCCACTCCCAATGTCTGTTTTTTTCCAGCCCTATACGTTCCTCGATTTACTTAAATCTTTCATTTTTGTGTCAGAGCATTTCCTTCCTTCTCTCCCGAGTGTGAAACGGATTGTAAGTAATAAAACATGTTGTGTATCCTCCTTTTATTGCAAAAAAAAAAAAAAAAAGAACAAATAAGAAAAAGGCCCATTGGCTACAATGACGGTCCCTGCAGGACACGAATTGTGTTTTCCCGTGTTACTATGAAACACTGAAACACTCAAAACGTGTCTGTCAAATCATATATCCTCACACAGGGATGAATTATTAACCTTCAGTGATATAAGCCTCTTAGTGGCTAAGAAGCTCGATGGCGCTCATCATCTCTGTTTATCATGTGTTTGTGGCAGCTCCGAAAATCTCTTTTGTCAAAAGGTTAATCCACAGATTTAATAGAGGATTTATGCTTCTTTTAGGTTCATAAAAATAGATCTATGGCCGGATGACACATCGGCGCTGATAGGATAATTGTGTTGTGTCGCTCCATTAATGCAGATGTAGAGAAAGTGAGTGTTACGTTTAAATATCTCCCCCCAGAGGACCTTCTTTTCTCGTTCACATCCCTGCTAGTCACGTTTTATAGCAAAGGGTCTGAGACATTAAGTTACCAAATGAATCACAGTCACAGATTTTCTTCCCCCATGAACCTTAAACCTCACAGATACGATGTGTTAGCAGGAAACTCCTCTCATCACCTGACCATCTGACCGACTAGACGGATAATCTTCCGCTTCCTCTCTGAGCAGAAATACAGGATTCCACTCGGTTATGTGTTATCAGCCACATTATGAAGGGTGAGTGAATAACCCCGTGACGGGAGCAGCCCAGAGAGGAAGTACTATGAGCAATAATCCCGGTGTGTTTTTAAAATATCCGTTTGTAATGATATCTTCGTGGCATCATTCCGTTACGGATCTTTAAGATATTATAAAACTGTTTATATATATTGATATTATGTTTAGAGGTCACATATTGTGTTTAAAAGTTTCTCAAAGCTTTATTCTTATTCAACTCATTTAAGTTATTTAAGACCTTTGTTTAAGGATTTTTATTATCTTTTTACTTCTTTTACTTGTCCATTTTTGAGGAAATATATTTTTTAAATCGTTTCTTCATATAATTATGTTTTTATTAAATGTATTTATAATTACATTTTGCACTATAACGAAACCAAAATAACAATTTAGGCCTATATATTTGTGTTTATTTATTCATTAAATATAATGATTTCTTAAGGATCTTTTAATAAAATTTAAAAAAGGTTGTCAAAAACACAGATTATATGAATGCCTGTGGAGAAAAATGTACAATAAGGGTTGAAATACGCTACTTAGTGGAGGTTTGTGAGTGCTTTTCTCGATAGTGAAAAACAGTCTTCAAGTAAATAATTTATGTCATTTTCAAACTCGCAGGAAGGAAAAAAGTTGAAGCAGATGGAAGAGGATATAATGAACGATGTGTCGATACTAAAAGATGATAGTTTATGTATTATAGTAGTAGTGGTGCTTTTATTGTCATTGCAAAATACAACGAGATTCAAAAAGTGATAAAATTGAGTGCATCAAAAATGTTGTTAAAAGTGTTAAAATGTGTTAAAATGTGCACTACAGTGATTAAAAAAGACAATAGTAAATAATCAGTCGACATAAATCCCTGTACCGCAGTAAAACACACATATCTCTATTCATTCTGTCATGTTATTGCCTATGTTATTACAAGATAACATGTCAATTGCTGTGTTAAGACTTATTTTTATGGCATTTGATGGTAATATATTTGCACTGAAGTGCATCCCGGAAGGGAAAATGAAAATAATCCAAATTAAATGCCTTAATCTGAATTTGCCATCCCTGAAAATTATAGACGATGAATGGTAGATTCGTAGTTCAGGTCTGGACCTAATGTTCGTGCTGCTTTAACTTAAATTAAGTCACTTCACTGCATGTTTTCTGTCATCTATGCCAGGAATGTTGTTTTTTACTTTTTGGGGGTTCAGGAGGTCACCACGACTTTTTGAACTTTGGCAGCAAACTGACCCCAGAATTAGACGCAGTAAACATACCCCAGATGAAAGGCACAAACAGAAATCAGATGTCGGTGTGTGTACATTTATTTAACCTAAAAAAAAAAAGGAAATACACTCCGATAGATTCAGGACAAAATTGTGCGTCATCGTTTAGACATCATGATCATTTAACTGGTTTTACTCCATCAATAATTAATCTAAAAAAATCTCTGCAAAAGTTACTTTTTTTGAGACGCAAATGTATTTGCACTCAATAAGTAAGCTCTCAAGCTTGAACTCTGCCTCTAGCGAAAGTGTTAGGTACTACATCCTGCAAATTTCCCAAAGTGACTATAAAAAATGTTTAATTATTAGATACGACAAAAATATGTTTACAATATCAAACAAGAAAAAAACAATTAAAGATGATTATTTACACTATTATTGTATCATTCACATTATACTGATTTAAAAAAACGAACTTTTTTTGGTTTTAAAATCAATTCCCCCCGTTAAAATAATAGAAATCACGTGTAAAAGAAAGTTATTATTACTGTTATTTTTTTTACATGATTTTGGATTATCCAGAATTACTTTTGTAATCTAGTAAAAGTACTACGTGTGTGTAGCACAGGTTTTTCAGTGAGAACACTGTAGCTGTATCGGTTCCAAGCCATTGTTCTTCTGGTGACGTTTAAATAAAAACACGAACATTTCACATCTTGTTTGAAAGTAGCAATTGAAGCCATGAAAAAAAAACAAAAAAAAACACTCATCTCGGGCCCAGTAGTTCTTCTTCGTGTGGCATGTTTCCATTAACCAGACAGGGCCTATAAAAGTGACGGAGAGGTGCTTTAGCCCATGTTTGCTTTGCGGCGTAGACCCATATCTGGTAATGGCAGAGATCAATACCTGACCACCCACTCATCATTCAACCCAACAAGCTCACGTTGTCTTCAGAACTAACTGGCCCCTCGATCTGACCATTATATTGTCATGTGTTATGAGTATCGCAAAAAGAAGCGCCGGGGCAACAAATGTGGGCAACAAACGTTGTCAGGATGTTTGAGGAATGACCCGTGAAGGCCTCGCTCTGCTGCACAATGGAAACCCCCCCATTACGGCTGACAGGCGGCACCTATCCTGCTCATTAGGTGCTGAACCTCTCGGCTACAGTTCAAGTAATGACGCTGAACTTTAAGATACCGCCAAACACCCTTTCAGTATCGTCCGCGCTAATTGACCGTATCATTTCATTTTTTTTCGTAATCATACATTGATGCTTTTCCCCCCTTTTTTAAAGAGATATTTGAAGAATAATATAATGTCCGTTTGATTTTAACCTCAAAAGAATGTCTGGGATCCATGATAATACTTTTTTTTTTTATTGAAAATCTGTCACAACTCACAAACTACAACCTTCCATAGAGCATATGGCTGCAGCATTAGACGAGTACTAATACATGATAGTAGACGCATCATGATATTAAAAAAAAGCTTATATGTCCGAGGCTAAGATCAATATACAATTAAAAAAATAACACATACATTTCCCCTTTTTTTTTAAAATAAATTACTCATTATAATCATATTGATATTAAAGAAAGCAAGTAATAAAAGTTCATTTAATAAAGAAAAAAATTGGATTAATCACAAAAAAATCAGACCAGACCAACTATAATCCAACCTTAATATTAAAAGGCACTTTACGAAATGATCCATTGCCTTGTTGTGCTTTATTTGAAAATCACTTTGGGGTTTATTTTTTTTCCTACCAAAAGTCAGGCACTTGCAAATGAGTCGTGGCCTGTTTTAACGCTGACGCCATTTGTGTCAGCACTGTGGTAGCTTTGCAAAACAAATGACACGCATCGACGCACACCAGCCAACAATCACGGACGACAAGTTAGAACTTTACATGTCTGTGATGCAGTCATAACCACCGTGATGTCTGAATGTTACATTCTTTTGTTGCACATGCAAACAATAACCAAAACAGCAAAACAAATTTCAGTTCATCAAAAAATGCACTGTAGGTCCATATAGTAAGTAAGTAAGTAAGTAAGTAATATTTATTTATATAGCGCTTTTCGAGACCAGGGTCACAAAGCGCTTAGACAATCAAAACAATACTCAGAAAAGTACATACTTTAAAGATCAAGATAATACTGAGAACAACACAGGAGTTCGAGAAATTCAAGGAAAAGCCTGAACAAATAGAAACGTCTTAAGATGTTTCTTAAAGGAGTCAGTAGACTCCATCAAGCGCAAAGAGAGAGGAAGATCGTTCCAAAGCTTAGGAGCAACAGCCTGAAAAGATTTCTCTCCTCTGGTCCTGAGCCGTGTGGAACCATAAGTAGATTCTGATCCACAGACCTCAGAGCCCGAGCTGGGGTGTAAGGCTGGATCAGATCAGTGATGTAAGGAGGAGCCTGACCATGAATAGATCTGAAAGTAAGAACCAGAATTTTAAAGTTGATCCTGAAAGAAACTGGAAGCCAGTGAAGAGTTTTAAGGATCAGAGAAATGTGAGTTCTTCTACTTGAGCGGGTCAGAATTCTCGCTGCAGAGTTCTGAATCAACTGCAGACGAGACAGCTCCTTCTTGTTAAGACATGAAAACAAACTGTTACAATAGTCCAGACGAGAAGAAACAAACGCATGGATTACAAGCTCCAGATCATGTTCCGACAACATTTTCCTAAGTTTAGAGATTTTTCTCAGTTTATATTTATTTATATAAGTAAATAACACATTTGCTGTTAGTTCCAGTTTATTTATCGACTCGAGTCTTTCTGCAAGTTGTCAGTGTTCAGAGTCTGAAGGGAAGCAGGGTTACAAGAAAAGAAAAAAACGTCTACAAGTAACCTCTGTTGAGATCTCATTTTTCCTCTGCATGCGAGAGGAAGAATGAGTTTGTTCAGTTTGATGTTGAAGTGATGCAAGAAAAGGAGGCTTTTAAGCAGGATCAGAAGGTTCAGATGTCACGGCCACAAAGGTGCCGGAGAGAGAGAGCGAGAGAGAGTGAGAGAGAGAGGGGTCAGGTAGGCCGAAAGATAAAGGCAAGCAGCTGTAAATGGAGATATGAGGAGGGAAGGGCAGGTGGGGAACGAAGGGTAGTACTTGCATATCTCCTGTCGCTGTACAATTTTTTTTACTTTTACTAGCGGATCTATTGATGATCTACCAGTGCAGACGAGTCAAAGAGGGAGTCCGGGGGACCACGTTGGGCCCTTTGGCGGTCATTGTGAGGCCCTCATGAGGTCGGAGTAAAACTGATAGAAGAGCAGAACGTGTTTCTGACAGCTTACAATTTTATTTTGTATTTATTATTGTACTGACACGGAGAATATATTTGTTAAGTTCTTTATTTAGCACTATTTACTTTTTTCTTGGTCCTTTTAGTGAATATTTCTTGCCCCTTAAAATAATTTGAGTAAATATTGAGATCATATTTAGAACAAAAAAAGTTTTTATATATATATATTTTAATGGTTTATACACATTTTATAGGTGTATTTAGATCTGTTTATTGGGGCCTTTATTTTTATACGTGTTTTGTTTTTGGCTTTTTGTAAACAAGCAAGTAAGTAATAGTTATTTGTAAAGCGCCTTTCTAGACCAGGGTCACAAAGCGCTTGATCAATCAAAAGCAATACACAGTTAAAAATACATACAGATTAAAAAAGTCTAAAAGGCCAAGACAACACAGAACCAAATACAGGAGTTCCAGAAAATCAGGGAAAAGCCTGAACAAATAAAAATATATTAAAATGTTTCATGAAGGAGTCAGTAGATCCATCAAACACAGAGGGAGAGGAAGATCGTTCCAAAGCTTAGGAGCTGAATTGTGTTCAGGAACCATCAGTAGATTCTGATCCACAGACCTCAGAGCCCGAGCTGGGGTGTAAGTCTGGATCAGATCAGTGATGTAAGGAGGAGTCTGACCATGAATAGCTCTGAAAGTAAGAACCAGAATTTTAAAGTTGATCCTGAAAGAATCTGGAAGCCAGTGAAGAGTTTTAAGGATCGGAGAAATGTGAGTTCTTCTACTAGAGCGGGTCAGAATTCTCGCTGCAGAGTTCTGTATTCACTGCAGGCGAGACAGTTCCTTCTTGTTTAGACATGAAAATAAACTGTTACAATAGTCTAAACGGGAAGACACAAATGCATGGATTATAAAATCCAGATTGTGTTGTGACATAATTTTTCCTAAATTTAGAGATTTTTCTCAGTTGAAGAAAACAGTTATTAGTCAGTTTTCTGCAGTGTTGAACTAGAGACATGTCTTTGTCAAATACAACACCCAGGTTTCTCAGGCTCAGTTTTACAGACTGACCTTATTCACCCAAGTACTGACACAACCCTGGAACCTTATCATCAGACGCAATTACCACAGTTTTAGTTTTGTCCACATTTAGCTGCAAAGTGTTTTGACTCAGCCATTGCAGTCCCACTTTGCATGAGAACATGAATTTAACGCAAAAAACATGCATTTGTTTCACCTTTATTGCTGGTTCACCTCAGGCAAAAACTGGAATTATAGACCACTTAAGACGCCTCATAACAGATCAAACTTTGTTTACAAGAACACTCGCTGCAGAATGTTCTTCTCGAGGAAGTCCTTGAGCAGCAGACAGTTAATTCAGGGCATCGGCACCTCAACAGTCGGTAAAGAACGTGGGAAACATCATTTTTTGCAGCGAGCCAACACAATTTTTGAATTTTAGATGTTGTGTTTTTTAATATCAAATGTATTTATTTTGATTTATTTATGTTTTAGTAGTTGTAATATGTTACTCTACTGTTCCATCCTCTATTCATGGATGATGACAGTCATCGTCTGAACACTGTCATGAGTGATCAGAGAAGCAGATGGAACACAAAGGCTCCTCCCATGATGCAATACTAATAGACTCAGGGACTCATTCATTCCTAATGCTATTAGATTATATAATTCTGAATTTGGGGGCAAGCGCAGAGTGAAAGTATGATGTATTCTGTTCAATATTAATATTTGTATCCTTTTTCTTCGAGTCATTTCGTTCTTTATTTTGATCCATGTTCTTTATACTTGCACTTAGTTCTTTTGTTTGCACTTTGTTCTTGTTCTGTTTTTATGAAACTTGCTGTGAACTGGAACCTAATTTCCCAATGGAGACCTCCAGTTTTTTTGCTCTTTAACAACTGTATCCTCACAAAAGTTTTCTCGAGTAAAGAACCAGCAACATTTTTGTTGTTGAATTTACAACCTAAGCCAAAGTGTAGTTGCCTAGCCTTGTGGGACATCATCATCATGAGAATTAATATAAATAAAATGACCATACAGTGGACAAAAACAACCCTGAATATATGGGAAATCCTCATGAGAAATTCAACACATTGCATGAACCCACTTTAGTCCATGTTCTGATGATCCAATCATGATCGAAGATCGTGGCAAACCGAAGGATTAGATGAAAACACAAGAGTCTATATTCATCATAAAATTAATCTTACATATCGTGCCTTTAAAGATCAAACTGGTGATGTATGTTTTTTCAAGTCGAGTAATACCATTTTCAATCTGAAAAGCCTTTTGAACGCATTTTCCTGCTGAAATACCATCAGTTAATAATATTCCTCTGCTTAAGAGGAAAGACCTTTGAAATCTCAAAACAAATTCATCTTGAGTCCAAATATCTGCATAAACCTCCGTCATAGAACCCAACGACCAAAGGCACCACGGAGTCAAATTCGTCTCTGGCTTAACATTTAACATCTGCGGACACTCAAAAGAAATTGAGGCTTATTCCGTCTATACAATCACCGCCGGTTGATTGAAGATTAAATGATTATCTGGCACATGTGCTACATTTGCACTGTCACATGCGCCTTCAACTGATTCACTTTCAGTTCCTCTCCCGACAGATCGGTTTCCATATTACAGGGACATTAATTATTCATCTATAGTTGCTTGGCCGGCCTTTTGGAAAATAAAGCAAATCCTTTGGACCCCAAGCTATAGAATAGCCCGGGCGACCTCTCCGCTGACCCCTGCGGCATTGTCCGTCGGACTCCTACAGCGTGAAATAGGAGCTCAGGTGGAGATTATTTCCCGACGTGTAAAACTCGTCTCTACGGCAGCGCGAGGACATAAACTGCTTGGACGGCAGTGCGTGTGTGTGCAGTGCTTGAAGAAAGGTTTCCTTTGTATTGTGCAAAATGATATCTTTGCAGTGTAACCATCTCCGTTACAGGGGGAAGAGATTGTGTTACGCTCTGGATTTGCTTCAGAGAACTGGACAAATGAGCATGTGCGGGGCCCGGCTTCGGACTCTCCAAGTGGCTCGGTGGATTCACAAGGGGGTGGCGAGCTCGGAGATTAAATAAAAAAAAAAAAAACAACCATCCTACAAATAAATTACTCAAATCAACCGTTATTTTCAGCATTCATTTTAATCGAGTGATAGAAAACACCACACATATGTACACTTTTGCATAACAGTTGTATTAAGTCACAAGAAATACTGAGAAATAATCTTTGACAAAATGAAGACGTGTTTTTTTTTTTTTATGATTCATTATGAGGGTCGTTATGATAAACCAGGCGTCTTGCGAACGCCACCTGGGATCGTAACCCTAGCTAGCCAGGTGGACAATGAATGAAGATTGTGTCGTGTGGGATCAGCTGGTCTCATCAAGAGAAAGAAACGGCATCAAAGATAAGCCCGGAAGCCACTTAAAGACAGTGGATTATAAACCTGCATCTTCTTGACTGATTATTGTTATTATAGATAATAAATGTGTTTGTATACACAAATGTAGACTCTAACATATCTATAAGGTGTCTCGCTGCGCTAGTTTCGACCACTTTGGCATCATAAAAAAATGCAATAAATGTTCTTTGTATGCGTTTGCTTCCATTAAGGATCGTGAAAGAAAGTTTGGTGTCATTATCTAGTGAGTTAAAAGCTGCCTTTAAACTTAATTATTGATGTGCTTATGAAGCTTCATGAAGCAGTGTCAAATCCTACAGAGGTCAGTAGGTGGTGCCCAAAGTTTTAAAAATATCATGAAGCCTCATGAAGCTGATGTAGGGGTTGACATTTTATTAAAAAACAAGACTGAAAAATTAGAGCTTTTCGTTTAATTCATCATAGAGAAAAAACATAATTTATTGTCAGAACATTGAATTTCTACAATATTAAAGAAAAACATGAATCAATCGTCGAGTACAGGTAATAATGCAAAAAAAAATGTGCATCGTTGCATCTTTGTTTTAGCAGCCAAATTATTATCTTTTTTAATCACAGCAGAAATGTGATTCTTGATAAACTTCATTTCCCTCAGTGGTTCAACTCAGGGTTACATGTTGTCTATTCACACTGGTAGTTTACCAATGAGTTGTAGAAAAAAAAGCACAGATATGTTACATGTATTACAATATTACCACAGCGAGGGTGTCAATCTCGTGCCCTGGGCGGCTGGTAATACTGCTGAGTGGGTCTCGTCCGCCGGGGCTGTCCGTCTCCGCCTCGACGGAACTCTAGAGAACTGTCGTAGTACCCGTCGTCTTCCTCCTGCCAGTTTACATTTGATATGGTTGTGATGTTACTGTGGGCAATCAGATCAATTGTCAATCAAATCACTTGCGGTGATTTTCTTTCACCGAGAATCCCTTTTTGTTTTGTTTTTTTTGTAAAAAAAAGGTTGTGAAGGTAATTCTGAAGTTCTCACCATAACAGGAAGTGGCTTGATGTTGTGCAACAACACTTCCTCGCAGTTGCCGTAGTCGCTGAAGACCACCACTGCCGTGGAGCCGGACGGATGCACGGCATCTATCCTGGCGTGGTAGAACTTGGTGGAAAAGACAAAAAATTAGATGAACATCTGATACTATATCTCAAATATCTAAATTAATGATAAGAATTATTAAAACAATTATAATTATAGCCAAACATGCTTTAAATTACGTTAAAATCATGATCATCTTTCCTATATAACAAATAATCAGTAAAACTTTTCTTTCACAAGACAAACTTGACAGTAGTGATGGATTAGTGAAGCCTCATGAACAGTGTCATGTTTTTAGAGGTCAGTAGGTGGCGCCATCAGTTTAAAAATGACGCAACAGTTATAGTAACTAGTACAGAGACCGCCATCTAGTGGACTCTGAAAATAGTGACACTGCTTCATGAAGTTTCATCAGACCATCACTTCTTGACATACCTTGCTGTCCTCCCAGTATAAAGCCAGGCACTGGTCTCCAGGTCTCCAAGCCTGGTCCTCAACGTGGTGGCCTCTTTCTGGTCCTCTCGAGCCTTGACCTCTGCCCTGCCCGGTCCTTTTCCGTGGACCAGGGTTATTATTGGGAGCGTTCGCCCTGAACCCGGGCGGCTCTCTTACTGGCGGCTCTCTTCCTGGAGGCTCTCTTCCTGGATGCTCTCTTCCTGGTGGCTCTCTTCCTGGTGGCTCTCTTCCCGGTGGCTCTCTTCCTGGTGGCTCTCTTCCTGGAGGCTCTCTTCCTTGAGGATCTCTTCCTTGAGGATCTCTTCCTGGCGGGGCGAACGGCGTCGACTTAATCGGTCCGGTTCTCTTTGGCTCCATGTCTCCGTTGAGGAAACATGCATTGCCCGTTGACAGATGAGCACCTTGGGATGTTTCGGAGATATTGGGCCGGTGGAAAGGTTCTCCTCGTGAGCTGAACTTTAGAGGGCCACCCTCCCGCTGGGATTCGTTCGAATCGGTTTGATGATTCCTGCCTTTTCTTCTGGCATAGCTGGAATCTTCAGACGTATTGTCAGTTTGTCTCGGCCCCTTACCATCCTGGTTGTTAGCAAAACTACGAGGAGTTTTTGAACCTTGAATGGGGGGATTGTCCCTCGGCCCTCTCCTGTTAAACGATCCAGGAGCGTGTCCTCCGCCTCGATCTTCATTCCGAGGGCGCTGGTAGAAAGACCCGCTTGACTCCGATGACGGCTGAGGTTCTTTGACACTTCTCAAAGAGGCTGGTAATGAAGCTTGAAAAGGCTGCTCTTCCCGGGCGTCTCGTCTCTGCCGGTCCGACGGTCCACACGGCCACCTCTCTTGGCTCTTCCACTGCTGGGCCGGTGCCGAGCCGTGGAAGTGAGAAGGACCCTCCTGCCCTGGCTTCGGGAAGTCGGCGTCCCTGCTGAAGCGAGGCGGTCGGTCATTCTTCTGCTGCCTATGGTCGGGATGTGTGGAGTATTTGGACTGAAAGGTATCCTTGGGAAAATAATTGGAGGAGTTGTAGTGGGATCTCCTGTCATCGTTCCCAGAAGGAACCCTTGGTTCTAGGAAAAGAAAAGAACGTAGGATGAAAAAAAAAAAACGCTTAACTCTTACCCACTACATTAATAAATTGATTTGATTGAAGGATTAAAAACAATTGCTATATACTTTACAAAATCAAATTATTTGACTCACCATCAACGGAGAAAGATCCCATCTTAGATTCCAGGAAATCAAAAAGAGTACTTGGTCCAGACGGCCTTGCTCCTCCTCCATCTTCCATCTCTTCATCCCGCCTGGATCGACCCCTTCCCTTTCCTCTACCTGAACGATAAAATCGGAATAAACAAGGTTAAAGTCACCATGTTTGTGGAGCTAAAATCCTGGTTTTAAAGAACTACTCAATCTTGAAAACATTACAAATATTTACACTAATCAAATACACCCTAAAGCTAAGCTTTCAACTTTTTCCTAACTTAAAAAATTGCGTTTAAAGTTCCTGACCTCTTGGCGGAGGCCGAGTAGGTTCAACGGCCGGCGGGCTCGGGCTGCCGCCGATAGATCCCGTCAGAAGGCAGTTCAAGGAAGCCTCAAGGTCGTTGTTGTTTGCCAGCAGCGCCTCACGAGCAGCCTCTCTGTTGAAGCCCATCTCCATGATGTCTCCGAGTGCACGTTCATCCACCTGCGGCATAGAGAACGTGTTCAAAAAGTTGTGCAAACGCCGGCGGAGACACGTGTCCATCTGTTTGTTTGTGAGGGTTTTAGTTTGTCTTGCACGTGATAAAGTAAAACCTTTGATAGACCTTTATCCCTTGTGATCAAGGTGACCCAAAAACAAATGTGTTTGTGGTACCCCTTGCATTGTCTCTGGGTCAAAGTGAGTCAAAGGACCGAAAACAAATGTGTTTGTGGTATCCCTTGTGTTGTCTCTGGGTCAAGGTGACCCGAAGGATATAAGTGCACATTGTTATTTTAAAATAAACTGAACTGAAAACAAATGTGTTTGGGTCACCTTGACCCAGAGACAATGCAAGGTTTACCAGGAAGGAACGAAAGAAAATGTGTTTGTGGTATCCCTTGTGTCGTCTCTGAGTCAAGGCGACCCAAAGGACGGAAAACAAATGCGTTTGTGGTATCCCTTGAGTTGTCTCTGGGCCAAGGTGACCCAAAGGACCGAAAACAAATGCATTTGGGGTATATCTTGTGTTGTCTCTGGGTCAAGGTGACCCGAAGGACCGAAAACAAATGCGCTTGTGGTATCCCTTGTGTTGTCTCTGCGTCAAGGTGACCCGAAAGATTGAAAACAAATGTGTTCGTGGTATCCTTTGTGTCTTCTCTGGGTCATAGGATACTTCAGACAAGACAGTTGTTTTCTGGCCTCAGGGTCACCTTGACCCAGAGATAACACAAGGGTTAATGATTCATAATGAGCTAATCAAATACAGTGTGCAATGCAAGTTTTATTTTAAGAATCAAAACAATCCTCTCACAATTAGAAATGTTCTCTTTTTCCAAGCAAAGTGTGTTAATTGAAACAACATATGCTTAAAGATAAGCCATCTAACACTAACTTTTAGCAAGTTGAGATAAGTGAGAAAAAAAACACACGCAAATTAAATGAAATTTAAAAAAAAAAAAATAGAAAATGAGCTTTAATTTGAACAGAAATGTTCTTACCAGGTCTCGGTAATTTGCATCTTGTTGCGGATCCACTCTTTCAACTCTTTCTTCTCGTCTCCGGTTCTGGTACGAGCCTCGTCCACGAGAGGAAGAGAAACCGCCAGATAGGTTTTTCCCTGCGTTTCCACCTCCTCCGAACGTGCGTGGACCCTAACAAGAAGAGTTAAGACGACACGGAAATCAATATGAAAGTGTGGGAAGAGAAAACAATTTACTAGTACGGCAAGAGCAAACTTTCAAACTCCTTTCTTGCTGGAGTGCTGGAAAACAACTAGATACCAACGATATCCGTTTGTTAACAGATTAACAAGAACTCAACAACACATGAAAGATGTCAGATGTAGCATGATTAAAAGCAGGCGTGGGTGAATTTTTAACACCGTGACTGGCGCCACCAAGCTAAGAAATAAAGAAGGAAAAAGTATCAAATCTAGTAATAAAAGAAAGCTCAACATAAAGTTATTTTTATTGTATTTTTAAGGGGCTTTGAATTGTTAGTTTCTACATGACCTTTGAGATCCACTAAAAACTAGTGATGGTCTGATGAAGCACCAGATGACACACAAACACTCTGCTGTATGATCCTTTGTTTAAAAAGCTTTTTTTAACCTAACGGCGCCACCTACTGATCTCTTAAAATAGGACACTGCTTCATGAAGCTTCATCAACGTATCACAAAAACGAACCCACCCTTTGAATTATTTAATATTGTGGCTATTTCAGTAAAATCCCTGAAATAACGTCACAAACGTCAAAAAAATTAAGAAGTAACTTACGTCTTTGCTCTTGGCCACCTCCGCAATAGCAGCGGTCCGTTGTTTTTCAAACTCGTCATTCTCATCTGATGTCTTGAGCACGGAGCTCGGAGCTTGAAGGCTTTTCTTTTGGTCCAGATCAGAGCTAGATACCTCTTCATTTTGTGCACACCTCTGCATGTAGGTGGTAAAAAAAAAAGTTATAGACAGTACGTTTTTAAAAAATAATTAAATTAAGTTGCTGTTAAGCGTCTGTTTGGTTTAATATCCCCAAATGTTAGACCTGGATGATACAATTAATTAGTTTTCTTTTTCTTTTTGCTGCAGACAATTTTAAAATAATTGATTTAATAAAATAATTCACTCCCACTGCCAAATGTAATTGCAGTGAATATTCGTGTATATGTCCTATTGTAAGTTCTAGCATTGTTTGAAGCTAGAAATAATGAAAAATGTCATTGTCTATCTTTCTTCAGATTCAGTAATGGTAATTTCAAGGTTATTTTTTCAAGGAAACAAAGGGAGATACTTTAATTCCAAAAGGAAACTGATGAAGTTTGTTGTTAAAAATAAAAGCAAAGGTAACTTGAAATTATTGTTTAATTTAATAAAAAATGTTTTTAATTAGTGTTGTTAAAGCCTTCCCCTCTTTCAGTGAATGATGTTTATTATTGATATTTTTCTTCACTATATCACTTTATCTATAATGGTACTAATTTTATTATCTTAATTTGATTTATTATTAATATTATTGTTTATTAACATTTTTATAATGTATTATTGTTTTGTTGATTTTGAACTTGTGTACTGTACGTCTCCTTCAAGAAACATCTCAAGACATTTTTATTCGTGCAGGCTTTTCCCTGATTTTCTGGAACTCGTGCTTTGTTTTCGGTGTTATCTTGACCTTTTAAGTATATATTTTATTGGGTATTGTTTTGATTTTCAAAGCCCTTCGTGACCCCTGGTCTGGAAAAGCACTCTATAAATATTAGGGTAAGGTAGAACTTTATTGATCCCTCAGGAGGATCAATAAAGTTCTACTATTAATAATATAATATATATATATATATATATATATATATATATATATATAAAAAAAATAAAGTTCTATTATAACTTACTTACTTACTTAATTTGCAAAATACAGGCATGTCTTACTTTTACTTTCTAAATAATTCTTTGAAGAAATAAAATATCAAAGCAGGACTTCAAAGAAAGAGACATTAACAATTTAAATAAACCTTATAAATGTCATTATCATCAGGTCTATATATTAAATTGGCTTTTTCGGTTGTTGAAGGATAACTAAGGATTGTAAAGGCCAATGTTTTTTCAGCCACGTTAATTATAATTTCACGGATTTCACTTTTATTTCTTTTTTTTTTTTTCCACTCAATCTATCCAACCTATTTAAAGGGTGACGTTTACAGTATGTGGGCTTTAATGCTCACCTGACCAAACTGCACAAAAGGAGGCGGTCCACCTTCAGCTCCAATGTTATTTCTGTTGTGTTTGGCCATTCTCTGTGGATAATGTCATTTGTTTTTTTTACACAATCTCAGACAAAAAGCAAGTTCAATCTTGCCGACTCTTACCCGCTGCAGCTCCCATTTCTCCACCATGTGCTCCACCTCTCCTCCCAGGACACAGACCTTGGAGTCATCCAGGAGCAGGAGACCATTTTTAACCGGGATCGTTCCGAGGAGTTTGACTTTGGTCCCCGGGGGGGTGTTAAGACTGAAAGGCAGGATGGAAAAACGCACATGTAATCCTCGGATTATTTCAGGAAGCTAATTGAAACAAACGCACACGGATTTCAAACATTTGAGGCTTCAAACTAATTAAAAGTACCTGGACTCGCCTGCTGTCTCGCCAAAATCACGATATAAATGATATGGAGCAGTGCCAGGGGATGCATAGGGAGACTAGGAGAGACTATTAATAATCCCAGCTGCTCACCCATCCTCCTGGTAAATTAAAAGCCCCTCTATCTCATCAGGCCTGATAAGGCCTCGGCAACATTCATTAGGAAAGCGAAAGGACTTAGAGGGATTTTCCAGCTACTGATGCCCCCGTGCAACAATTAGGGGTTTTGTGCCAAACCTCTGGGTAGCATGCTATGCTCAAGCTAGCAGAAAGAATAACACGTAAAAGTTGCCACGAGTATCGTTCTACAAACGTTCACATTTCCTTCACGCAAATAATCCCTCTCCGCCTTTTTCCCGTGCAACACTTGCTCTCTAACATATTAGCATTAAGATACACAGAGTGTATGTGCACATGTGTGTCGCACATAAAGAGGGGATTTGTTCTTTTCATTGCCTCTCTCTACCCCGCCACCCCCCCCCCCATCATGAAGTTAAAGCTCTCATTCTGGCCACTCCACCTGTACAGACTGGCTGGTCACCATGGTAGCAGTCACCAAGGCCACCGTTGCTGGGTTGGAGACGTAATTAAGGCAGAGGATTGTTAGATCAGCTGCCACGGCATGGAAACCGCGGATTAAGGTGAAATTCAGGCAGGTGGTCGGGACGGGGAGTCATTACCACGATTGTCTTTACATTTTTCTACAATTTTGTAGTTTACAAGTTTGTCACAAACAGAGGCCATTCCTCAAAGAAAAACAGCCACGCATATTTACGCCGAACATTAATTAAACACCTTATTTTGGAAAGATGTTGAAACTCCAGTCCGACACAGTTGATGTGTCCGTCCGTCATCTGCAGACGCAGCATTCTGGGGGCAACCTTGCATTCCTCGTTGTCTTTCGGCGCCGAGATGTTTCGCGTTTTCTGCAGCTGCAGGACACATGGACCATCAACCTGGCAACATATAAATTAAGAGAATGAAAAACTTCATAAAACAAAAAAAAATATCTACACCAGTGGTCCCCAAAACTACAGCCTGCGGCCCGCCTCCACATTTGGCCCCACCCCCTAGACAATACCAGGGACGCATTTTGATTTTATTTTCCTTTACAGATAAAGGACCACCCATTTTTAGGGGGTAAAATATGTTTTGGGGGTTGCTAATTTAAGATCAAGACTGTATGTTTTTGTCATCACACTTTTTCTTTTTTTGTGTACAAACTGACCCCCTGATCTATACACACACACAATTAATTTAAATAACATCATCAACAAAGAGACATTTAATGATGATAACTTATGAAAAGCAAAAACAGTTGAAATGTTGTTCAAATGTATCAATAGTGTCTGGCAAAAATGTATCTGGTGAAGAGGCAAGTTGGATGATGAATCTGGACGTCAAATAAAGAATGCTAGGGACATCTACTGGCCCACGATAGAATTGCAATACACAGCGGTTTTGTTCCACAATCATGTGTGTGATGCACTTCTGTTTTAACTAATAATATTTTCAATAAATGTACCATAAAAATCCGATGAATGAAAATTAATTTACGCACCTTCTCAACCTTTCCACTGTTGATGTCAGGTGGAAGAAACTTACTTCCGATAAGTTTCAGATCATTCTGTAAAAAAAAAGGGTCAGAATGATTAGACTAAAAGTGAATCAAACATTTTGAATTAAAGACACTTATTTTTTTGTGAATTCCATTAAAATAGGATTGACTTACATCAAGTGCGATACGAAGAATGTCATTTTGTGTTAGTTTCTCAGAAGACCCGTTAAGTTGTTCAATTCCTTCGTCGCTGAGGTACCTGTAAAAACAGAAGAGTACGAAGAAAGAAAGAAAAAAGTTAAGTCAAAATAAAGGGTTAGTTATGACTTCATGACATGCAGGCTGATGCACCAACTTTACTTAACCAGTCTGTCGTTAATTATTTTTTAAATTCTCTTGGACTTTGTTTCTTTGCTGTAGTTTGAACAACACAAAAAAAAGCTTCATACAATGATTAGATGTCAAAGTATTACTTCTTAAAGGTTGTAGAAAGGAGACTCCAAAGGGAAACCTGATAACCTACTTTATTTTAGATAGGAAAGGCTTAAGTTGAGTTAAAGCAGAAAGCAATTATTTTCGCCTAAATGTGAACACACCACGATAATTTAATAGTAATGACCTAAGGTGTTGTGAACAAGATATTGATCGTACACATAGATAAGTAAGTAAGTAAGTAAAGGTTTCTGTTAAGCGGCTTTCTAGACCAGAGTCACAAAGCGCTTTAACAATCAATAGCAATACACAGTTAAAATATATACTTTAAAAGGCCGAGACACATAAGACGAACACAGGAGTCCCAAAAAATCAGGGAAAAGCCTGCACAAATATAAATGTCTTAAGATGTTTCTTGAAGGAGTCAGTAGATCATCAAACGCAGAGGGAGAGGAAGATCGTTCCAAATCTTAGGAGCAACAGCCTGGAAGGATTTCTCTCCTCTGGTCCTGAACCGTGTTCAGTAACCATCAGTAGATTCTGATCCACAGACCTCAGCGCCCGAGCTGGGGTGTAAGGCTAGATTAGATCACTGATGTAAGATCTGACCATGCATAGCTCTGAAAATAAGAGCTCTTTTGATCCAACTGAGCCCCAAGGGCTGAACAGCTTAGTCAATTGTTTGCTAGAAATCAAACAATGGCTGAGTGAAAACACTCTACAGCTAAATGTGGACAAAACTGAAACTCTGGTGATTGCTCCTGATGATAAGGTTCCAGGGTTGAGTCAGTACTTGGGTGACTTAGGTCAGTCTGTAAAACTGAGCCTGAGAAACCTGGGTGTTGTATTTGATAAAGACATGTCTCTTGTTCAACACTGCAGAAAACTGACCAGAAACTGTTTCCTTCAACTGAGAAAAATCTCCAAACTTAGGAAAATGTTGTCGGAACATGATCTGGAGCTTGTAATCCATGCGTTTGTTTCTTCTCGTCTGGACTATTGTAACAGTTTGTTTTCATGTCTTAACTAGAAGGAGCTGTCTCGCCTGCAGTTGATTCAGAACTCTGCAGCGAGAATTCTGACCCGCTCAAGTAGAAGAACTCACATTTCTCCGATCCTTAAAACTCTTCACTGGCTTCCAGTTTCTTTCAGGATCAACTTTAAAATTCTGGTTCTTACTTTCAGAGCTATTCATGGTCAGGCTCCTCCTTACATCACTGATCTGATCCAGCCTTACACCCCAGCTCGGGCTCTGAGGTCTGTGGATCAGAATCTACTTATGGTTCCACGCACACGGCTCAGGACCAGAGGAGAGAAATCTTTTCAGGCTGTTGCTCCTAAGCTTTGGAACAATCTTCCTCTCTCTTTGCGCTTGATGGAGTCTACTGACTCCTTTAAGAAACATCTTAAGACGTTTCTATTTGTTCAGGCTTTTCCTTGATTTTCTGGAACTCCTGTGTTGTTCTCAGTATTATCTTGATCTTTAAAGTATATACTTTTTTGAGTATTGTTTTGATTGTTAAAGCTTTAGATTGATTCCACCAGTCTTTTCTGCGGTCAGAACATTTATCTAAAAAATACATTGTTTAAGTTAAATAATAATAATCTGTAGTGATTAATCTGTAGTCATGAGCTGAAACAGTGGGTTATTGTATATTTAGAGGCCAGTATGTGGCGCCATCAGTTTAAAAATGTCATGATGTTTCATTAGAGCAGTTGTTAAAAAAATAAAAAAATAAATAGTGCAGACTGCCATCTAGTGGGCTCTGAAAATAATGACACTGCTTCATGAAGACCAGACAATCACTAAAAAGCTGTACTTATGTACTGTGTGCATTAAAATATTGTCTTGTATTAAAGTGTGTTTTTGTTAATATATTTATCATTATTTTGTTTATTATTGACGTTATTGTATTTGTTGTATAATTTATTTATTATCATTACTGTTATCATTATTATAAGTAAGTAAGTAAGTAAGTAATTTATATTTGTATGAGTTATTATTGTTTTTCCTATTATTTTTAACGTCTACTGAATGTCCTTATACTACTGTATATGTATGTAGGAATAATCTTCTAAAGGTTTATCACTCACTCAAATGCCATCATGGTAAATGTATGTCATTTCAAATCATCATGGAAATTCTTTATTATTTTTCTACATTCAAGATTGATAGAAATATGTGTAGTACTAAAGATCTATCGTCCAAACTTCCGAATTACAATATAATTGATGGCTTTATATACAAACGTTGGCAGTGGCAGGTGCAAAAGTTAAAAACGACACGTTTCCGAAGAGCCAAAAATCGATAACTACAATTTCAATCATCAATGTATAGGATATTAAACGTAAGACGCCTAATAACTTCTAAATAATACATATATCACACTCGTTGCTTTATTTCATTAAAAAACAACGATGAACTTAGTGAAGTTATTTCACGAGGCTAACCAAAGTTAGCAACATTGCTACCTACCAGCCTTGGGTTTTCAAAGAATCTTTCAAGTCGGTCATCGTTGCTCGGGTTACGAAGCAGCACGAGATGTCAATATTACATCCAGCAGTTGATCAATTCATTGATAAGTCGTTAATCGAAGTCGATAGTTTCATATTTCGAGGGCGATATTGTTCGCTATTATTAGTGCTTCACGTTCACAATAGTACTGCCGTAAAGCTGACGCTTGACGTAAAGCAAATACTCGCCGCTACGGATCGTCAAAATGGACAAAATACAACAACACCACCTATTTTGAACGCGTTAACGTTTATCATGACGAGGCAAATACATTGAATAAGGACTGACTTTAATACATGTGAAAATGAATGAAGTCAATGGCTGATGTCAGATTTTAAATATATATTTTAACTATTACATTCTGATTCATAATGCTGTATACTTGGCTCTGGCGATCTGGATAGTTTAAATAGCAAATAATTGGGGCCATCTTGATCTTGGTTTAGTTGAAAAATTATTATTTGTTAGATATAAAAATACAATGGTCAACAAACACTATAGTTTATGTATGTCATTGTTCTTTTAACCACGAGATGGCAGTATGTGCACACTAAAGTGAACTGTCCTCTTCATTTCTTCAACAAAAAAAGGATAATTATTATAGATAAAGAACTTTCAAGCTGTATATAAGGCTTATTGGATGTTCATGTAAAGCAAGTTTCCATTCATAAGCATAGGCTTAAATTGTCAGAAGATCTTATTTTATTCTAGTAAATAAAATAAGTAATGAAAAGTAAGTATGTGTTTAATAGTTGGATCTTTTACGACAATTACCAGAGATCCTAATAAAATGGCATCCAAAATAAGAATGCATTATTGATTAAGGTTTAAGGTTTTCAGGTTAGATACGCTTTCCAATGGAGAGTGAACTACAAAGAGTGTATGTAATTTATTATTTTATTTAAAAAATATTTTACATATATTTGACATACATTTATTTAAAAGTTAAATTATTTTTATTAATCAATTCATAATTATAGCTATTTGAATCAACCTATTTCATGCATTACTATAAGATACAGTGAACACAAAACAAAGAATATAAAAATACTATATTAAATGCCTTTTTATTACAAATATCTAGCCACAAAACCCCCCCAACAAGTTCAATATGAGCAAACAAACCTTTGCGATTCACTGCATATTTTTCCATTCGACTTTGCCTGAATGAAAACAATGCTTTAGTGGTGTTCGGGGAAATCATCTCACAAAAGTTTCTATTTGTTGCATCACATTACTGTCACAGCACAGCAGCGCTTGCTTCAGAAGCAGACAGAGTTTGGGATGTTCACTCACGTTACTCAACGTCAACAATTGAAAACGAACAGTGAAAAAAAAAAGAAATCTGTTGAAGTGTGACAACCCCTAATAAAAACAGAAGATTGTGTTTTCTCTGAAAAGGAGCGTAAGGAAGGAAATTTACCAATGGTTCAATGAAAGATGAATTTATGAACCAAAATAAAAATTGTGACAGCTTGCAGTGAAGACCTAAAACAAATAAAGATCCAAACCTACCTTAAATTTGGGAACATTTTTTGTGTTGCAATTCCCCCTGAAGACTCGTTCTTGTATATGTAGTAGAAGATGGATGGTATATAGAGTGTCACTATTGAACCACCTAATATACTGCAGTGTTCCCCGACCACATGAAGGTAGCTTCTTTATTATACTGTTTTTTCAAACAAGTTGCTTCAATCAGATAATATGTTAACAAAAGTAGCTTCAATTTAAACAATATTTTCAATAAACAAAGAAATTGCTTTATTCAATATATCAAGGGATAATACTTTTTTTTTTTCTTTGATTTCACAAACTTTATCATCCAGGCTGTTCACTCAGCTCCGTCCAGGCTAATAGGAAACTAAAATCTTCTAAACTATGTTCCATTGCACACCTCAACTAATATTACTGACTGCTCTGCATTCTCACCTAAAATGAGTACATGCCTTAAAACCTTTCACTATATCTTATTTATCATATTATACAATTATTTGTATTTTATTTATATCTATTTATAATATGTCTTAAATTATATTGCCTTGTATTACTGTTGTATCTGTGCACTTTACTTGACCTCAAATGCCCTCTCGGTCCACAACACAGAACAATGATGAATGTAATTTTGATTCTGTATTAGCCAAATACGTGTGAAGACATTGACAAATAAAATTGATAGTTTTTTTGTGTTTTGGCCAAATAATGAATAGTACATTTGTGTCTTGATTATCCAGTACCCCAACAAGTTGCGTCGATCAATTCAAGTTGTTTAGGTTTATTTTGTTTATTTTAGTCATAAAGGTTTTGAAATACTTTATTGATTCAACTAAAAAAAGTGTTTTTTTATATCGAGAATATTTATTCATTTTAGTGAAGCCACTTTTTAAGCTATTTTATAATTAAGAAACAAATATACCCAGTCCCCCAAAAGGTTGCTTAAATCAATTGAAGTTGTTTACGTTTATTTTTGGGGGGAAAAAGGTTTTTGGTTGAAGTAAAACATGAAGTTTCAAGCCTTTTTTAAATTGAAATAAATGTATACTATAAAGAAATTAATCTATCTAGTCCCCAATACAGTTGCTTCTATCAAGTAAAATCGTTTTTCTTTTATTAAAGGGAAGTCTTTTTTTTAAATCAAGTGGAAAAAAAGGTTTCTTCAATAGAAATGAAAAATGTTTTTAAAGTCTTTTTTTATTTTAAATAATTAAATATTTTAGTGAAGCTACGTTTTTAATTACAACAAAACACATCTATGAAAACTGAATATCTGTGATTTTATCATAATTCAGGGAATATATATTCCTTTTTATATTTTATATATATATATATATAAAATATACATAAGTATATATGACCACTTACTTTCTTACTATTCCTGTATATGCAACTGTACCATGAGTATACTTAGTTTATACTACAATTGAATTAGTGTACTTGGAAGTGTACTGTTGACATACTGTACAAAAAACTATATATATATATATATATATATATATGTAATATATATAAAAGGGATTTTATGCACAACTAGATGTATAAGAGTATTTCTCAATCATATTCAAAATGTTAATATCTTTGGTTAATCTATGATTCCAGAAATAATGAAAGAGATCACTGTCCAACCAGGTGCAGTTTTTAAAAAAACTAACTAAACGCTCACTAACGTTCAAAATTCCTCACCGGCGCGTCATAAACGGTCATCTTCAAACCTGACACAGTGAATCCCCTTTTCCTCGTGACGCCATGTGACTGACAGTCACCTCGACCAATCAAACGTGGCCTGGATTTGTAAACAGCATCAACGCAACCAATCCCCGTCCAACATGGAAACCCAGCCTCACGCGATTGGCTCGCTTAAACTCGCATTTAGAAAACGTCACTGCGCGGGTATTGTCAAAAAAAGAAGGTACTTGTCAAATGTGTGCTACTGTAGTTCTGCTGCGAAATATTCACGTTTCCTTGAAAGAAGATTAAACGTTGCTACTGGAGAAAAAGGTATTTAAAGTCGACTTGTGTGTTAGAGCTCAGGTAACTCTCGCGATACGTGTCAGTCTTATTAAGTGGATTAGCTTTAGTCGAGGCTTCTGCTGAACGACTGTGAGAATATCGTCCATTGACAAGAAGATTCTTCCATTCATTCTTCTTCTAAACTCATGTATTTACTGCTAATATATCACCTGTGTGTGTGTTTCTAGTGTCCCTGGTCATGGCGACTCTAGCGTAAAACTCTCGGTTCAGGTGTGAATGTTCCTGCAGCCTGTCACCGTCAGCAACCATCAGTTCACTCCCTCAACAACATGGACACCTACGGCCAGAGGTTCGACTCCATGGCTGGGAAGACGCACAAGAAGAAAGGTGTTCCTTCCCACCATGGCTCACACTACGACGATGGGATTCGCAAACCCAAGTTTGTAAGTATGACCACCATATATTCCTGTACATGCAACTGTACTCTGAGTATACTTAGTTTAAACTAAAATTGAATTAGTATACTTGAAGGTTTACTGTTGACATACTGTACAAAAACTGTGCACTAATGTATACTTCATGAAATGTACTTGAAGTACAGTATGCTACTGTACTACTGTGGTGATCAAGGAGGAAACTGTGCAAAGGATCATGGGAGTGGGTGATGGGTGGTCATGTTATTGTTGGAAATACATCCCTGTTCTAGATCTACATGTGTATGATCATATAGTCCTGGAGTTCAAGTTCATAGCCAATAATATGCCCATTTGCAGTACCTTTATGTACCTTAAAAACATGCACACAAGACAGAGAAATGTTTTACTTGCCTTTTTATGATTGATCAAGTTCCTTTCATAAGTCAAGTCAAGTTCTTTTATTGTCAAATATGCATGTATTAAGACATACAGCATAAATCAAATTGTGGTCCTCTCTTACCCACGATGCAAAACATGTAAACTTAACAACAGACATTAAACACTTAAAACAATTAAAGACTTAACAATAAAAGACTTGAACAGACATGATTAAGACATTCAAGAAAATAAATACAAATAAATGACCAACAAAAAGAAATAAATAATCAACAAACTTAAATAATCAACTAATAAACAGAATATAAACTATAGTTATACGCACAGGTTCAGGGTTTGGCATTGGTATTATGTACATGTAAATAACACCATCGGGAAACATGACCTTGTTATTTTTTTTACCTTTAAAGCTTGATGCATGTGTTGTGACAACAATATGTTATGTACGTCAAAACGTCGTTATCCACATTATACATATGGTGGCGTAGTGGCCCGGCGTGTATAACTGGAGGATGCTAGTTCACGTCCTGTGTTAGTCTGTTAAATGGCATGTGTTTTACCAAAATACGTACTTTACGTATTAACCTAGTTCATTATAGAGTATTGTATAAATTCACTCCTGTAAACTCTGAGTGTATATAAAATAAACTGGTAGTTTAGATGGTATATTTAAAAGTAAATTATGTAAACTTCAAATGTTTCAATTAAGTCCAAAGAAGTCCAAAATAAGTATAATTTAATACAGTACAAGTACATATACCTTAGTATACTTACTATACTTAAACTTAAGTATGCTTATAAAATACACTTCAACTGTACTACTTTTTGTGAAGGGCATCCCATACAGACTTAAACTGAACTATAAACTTGGGAGTGTGTACATGGTACACTTGGTAGTATAGATATGAGTATATTTTAATGTAATTATGTGACTTGAAATGTTCCAATTAACTCCAAAGAGGTATAAAATTAGTATAGTACAAGTATACATAGTGTAGATATACCTTAGTATACTTACTTCACTTACTATACTAAGTATATAGTATAAGATGAAATGCACATAAGATATACTACTTTTTCCAAAGGGCATCTTAGACTCATGTCTTGTGTTTCTATTTATTTTATTTAAAAGGGCACAGTGCAAGTTCATAACACGCATGATTAAACATGGTTAAAAAAAAGGCGGAATTAGCCATAAGGATAGTTTGTTTTGTTAGTTTTTCTGTAGTCCCCTGGCCATGATGTAAAACGGGCAAAAAGACAATACAGAGAGAGATTTTATCAGAGTTTCACAAAAGGCTTATCTTTTAGTGTTGGCAGCTATAGGTGCTGTTAAGCCACATTTTTTGTATGTTGTGAGCAGTTAGTAGTTGAATTATATCACACTGGAGTATCCACTAAACAGGATTTGCTTTCGACCACAATACTGTGAAAAGGTAAAAGAAAGGTACATGCCTAGGAGGGTGAGGTGCTTAAGTATAAACTGGGTAGGCCACACCCACAAGTGGATTTACCTATTCTCTTAATCCAGATTCACACACTTCAGGATCTATTGATGATTTTTTTCTTCTTGTGTTTTCCTGTCCAAGCCAAAAACCTGCCTTTTCCTTTGTCTTATGAAGGAGAAACTCCCCTTGTCTGACATTGTAGTTTAGAGGGTAGAAGCTTTAGGGGATCATTTAAAAGTTGATTAATACTTCAAGTAGGTCAACACTTCTGACTCTTAAGATTAAAATTGATTTTTATATGCAAAGAACGTGGCTGTGAGGCACAGATGGTTGCGATTCTTGTTCATTTTTGAGAATAACTTTAATATATTTTATTTTCAACATGGACTTTAGTATTTAATTTTTATTGTTGTTATTCTAATTATCATTTTAACTATCCTCTTCTTTTCAATATTGACTAATTGGTTTTGTTATTCGTTTTAGGATTTGTTTTTATTCCAATTACTTTTCCTTAACAGCAGGTAAGTTGTGGCTTGCTGTGTAATTGCAGGACTGATCCAAGCATATGTCTGACATATAAAGCAAACCATAATCTAAGATTGGATTAAATGTAAATCACTGTAATTATCTCTTCCTTTTACGTACTTGCCACAATAGTTGCTCGTCTGAAATGCATGTTGTTATAAAAAGGAACGAGACAAATGAGTGTGATATTTTTTTTTCGACTAATAATATTTATCATGCAGGAAAAAAGTCACCTTGACTGTTGTTTTTGTTTGGACTGTTGAAAATGAAAAGGTTAAAATTAGCACAGGGTTTATCTCGTATCCTAATCCATGGTCTCGCTTGCACTATCCATGCCATGAGCATTCAACCTACTGCCCACACTATCCTGGGTTCATTTTTTAATCAAGAGAAGATTGTAAATTTTATTTCAGCTTAGCAAAAAAAACCATCTATTTTATTCTTTTAACAATCAAGTGTTATCATTTTGGGTTCCAAACACAGGCTGTCTTGTGTAGTCAAATTCAAAAGACAAGTAGCTGCCATAATTGATTACTTCATCACAGTTGAATTAAGGAATGAGCGATGTATATTAAAGTAGAAATACTAAAGCTTAAACAGAATTAATATTACACTCTATAGTGGAGATAAAATTTGCAGCTTTTAGAGGAATGGGAAGCAATTTGCGTTTCCCTCTTGAAAGGTCTGTATTTCCTGCTGCTTCATGAATAAATAAACAGATTGCCGTTTTAAACTTTGACACTTTGTTGTTATAAGATGAATATAAAGAAAATGTCAGCGTTTATTTGCATCAATATGTCCAGACAAAGAAATGCTAGAAAGAGCGTGTGTGAAGTAGTACTTTATGACTTAAAATCCACTCACAAGTTTAACTTTGGAAAACCCTAATTCAGGAAAACCATGAAGTGCAATGAAGCAGTTTCCTTATCTTTAGAGCCTACTAGACGGCACTTCAGGGGCTGTTTTTTTTGTTACAATGTGTATCATTTAACAGTGGCAACAATATTGTGATATATTGCAATACTGTAGTAACAAGGATCTATTTGTAGTATTGTCCGAGTACTTGACTGTTGCAGAATTTACAGACCACATGACTCCTGACGAAGTCGTAACTGCTTTCATTTGTTTTGAAAACCAAATATGTTCAAACATCAGCTTTATAAGCTGCTGGAGTCGATCGTATCCTCTCGTCCTCAGTCATGGCCCGGGGATTTCAATGTTCATTTAGGTGCGGAGGACAGAATTACTGCTACCATCTTGCGACCAGATTATTATTTTTATTTATTTTTTAATAATCCGTACAGTGCTGTCGAATGTCGATACATTATTGTGATTAAGAATATTGCAATTTTTCGACATGTCAGTATTTTCCAACACCCCTAAGGCACCCACATTTTGAAACTGAGGGCACCAACTACAGACCTGTATGAAATGGTACTGCTTCATCAGAAATCAGAAACATTTAAACACAACATAGGAAATGACAGAAGTAAAGGATGAAATAATTGAACACAATCACAAAATAAGCAACAGAAACACAGAACAGAACACCAAGGAAGCCGTACTCGGCACCTAATCATGAATCCTCTGCAACCTGTTGCTACTAAATACTGAAGAATACTTTATTTTTCTAGTCATGATTTTCAATATGTTTTGAGTTGATCTCGGTTAGAAAACTTCATTTGTTCAGTTAACTCAGAAAGAATTCCGATAGCTTGATTAGATTTATTTTTCCTGATTTTTAGAGGGAGTTTTAATGTTTTTGGTATGACTTTGGTAAATGTTATTATCTCTATGGTGCTGTTTTCAGAGGAATTATTTTTGACACACTGTATATCTCAGAACACTCACACTAAGGATGGTGTTTTGACAAGCTGATCTAGTCGAGCCAATTTAATGTTTAGACCAAAAGAGTGGTTTGATCATCCATGCTGCATGATCCTCACATTTCTGACAGCTCCTGGAAAATTAAATGTTTGTTTATTCACTTTGTATTGCTTATTAGGGCCTATGTTTTGACAGTTTGACTTGGTAACACCTTGCTCGGATAAAGAAAAACAACAAATTAAACACTCCTCTAACAGACATTTTATGTTATAAAGTCTGTTTACACTTGTCTCCAGTTAATTGACAACAGGCCAGATGCCAACTGTCTTCCGGGCTGTCATTAGTTTGTTAAACAGACAGTCGACCAGAGTTTTTTTTTCGAGGCACCACCACGCAGGGCAGTGATGGTTTGAGAGAGAGTTGGCTCGTGTTTCACTTAAATCGATACTGATCCTCGTTGGGCTGCAGTCAATTAACTCCCAACTAATGGTGAAAAATACAAAATGCAATCCCAGTGTCCACACAGGAATGAGCAGATTCAAATTGGAACATCACTACACACATCATTGTTAATGAAGACAGGTGGACAGGGGTGAGAATTTTCCTTTTTTTTTGTGTGTTAAAAGGCAACTAATATCGAACTCGACTCTCCTGACTCACTCACATGTTTCAAATGTTGAATTATTCCTCTCCAAGATGCAGTAAGTCTCTCATCATGACCATGTTTTTAACTTATTACTTTATAAACTTCTCCCCCATATGAAATCTCCGCATACAAGAGGTTACAAGAGCAGATTATTATCTACTAGAAAGGCGCTATACAAGTAGAGATTATTATTGTTATTATTATTATTATTATGACGTAATAATGTGTTCACTCCTCCTCCAGCCAGCTTTAATCACGCCATCCTTTGTTTATGCAATGAGTCCTTTGGAGGTGGAAACTTCTGGATTTGATGACGCGTGGTGACAAACCTTGATCTTTGACCAATCACAGCAGAGTGGGTGTGGTTTGGTAAACAAAAGATTAAAGTCTAAAACCAAATAGGCCTATTTTAAGTATCTAATATTGTAATATGTTTACACATTTATTTTTTTTCCCCCTATCATTCTGTTCTTTATTCACTTGCCTGATTTTCTGATTGTTTTTTCTCACACAACAGGCTTTCATATTTTTAATCTGTAAATCATGATTTACAAACCTAAGAGAGGGTGAAATCAACTTTTTCACAGCTTAAAACAAAACAAGAGTGCCACAAGGATTATGGATATAACAGGATCATCCTCTTTGGTCTCATGATACTTCATGAGACACACTGTTCACTTTAAATAATTAAAATTAAATAGAACATTGAGTTGGTAAAGTACAATTTCAGAGGTTTTTTTTAGGCACATGGGTTATGAACGTGAGTAGCGTACTTTGTGGAAGAGATGAAAAACCAATTATAACAACACAATGGTTGTTAAAGGGCAGTTTTTAACCTTGTAGAGGTATTTTTACTCTGAATATTCTTGTCACTTTTTTTTTCTTTTTTTTTCCTAAGCAATTTCTTTCTCTTCCGTCGTTACGATTAGATTTTTTTGATTAACCTTATTCTTATTTTGTTGTTTAGGCAGTTCAAAGGACAAAGATTAAACATACATACTTACATACCATAATTACTTACTTACATTATATTTAAAATAGGCTACACATAATAAAAATAACAAAAACAAAAATAAAAGAAAGTAAAGTGTCTTCATAAATAGCATTTGCTTAATTTTTCAGAGTAATTTTGTAAATTTACTTTATCCCAGTGATTCACATTTGCAGCTACTCTGTTAAACTATTTTGTTTCTGCTCAATACACATCTGCTTTGACTGACGCACAGGCCACAGGGATGCTCAAAATTAAAAACATATTAAACACACAAAGAGTGGCACAGTAATACAATTTGAAAAAAAGGTCACTACACAAAGAAAGCTACGATACTACTTTAATAAGGTTGTGATTCCTACATTTGTATTGGACTAATCAGAACTGGTCACCCGTGGCCCTTTCATAATGTCTGATTTTGTGTTTTGTAATTTTTTTTTCCTGCAGCACCTTCCATTTAAAAATGATGTGGTAAGATTCTGCACGACTTTTATGATACTCAAGCTAACGGCTCTTTTTTTCCTTTCACTGTAGAGGTAACAAAAAACACCTAACCTTGTTAGTCCCACCGAGTCACGTTGCACTAATGCCTTTCTTTTTTAACTTCTTTATTTATTAGGATGCTTTCTTCAGGATCCTTCTACCTGATTACCATCATGCCTTTTCACCTCTTTTTTTCACATCTTTTAATTCTCCAAATGTCAAAAAGTGTGCACAGTTATTTAACGCACGCATGTCTCTACAGCTTGACAGATTTGCCAGCATCCGAATACCGGGCAGTAAAAAAGAACGACCAGCTTCTCAACATTCGGAGCACGGCACAGCCGATTGGTCCAAGTTTTCATCATCGCATCAGATGGAGGATCTTTCTTCAAAGATCACCTCGGAGAAGGAAATCCTCGCTCTGTTTGAGAAGATGATGGTATGTTTTCGGTCTAAGCAAATACAGATTTGTTGTACGGTTCTGACTACACAGCTGGCGATGGGTTGACGAAGCTTCATGAAGTAGTGTCTTAGAATGTGCTCAAAGCATATGATTATATCCATCTAGTGGATTCTAAAAATAAGCAGTTGCTTCATGAAATTTCATCAATACTTACAGAATTTGCTGTTTATATGTAACGTACATTCATTTTTTTTACAAAGAAAGTTGAACTCTATTCGTTCGACTGGTTTCTTTTCATTTAATAAAATAACGTATTGAGTTCTATAAAAGATCCTTAAATAAATAATGGTGAGAAACATTCTTACCATTTTCACGTTGCTTAATGTATGATCAACCAGAGTTGAACGTTCTTCCCTTTTCAACGGAAGGATGATTTGGGCTTACTTTCTTTTCTTTTTTTTTAATTTGGTTAGGAGGACATGAACTTGAACGAGGACAAGAAGACTCCATTGAGAGACAAGGACCTCAACACAAAGAGAGAAATGGTTATTCAGTATATTTGCACGGCTTCAAAAACGGTGAGTTTTGAACCTTTTTTTATTTTCCTTTACAGAAAACTGTACCCTTCAGATTTTTGTTCCAACCTCCTAGAGTATAAATTATTTCAGAAAACTCTATCAAAAAAATAATCTTCTTAGGTGTAAAACTTATTTAATATTCAGAGAAGTAAGACCTCTACAACTGTACAAAAAGAACTCATTTTTAAACATGATTATTTGTGTTAATAGAAAAATGAATCTGTCACCGTTTAGTAGAATGATGATGGATTCACATGCTTTATTTAGTAGTGAAGAGAAATTTAAAAGGAGAAATGAAGAAAAGCCCAAGAGACAGAGAGAAGAACTGATAAAATACCTTTAAAGACTGGAGACGATTGCAAAAGAAATCCATTAACACATGACATTTTGCAACCTTGTATTTGTTAATGGTCATTAAAACATTTTGATCACTTTTTGGAGACTGTGTTGAACAGAATTGAATTTCAGGGAAAGCTTTGAAATATCAGATCACAATTTGTGATACCACTCGGAAAAACATTGCTTTTTCTAATGTTATTACTTTTAAAACTATTAAAAGAATGTTTAATTTTTTCTTAAATAAGGGTCCGGCAGAGCAGTTAACAACATAGTAATTGAAGTAGAAAATACTCATTAAAGATATGGCCATGGTGTCACTTTCACTGCTGCCCCTTTGAGAACTGGTCTGCCAAAATCCCTCTTTGAGTTTTCGTGTTTTTAGGGAAGCCTAAGAAGCAGCCACCAGATTTCCCCTCAAGAATTCTTGGCAGAGCTGAAGTCGGGAGCGATGGATGAACGTCTTGTTGCTTGTCTCGATTCGCTGAGAGTCTCCCTCACCAGCAACCCTGTCAGGTAAGGTATTTACTATTTTGAAATCCTTGAGAAAATGTGTTTGTGGTAACCCTTGTGTTGTCTCTGGGTCAAGGTGACCCAAAAGGCCCAAAAACGAATGCGCTTGTGCCTGGCTTCCGTCAATACATATGCAGTGGTGGAGGTCAATCACCTTGACCCATAGTTAACACAAGGGATACCAAAAACACATATGTCACCTTGACCCTGAGATAATGCAAAGGTTAAATATGTTGCCCCCTGTTTATAAAGAGTTAATTAAACAGCCTGTTTTATGTCTATTCACAGGTTTCACAGATATTAAAATGAGAAATTCTATAAAATAAAGTCCTAACTTTTTAAATATCTTGTATAAAAAGGCTTTAAGCAGAAGGTCTCTCATCAGGATAAATGTAAGAAAATAATATAATAAAATAAGAACTTAATATACAGTAAGAATAAACTTATAATAGGATGGATCTTGGAAAAGAGTCTGTGTCAATGAACCAGAAACACTCAATTAATAGGGGCTTTCTATTTTTTTTTTAACAATGGTTCGACTAGTCAGGCCCTCAACGCTGCAGTTTTGAAAAATTGGTTTGGAACAGTTTGAAGTGCTGTAAAAGTGATTGAAAAGATCCTGGCTGTTTTACAAGTGTCAGCAAACTGTGGCCAGAAAAGTAAGGACCCCCGATTCTTCCCGTCAAACATGTTTGGGTTGAGAGACCCAATTAATGGAGGAATGTGGGACAAAGTCTCTGAAGTGGTCATTCAATTTTAAAGGTTCACTGTTGTAGATAGTCCTTTGCTAAATAATTTTTCGGTCATTTATAGATGTGAAACCGAAGCTGGTCTGGAGACCCACTTTTTTTTGTGTAACAGATCTTTATCTCGGCTCCTCTCAGCTTCATGCAATTTTAAGCTTTTGCGATCCTGTAACTTGAAATATCTAGGTTTCTGGCTCAATAGGGCGTATTTTATTCATGCAAAATCCACTGATCCAAATTTCGTGTTAGCGATCCGAACCTATTTTGGCCCTCAGACCGCTTTTAAAGACCAAGGTGTGGTTGATTAAAAAGGGGGAAAAATAAAACGAGTTCCGTTTAGAGTTTGTATTTTAATCTTTTTCACTTCGTGACCCAAAAAATCATTAAGGGTCACTTGCTACTTCGGTATTCTTTTTTTTTTTTTTTAATAAAAAAACATTTCAGACAGTAAAAAAAGATTATATTAATTGTTTTTTCTTTTTTTGCGGCATTATGACAAACTTAAAGACCAGTCCCTGGGCCCCGCTCTGGTGGTTAGGAACCACTGATCTGCAAAAATAAATGAATACCATTTAAGTCTTGCCAACACACATCGCACATTATCATCTGTTTTTGCTGTTTTTCCATTGGCGGAATTCATTGAGCAGATTCTGAACATATTTAGTCTTAATGTGTAGAGAAAAAAAGAGGCAATTATTAGCAGTGACCAGGTTGAGTTGTGATGACAAGTGGAGTCAAAACGGCTCTAGAAGTTGCACCTGATTTTAGCTCTTTAAAGGATTCTCAGGGTTTTGTTCATTTAGAAATGATTTTGTAGGAGTGTAGCCAATTTATGTTCTGACCCAGATGACATCACCATCTTCGCCTCGTCAGGGTTTATAATGGCCTTTTCATGCTTTCTTTTCCTGGTAAAAAGTATCTAAATGCTCAGAAGCCGCTTAATGAATTCCACCCACTGACAAACGGCGAAAAAAGCGATTATCAGTGTTACTTTCTTCACCTGTCTGACCCTATATACATCATTCAACACAAACATAAATGGTATTCACCTTCTGAATGATTTATTCAAAATGTTTCACAAGTGAAGGTTTTACTATTTACGCCATTTCCTTTCTCACGGCGCAACTTTGTCGAGAGGTATTTTCTAGGTAATTGACTTCATCTCCCCCTATGACACTGCCATTTGACCCACCAACTGCACACCTGGATCAGCAATTTCACTCCCTCTTCCTGTTTTAGGAGAGGCCAGAAATCTGGTGCACAGAACTAGAAAGGCTACAGGATGCAATGATTGCAAGTGGATTTGATGAATGGTTCTGACACACCGAGTGAAGATCGTCTTTTCATATTATATTAACACTGGCTTCAAGGTTTAAAGCAACTGTTTTCAGTTAAGCTACATGGCTAGGCCATGAAAATAATTAAAATGTAATAGTTTTTTTTTTCCATTCTGCCATCAGTTCAACTTGACACAAATCAGATCAAGGTTGCACTAAAACACCGTCATAATTGAGAATTAAAGACATTTGCACGTCTGTAGCACATCACTTATTATCCATCTCTGCAGAGCTCACTCCTGAAGTGAACTAAACAATCTGAGATTTTTCCAAAGTCAATCTGCTTTCATCTCCAATTCCCAGTCCGTTCAGGAAATGTAATACATTTCATGTTCCGGACCAAATTCAAACATGCTCTTCTACAGAATATTATTGGTTGGAATTTTATCCATTTAATATTAGAGTATCTGTAGATGTGCAGAAACATTTAAAGTCTGCAAAATTTCCAACTGATATCAACAGAAAGAGAAGATGGTATTAACTCACTTGATTGATCGAAATTTTGAAAGACTCGTCGGGCATTTCATGTCATAATTATTTGCAGACATTACATATAAACGTTGTGATTAGCATTAAAATCAGTCTGACTTATTTTTTAATCACCCTCTTAAGCCACATTTGATGAAGTGAAAAGTGCCTAAATAATGAACAATTAAACAAAATTCTGAAAATCTCCGTAGTTAGGAATTAGAAACCAAGATGTTTCACTCAGAGCTGTTTTCATTTGGCTCATAAATGTGTTCTTAAAACATTGTGTTATATATATTTTTTAAGTGTTTTACATTCTCTGGTTGAATAATACAGTTGAGCTGCTGAAATTATATTTAAATGCCGACAGTGGCCCCTTGGAAATTAAAAATTAAATTAAATTCAAGTATTGCAAGAAAATGGTTGGAAATAAATGGATTTTTCTTGCAACTTGAAAGATTTTAGAGAGAATTTTAACATAGATTTAGAGAGATACATTGAAATGGTGGTGCAATGTGCATACATGACAACGTAGAAGAAGTAATCCTTTTTTTTTTTTGTCCATTTACCCATCACTGGTAGGTGCAGTTGGCACAACTTGATCAAAGGATCAAAAAATTGCCCAAACTACCAGTAGAGTAGTGTTATACACATCATCGCATCACTGGTATTTTTACTTGGTACATGACTTTGTTAAGGAAATGCAACATTGTTTTTTGTCTATGATGTAATGTTTTGGGGAAAAATAAAAACCAATATTCATCCTCATGATCTATCCTTCTACTGTATTTCCCTGTTACTCCTCCCAGTTAATGTTTGGATCAGTTTTAGCTCAAGCTGATATTGACAATAAATTAATAAATAAATAGACAATGGTGACGTGAATTTTGATATGAATGGGTTATTAATAAGGTTATTTATACCATCTTTATACACGGTAACTTTCTATTTTGCTCCCTGTAATACTCTTTTCTTAAGTGGTTATTTTGACCTTAACCATAAAAAGTTCCTTTGAGAAACAACGATGACGCATTTGCTGCATAAAGTAGGAAGAGGTGTTATTTGCCCTTGGTGCCTATACAGGTCAGCGTACAAAAAAGATCCGTTCTGAGTTCACATTTTCTTCGTCTTTCGTTTTTCATTCTGAGTGAATGTCTTTCCAACTAGCTTCAGAACCCTGCGTCCGTGTCCTTCGCTTGCTTTTGTCATTGATCAACTGATTATTTTCCTTTTGATATCCACCTTTTCCTCACGTTGATGAAAAAGCAGACTGCATTTACAACTGAGCCATGAATATCAATGTAGTCGTCGTCAAACGTTCCTCCACTCTCTATTAAGAAAATGACATAACCATGTTCTGGTGAGAAGACGCACATACTGGTGCATATAGTAGCATCAACCAGATATCATTTAACAATGTTAAATGTTTCCCAGTTCCTTTAAAACATCCAACATTCTGTTCAATTTCTAACCACTGTAGGCTACCGATTTATGTTGTTTTCCTGAATACGGTTGTTGATTCTAGCCATCAGTCTTATCTCTTTAAGTTATTGATTTCATGTTGGCAATTTCAGTTGGGTGCAGAGCTTCGGGCATGAGGGTCTCGGTCTGCTTCTGGACATCCTGGAGCGATTGCTGTTCAAGAAACAGTAAGAAACATTTATTTTGGGATTTATTCATCAGTATCTGTTCATTAGTGTCTTTGTAAGAATGTGAAATGATTTGAGTGCAGTAGTGTTATTTTAATACAAAATAATATGAACTGACTCTTTTTTTTTTTTTATCTACAGGCAGGAAAAGATTGACAAGAGGAACCAGCATAAAGTTATCCAGTGTCTTAAGGCCTTGATGAATAACAAGGTATAATATTAAGAAAAAAGTATTAGGTTGATTCAGCACATGGCTTTAATATGCTGATGGTCATACATACATGAGGGTAAAGGGAGCGCCACTGTAAAATGAATGATCTATATTATATATCTATTATTTTCTGATTTAAATTTAAATTTTTTCATTTCCACAATTAATGATGATATTAGAATTCTGCCTCTTTAAATTGCGTAATGTGTCTGGTCTAAGTTCTGGATTTACGACTATAAAAGTCATGTCCATTTCTGTATTATTTTTACTTCCTATTTAGTTTAAATTTAGGTTCAGGAAAAACATCATTTTAGCCGTTATTATGTATAACTAAATTATTTCTATTTGAATCTAAATATTAAAGTGTATATATTTCTATTAATTAAGAGAAGACGAGTGAGTAAATCTGGTTACTGACTTGAGGCCAACAAAATTGCCAAAAAAACAAAAATCTATCGTTATTCATTGAGTTTATTAAGTAAAATACATTACAACACCCATATTATTTTTTGTAACGCGTAATCCTCTGGCTGAACAGGCGGCAGATGCTAGCGTTTTACCCGTAGGCCTCTCCGACGACCAAGACCTCTCCCTCGCTGTAGAGGCATCTTGGGATAGGATATATCCCAAAATGCTAAGGAGACAGCTGCTTCTTGCCAGCTGGCGATTTATTTTTCTCTACCTTCTTGCACCAAAATACATATTTATCACCTGTCGGAAGAACAAATGAGACTTCAGTGCACCTTTTTAATGTGTTTTCTCAAGTCAAAGTCGAATAACTCAGCGTGATGTGTTTTTTTTTTTCATATGTCAATGATGGTTTATTGCTTCATTTGAAAGACAAAATGCTAACATGGTTGATGTAATTCTTCTTTTGGCAGTATGGATTGGACCGAATTCTTGGGGAAGATAGAAGCCTTGGATTGCTAGCAAGAGCAATTGATCCTTCCCATTCTGCTATGATGACTGACGTGGTGAAGCTCCTGTCGGCCATCTGCATTGTTGGCGAAGACAACATGTATGTCCTATATCTAAATCCCCTTTTCCATTTATTCTAGTTTTATTTTTGACATTTAGATAAATTCCGCTCCTTTTTTTTTTTTTTACAAGTATTGCAATTTGTGTCGTGATTTAGCTTGGAAAAGGTCCTTGAAGCCATGACAACAGCAGGAGATTGGCGATCTGTCGAGAGGTTCAGTCCTATTGTGGAAGGACTCCAGGATCGCTCTGTACAACTACAAGTAAGATCACATCACTTACGTCTGTTTAGTAATATGAATATACAGTGTCCCCAAAACAAAATATTTTATTCAGTTTGTAAGGTGTATATAAAAAAATATAAAAAAAACTTCCCAAGGAACACCACTGAAAATACATACACAGAGTTTTATAATTCAGACACCATTCTGACACAATTTTGGCAACTTCTTCTATGACAGATAAGAATATTTAAGAATTAGCATCTCATTAGCAACTTTATTTTGTCTTTTTTTTCCTTTGACTATTGGGAATTTCCAAGAAGATGTGTGACTTTTACAAATTCTCCTTTTGACAATTAAAATTAAACGTCCTCTGAAAGAATAATACAGACCACGAGCCACGTTAAAACTTGTACAGGGCTGCAAAAAAAAAAAACCCACTTTATTCATGCCTTAGGTAATATTTTAATTGTTCTCCTGTACCTGTGGATTACTAGTTTTGACCTTGAATGATCCGTTGCTCTGCTTTGTTTATGAGTTTGCAGTTGGTGCATTCATATTTTAACACAATCCTGAGACGGTCACAAGAGAAAACGGACACGGATTACTTATGGTCCCTTGGTTTCTTAGGGCAGAACTCTGCTTTGCTTTCTTGCTCCTTATTTATTTCTACTTCTGCTTCGTTAACGTTCTGTCCCGTGTTCTTGCTATTTCAGGTGGCGTGCATGCAGCTCATCAATGCACTCGTGACATCTCCAGATGAGCTGGACTTCAGGCTTCACCTCAGAAATGAATTTATGCGTTGTGGTCTGAAAGACATATTGCTGGTAAGCTCAAAAGCCACATCTGCACGCATGGAAGCACGCACTCTTCCATCATGTATTACAATTTAAATGAAGTATACTTTGTTTGAAATACTGAAGATTTACTTGGACATCACGAATGAGATGCCACTGCTTATGACGGTGCATGCATATAACTAGTATGGTTTCCCACTAATAATAAAAGAAAATGCTCTGTAGACAAACTGTGAAACCCAATCATCAGTCAATGCATAAATGCATATGTTAAAAGTTTGGTAATACAATGTAACCAAGAACTTTCCTGTCTCATTATTTTTCTTGTCCAACTTCTTTATAGAAACTTACTGTTGTCAGGAATGAAGCCCTTGACATTCAGCTGAAGGTATTTGAAGAGCACAAAGAAGAGGACATGATAGAGTTCTCGCACAGGCTGGAGGACATCAAGAATGAACTTGAATATCCTTTTCAATTTTCCATCTTATAAGACGACAGTTTCTTCCTATGGTTCAGGTTTAGGTCCTGGTTGTTGGGAAAAGGTTGGTCGTAAAAAAACGAAAAAAAAGAACAGAATTTAAATTCCCCTTGAAATTTAATTTGTTGTATAAAGTCTCTCCATTAACATAAAAATCCTTGACTCTTTCGCACCGATGCGGGGGATGTGTTTAGCATTGTGCAGAACATTGTGAAGGACAGCAGTGCAGAGCACCACTTTCTGTCAATACTGCAGCACCTGATGCTTATTCGTAATGACTACTTGGTCAGGTAAAAAACTCTGCCTCACATGTCTATTGAAAGTCTTTTGACATCTTATTTTTGAACTTTGACACAGCCGCTTGACAATGAGTTGTACTGCTCAAACACAATTTTATAAGTACAACACATACTTTTTTTAAACTCTATTTCATTGTCACTTATTTTGTTTTTATCAGTCTAACATATCAGAAACAGAAACAAAATGGCTGTTTGTGTCATCCTCATTTTTCTGCGCACACAGGAGATGGAATCTGAATAAAAATTGAAATATGAACTTAAAGCCTTACTAATATATATTTTTGAAATGTTTCCAATCACACACTGGCATTAATAGGAATAATATGGAATATATATGGAAATATTTTCTTAAAACTATATTCAGAATTGATGCATTACCGTTTTGTGACCGAGTCACTGCTCATACACTGCAATTGATTTTAGTTTCAATAGGAAACCAGTCTATTAAGAAACTGTGTGTAAACTGTATGTTTTCTGATTCCTTGCAGACCACAGTACTTTAAAATCATTGATGAATGCGTCTCTCAGATTGTGCTTCACCGCAGTGGCACTGACCCTGATTTTAGTTATCGCAAGCGTCTGGATGTCGATTTCAGCCACCTCATAGGTAAGTTGCAGGTTTCAAAGGTTACATTGAATTATGGAAGTTGTTGAAACTTTTTTTTGTTTCCTTGTAGATGTCTGCATTGATAAAGCTCGTCTTGATGAGTATGAACAACAAGCTTCAGAGATGGCACTGAAGGTGAGTTAGAAACAATAGAAACCTGAACCTCTTAATATGCAACTGGCTGATGAAGCGTCATGAAGCAGTGTATTTATTTTTAGAGCCCACTAGAGGGAACACCAGGGCTGTTTTTGGGCAATAATCTGCCAATATGATACCAATAATGTAATCTGCCAATAATCTGCCATACAGTGGGAAGACTACAATATATTGTAATGTATTGTGGTACTGTAGAAATAAGGATATATTTGTAGTAGTGTTGGAGTACTTGACTCTGGTGTTGCAGAATTTACAGACAACATGACTCTTTACCAAGTGATATGAAACCAAAATATGTCCAAACATCATCTTTAAAAGCTGCTGGAGTCCACTGTATCCTCTCGTCCTCAGTCATTGCCAGGATCTTGTGGGAATTCAATGTTCATGGTCTGGAAAAGCGCTATACAAATAAAAATTACTTACTTACTTCATTTAGCTGCGGAAGACAGAATGACTGCTGCCATCTAGTGGCCAGAATATTTAATAATTTATTTTTAATAATAATAATAATAATAATAATCTCTATTTATATAGCGCCTTTCTAGACCAGGGTCACAAAGCATAAAAGTACTGTCGAATATTGATACAGTATTGAGACAAATAATACAACAATTTATCGCCATATCAGTATTTTCTAACACCACTATACTGCTCAATGTTTTAAACAGCCAAACTATTGAAACTTGACCTTATTTTTAGACTGCCACCTACTGAGCTCTAAAAATGAGAAAAGTCCATTGTCAGAACCTCTTCATACGACCACAATATATTTATGCATTGGTTGCCATCATTAGTACCTAATATGACTTATTGTTACATTGGCGCAATTCTAGAGGTCTGTTTTTAATAAATATCTCTTTTTTTTTAATTTAAGTTTGAGGAAGAATTCTTGAGCAAGCAAGAGGCCCATTCTAAACTGGTGAAAGGTGATGAAAGAATAGCCGAGCTTCAAGCTGAACTCCAAGCCTACAGATCACAGGTAAGCATTCTCTTTCCTCTCTTTGATTTTTTTTTTTGTATAGAGTTTTGAGAAGATGGTTTGCCTCTCATCCAGGAGTCTTCTTCAGTTCCAAGTAACTGGACCATGATCTGGTCTGCTTATTGGAACCCCCTGGATAACCATGACCTGAATAAGTTAGAACTGCAAAGAATCAGACAGGTCCGACTTAAAACAACTTATTCACAATAACTGTACATTGTGATTCTCAAACAACACAATAATCGTACCAGTGACGAAGTCGTACTGAAACATTTTGACATATTTTTGACCGCCATGTTTACAACATGTTAAGTTAGTAAGCACCAACATTAATTACAGTAAGACATAAGAATTTTTGACAAAACTAAAGGATTCTAAGTGTGACTTATAGTCATAAAAATACTTCAGTAAACTATAAATTGGCTTTTGAGTTAATGCAGTCCATGTTTTAAGTAAATTCACTTTCTGACCCTTATATGTGAAGTCTAACAGGTTATTAAAGTATTTTCACTGAGAGATGGAATTAAGTTATATCCTACCCATTCAAGCAAAAAAAGTAGCAGTTTGATAGTTGCTTAAATGCAGGGAGGTGAATTGGAGTGACCTTCTTGTCATTTGCCCACTAGACTTGTTAATTGTGAAAAAGTGTTGCCTTAAGAGGTTGCAAAGTTCGGGACTGAACTTTGGAATGTCTGCTTTATCTGAAACTGGGCCCCCGATCAATAAGCCATTCACTCCGTCTGATTACTCTTGTAGTGACATCACATTTTTGCTGTTGAAGATAAAAAAAAGTATTCGATTTCCAAGTATCTGAGTCTGTTTAAAGATCTTCATAGCCTTCAGATTCTTAATTTGTTTGGAAATAATTAAGTCACTATTACAATAACAGTTTTGTTTTCAACTGTCAGACTCATTGACATTGATATAAAGCTTTGCTTTATCAACCTGTTCTTGATTTTTGTACCTACATCATCAAAGATTTATTTTTCTTAACAAATTCCTATGTCCTTGTCCATACATCATTAAGTCATTGCTTTGTATGCAATCAAAGAGTAATTTACTTTGTAATGTGTTTTTTGAACCATCATCTTGGTGATGACCTAAACCTCGGGCTGGAGTTAAGGTGATTTGAGATCTGGTCCCAGATTTTAAGATGCAGCTACCTGTTTAAAAAGCAGTGGAGTTATGATTATGTGTATTATGATTTGCCTCACTCATAGCGCTATCAGGTTTACGATCAACAACTTCATTTGGTGTTGCTTTATCGTTAAGAGTTTTGTAATTTGCAGTCGAGGAGTTGCGTTTTTAACTAAGCGAGGAGAGAGTGAGCCAAACCAACCGAGTCAGAAAGAAGAGGCTCAGGTAAACAAGTGTTGCATATAGGTTTAGTTTTATTATTATTGAAGAGTGGTTGAAATCAAGTGTATTTTTAAATATGCCTTTAATGTTTTTTTTTTGTCTTGCACATAAAGTAACTTTAAACTGTTCTTCCACAGCTCGGTGCAATGCCTCCCTCGCAAATGAAACCCACGTCGCCTTCCCCCGCCACCTCTTCTGTGCCACTTCCCCCTCCTCCACCGCCTCCTCCACCTCCTTTTATGCCGGGCTGCCCTCCCCCACCTCCCCTGCCCGGAATGCCACCTCCATGTGGCGCGCCTCCTCCACCTCCTCTGGGGATGCTGGGGTCTCCGGCCCCTGACGTGCTGCCTTTCGGGCTGAAACCGAAGAAGGAATTTAAGCCCGAGAACTCCATGAAGCGCCTCAACTGGTCTAAGGTACCATTTATTTCAACGCTACTTTGGATTTTAAACTGCTTTCATACGCCCATAATCGAGAAAGTTTTCTGTAGCGACTAAAATGAGGCCAAGTATTACAAAGTTTCCTTCTTTTATCTTAACTTTGTTTTCTGATGGTTGTTGGCAAGCGGCTAAGTACTGCAGATGTTTTTACCCCCTTCTGTTTTTCTGCTGCGCCTTTAATTACTCAAACAGATGATCGAATGCCTGAACAGATTTATGGTAGCATACAGATGTTGACCTCTACCAGCATGACTCGCTCGCATCATCGGTGATATTGACATGTTGTGTTATTAATAATGTATCATCATCTGCACACGGGCTCAACGCGGATAAACATATGCTTTTAGGTTTTCTGTTACCGACCTTTTTTACCGGAACACTGGGGATCTAATGTCCCACATATGGAGTTTCTTTGCGCTGCGATCAAAAGTTTTAAAATAACCACCATATTTTGGTTGTCGCTTGTTGTCTCAGATCCGGCCTCAAGAAATGTCCGAGGGCTGCTTCTGGGTTCGAGCCAATGAGGATCAGTATGCCAAAGCAGACCTGCTCCATAAATTTGCGCTCACTTTTGGTGTGCAGAGGGCAGGTAAGACATTTATGGTCACTTAAGTCTACAGTCTGTTCTACTCCTATTTGGCCTGCATTCAGGCGGCCCCGAAACTTAATCTCACTTAAAACGTGTCAAAGAAAACCTCATAAATAACTGCATGGGATTACCCGACTGATATATATGCACATTTAACCAAATTAGAAATAGCAATCCTGGTTTTTCTCATCTTTGTTTTACTTTTTAGCCATTTTCTTTTTGTTTAATTGTTAAAAAAGATAAAGGTTTTTTATATAGATATATTAATAAGTCCTAATCGTTACAGAAATTATTATTTAAAGTATAACTCACCCCCTATTACTGATGGTACAGAATAGTTTCCTATTGAGATCTCATGGTCTTCATTTTTTATTCAGTCGTTTTCCTGAGCATTGCAGGTTGATGCATTAACAACTGGCGCCATGATTTATTGGAATTTAGGTTCCATGAAGACCCTCCCAATCAATTGCTTTTAATGTGCTGTGATGTACCGTTTATACTCCCTATGGTTGCTGTCAGAAATTATGTGCTTCTGTTTTTAATAATACTGTAGCCCTTGGGATCCCATGACCATGATGTGCCAATTAAACCGTTTGTTTACCAGAAAAGCTTTGTGCTGTTAGTGTTGGACCGGAGCATCTGCAGGCCAGCTCAAAACTATATGTAAATATATATAAATATATATATATATATATATACTGTATATATATATTATATGTATATATGTATTTTCTTACACTACATATTCATCTGACTTACAGTTTTCTGGCTAGTGTTGGTTTAGAATTGGTTGTATGACTCTTGTGTCTACTGTCCTTTTTTTCTTACCTTTTCCTTTTTTCTGTCTTTCTTTAAACATGTAATTAATCAGTTTATTTGATGTTTAAGTTAAATACTTGTTTAGAATACAAACTGTTTTCGGATGCGGTGATGACCTTAAGTTAGGTCATTTATAGCAAAAAGATATTTCTAAAAAAGAAAAAAGAAATTGGGTCATTTTGGTCAGACCCCTTAGACTGTTATTACAGGAGCCTTATCTAGAAGAACTGTCTAGGCTTAATTATTGTATTACCATTCCTCATTCCAGGTTTGCAACAGTAAGTCTGCTTCTTTTTCGCCCTTCTTACATCCATCCTCTTCATGCTGATAAAGGTGTGAAAAAGTCATGCAAAAACTTTGCTTGACAGATTTGAGTAAATGTGGCAGGTATTAAGACACGTCGACATCAGTCATGTGCAGTTGTAGTTCTAATGGGCTCAGTCATGATTAGTTTCTGTGCACACCATCTTGTCCTGTCACAATTTGGACTTGATTAACAACACAGGTTTTACATTTTAATTGGACATTTGTTTTCTACCCAGCGTTACAAAAACAAGAACTTTCTATATTTAATATAGCACATGAACTGTCTCTGGTAAACAGGGACACTCGCATTACATGTGTGAATTAAATAATTGATTTCATTTTATCTCGGTAAAATACGTATAATACAGATTTAATCTTTTAATTTCAGCTTGACATTCTGTACATATAGTTAGACACAATGACATAGATTTTTAAAACAAATAATCGCTGGATCATTTTGTCATCTAAGCAAGGATGGATGCAGCCAAAAAAATAGTGTTTTGTTTATGTATTTATTATTATGTTGAAAACCCTTTCCATGTTCAGAAAAAATGCAGAAAAAGCTAAAGTTTTGGTTAGTGTTGTGTGGAGTTGACCTGTATCCCATTTAAAGGAAGTGCACATGGCAGTATTCTTTCAGAAGAATTTATTTCTTCATTTAAAATTCAGCTGTAAAATCCTTGTGGAGTAAATTACATGGAATCCTTCTATTGACATGTGGAAGGTATTAAAAACAGTTGTATATTTGGATTAAAGTAAAGTACCCACAAAACAATTGAGTTGAGGAAAGGGCAGATACACAAGTAAAGCGGTTATTTATACATTGTAACTCCCCACTTACTTTATTTTCCTGTGATGCTGGAGTTCAAATCGTACCCAGAACTGTAACACGAGGCTGCTGCTTTGTGTCAGCGCACGTACCTGTCCTTATTAACACATTCGTGTTGTACGATGTTTCATCTCACTTAAGACCAACGACATCTGGATCCACATGAAACATTCAGGATGACGGGGTTGGAAATGGTGTTCACTCAGTTTTACTCATTAAAGATTAATTTTTCCCTGGAAATTTCCTTAGCTTTTTTTTTTTTCATTGTTGTTATTCAACTCTTTTTTTTCTTTTGTTTTCAACCAGTGAGGACAGTTTTTGGACCTGAGAAACGTATTAATTTATGATCGAGCACTAGGCTTCTGTGACACAAAGTCATGTTATTTTTCATAATATGATGTGTAAAAAAAACATTTTATATTAACGGATGAATGTTTGATAAATGGCATCAAATTAGATAAAACCCCCAGAATTTTGTCTGACATTTCTGTCCAGAAAGATGCATTTGCAAGTCTTGTATTATAAGGGAAACATAAAATCAAGGAAAAGCAGACTTATGGAAACAAATTGGTAATTTTAAAAGTAAAAAATATTCAGCAAAAAGTGTAGTTTTTACATTTTGTTACAGTCAGCATTACAGAAAAGATATCCCATAAATTTAAATTGATATTTGTTTTCGTGTTTTTCTGCCTAAATATGACTTTAGATCTAAAGCTGGGACTAAATTCCAACAGGGGATATTAAAGACAATGTTGTTATTTATTATTCGATCCTTAAATGATCATTTCCTCGCCACAAACATTTTTTTTTTTTTTTAAACGAATTGAGGTGAGCCCGGACACCATCACCTTCCACTGTAGCACCTGTTCGTCCTTACGAGGCAGTGACAGTAGAATAAAAAAAAACATAACAGTTTGTGTATTGCTGGCAACATCAATTTTAGATCTCTGCCAGCAGCCGCTGAGATAGAATATCCAGCTGTGGATGACTAATCTAGATTTTTTTTTTTCCCCCATCTTTCCTCTAATTGCCGTGGATGTTCACGTAGAATATTCAGTTGTTTTTTTTTTAATATTAATAGCATTTTGGAGTCTGTAATTACAGGTGTTTATAAGGATGTTCAAATTACGTTTTACCCAGAAGTTTCATTCAACCCATGGTTGCAGACTGAAAGTAACAGCAAGAAATCATTTGCTCATTTTTGTTAGTTTTTAGCAGGTGTCCCTGATCTTTTATTACAGTGTTGACCAGTTCAATGTCAGTATTATGTATATAAAAAAATGAACGTTAACTGCAAGAAAAGTCACGGTGAATCCGCAACAATCTGCAACAAGAAGCAACTATATAGTTTGTGTTTAACTAGTTTTCACTAGTTCACAGGCTTATTTTTCGAGTAAACTTGACTGAAATAAGATAATAATGTGTCAAGACTTGCATGAAAAAGAAACTATTTATATATTTTTTTCCCAAAACAATAACTTAAAGACAAATGATAATTAAAACAGCAGGATTTAAACACTTTATTTTTTATTTCCCTTTTCGTGTATGACCCAGTGACAAAAACCTGATGTTCATGCGAGTTGTTAACGTCACATTGCAAAGTTTATAAGCTGCGGTAGAGAGTTGACGGGTTAATTTGAACACTCTCATCATCCCCCTGCATGTGTCAAAAGCCTTAAAACCCTTCCAAACTTGAGTGCCTTCACAGTCGCCGTCAAGCGATGGTGATTAGTAGATCTTTTTGAATGCTATGTGGGTGTATTTCTTTCAACCGGAAAGCCTTTTGTTGTAAGACTGCGTGGAAAGCACTCTGGCTTGTGAAAGTTAACCTGACGAAAAGGGCTAAAAAGTTGTTGGTGGAGGATCAACGCCAGCAAGAAAATTGTGTAGTGATTCAGGATTATTGATTTCGGACTTTTAAAAATACAGAAAGCATGTTGTATTCCAAGCAGCCTAATTATATAAGATATTACATAAGATGGCACTTTTTTTCTTTTTTTTTAACTTGTCATTTTATATTATAATCATATTGGTTCATAAACAAACCAGTCACAAGAACAACTAGGGGCTCTACTGTAGTTCCCTTTGTAAACATAATTGCAAGTATTTTCGGTTTCGCTTCAGTATCAATCATCAGGTTCATCATGGCCTTTTTTTTTGTGTTTTAATGTCAACTCAACGTTTATGATCAATTATGTCGAATTGAACAACAGATTTTTTAAAGCTGTCAAATGATGCTCATTCCAGGTGCTTTTGTTCAACATCTATACGTGGCCCCTTTCCTACTTTTCCCCCCTCTTCCCCCCCATTATCATTGTTTTTGTGTCGCTTTTTCCGCCTCGGTTTCACTAGCATCAGCACCTCAATTTATTCCCAATTTACGTTTTATGTTCTCATATTGCCAAAGTAATGGGCTTGCTCATTAAAATCATATTTGCTGTCGTGTCTTTATTTCAGCTGATATTTTTCATCCAAACGTACTGTCTCGTAGTTGGAAGAAGGAAAAAAAAAAAAAAAAACACCGCTCACAGGATGTCACACTTGTGTGAACTGCACAATGTTGGGGGGGTGGTGGGGGGGAATGGAATCAGGAGATGAATGATGGTGCCTGCTATTAATCTGCTCACTGGCAAGACTTTTCAAAGTATTTTTTGTTGTTGACATACAGTCAAATTGAAGGCTTATAATAATGCTCAATGCTGAATCAAATAAGAGGAAGGAATAAGATGTTGTTGTTTTTTTTTTTACATTTGACTGCAGCTTCTCGAGCGACCTTAAGAGGGCACTAATCCACAGAGAATGCGAGTCAGAGGCCGTTATTTTTTGGTAGATGCTGAGGTAAAAATGGTCGGGATTATCTATTTCTTTTAATTAACATTGTGTGGTCTTAAATGATCCTAAAATGATGAAAGCATTGTTGGGGACGGCACAAAAAAAAGAAGCGGGAGAGGTTTGAGGGTTGATTAATTTCTTTGCTATCCGAGTTAGGGTCCGGGACTAATTAAAAAATCCCGGGGTCATCTTGTGCGGATCATAACAACGAGTGGCAGCCCGGTGCGGCTCCCTTTGATTCACTCGCTAGCACAACGGTGCCTCACTTCATTACTCTGATCTCTCTCCACTCTGCCTCACCCTCGCTGTTTGTCTGGGCGAGGGGAGGTAGTTTGGCGTGTAAACAGATCATCAAAGCCATTATGTCAGCATCGCCGTGTGCCTGGATCCAGCCGAGGTTGAGGGGCAGGTGCGCCCCCGGTTCCGGTTTGGTTGTGGATATTCTGGATGTCTCTTGCTCTTTCTGTCAGGGCTGACTGAAGTTCAAGCCTTAGCGGGAGGAGAGACGTATAGTGAGTCAACAGTCAAACTGAGCTGCTGCTTTGACTGTTCACATCCCCTCTGTTGACTGTAGAGTTGACAGATGTGTCGGAATGGTGGATTTGTTCACTTGCTGCAGACAGCCCCCCTCCTGTGCATCAGATGTCTCATAGTGGATTTACCTTCGGGCGATGATGTGGGTTTGTGTGTACTTTATTGGCGTGTGTGTCATGTTTTTTTTCACATTGAATGGTTATATCCCGGAATTATTTTCATGACGGCAACTTTTCAAATAGCAACATTTAAAAGTTTATCTTTATGCCTTGAGCTCCTTATGAGCTTTTTATAATGTTTTTTTCTATGAACTTCTATTGGTTTCTTCACTATCTTGGATATTTCTTCAGAACGCTTTTTCAAACCTTTTTTAATATATTTTGCTGTGTAGACCAGTCATGAGGTCAATGCTCAGCTTTATCTATTGATGCAACAGTAGGTAGGTTTGTATCATGAACCATCAGGAATATAACCAGGGCTGGGAGAAATGTCGATACACTGATACATCACAATATCTTTATCTCTATAGTGTATTTTCAGCAGCAGTGTATTTATTTTTTAGTTATTTTTTTATTATCTGTATCATTGTTCTATTAAAATGTATATTTCAACTTAGCATGTTTAAAATAAAATCATTTTATTTAAAGTTAACATGTAAATGGCATTTGCAAATTCTCGTTTCGCAATTAAACTTCTGGCTGCTAAGTACGAGAGGATACAGTCAACTAAACGGCAGCTTTTAAAGCTGATGTTTAGACATATTTTTTTGGTTTCAAAGTCAAGTGCTCAGGCGACACTAAAATCCTATTGTTATTCCCACAGAATCGCAATATAATATCGTATCAGAGCCCCGACTGTATATCGCGATACAAATCGTACTGCCAGTGTTTCCAATAAACGTCTCTTAATTATTTTTTATTTGAGAGTTCATTTATGCCTCATCTGTGTACTTGTACTATTGGTCCTCTACAGCTTATCCAGAATGCAGCAGTAGTTTCTTCAAACTGCCTAAATTCAACCTTCACTGTACCATCCAAGAGTCTTTCTTCTTGGGGTAACTGTATTTGGGGTTTCATTACAGAAGACGCTATGATTTAATTTGAACATCTCACATGAACTGTAACCTCTCACGAGTTGGCATGAGCTTTCGCATATATCATTAAAAATACTTTTTGAAATCTTAATCTGGGTTATATCATGGAATATCTTGATTTCATTTCCTTACATCATTCAGTACACATTTGTTTTTTGTATCTACTGCATTTGTTCTTGCCCTGACTAATGATCCATATCCTATATCATCAAATGCACCACACTAGCAGATGTTTTATTTTTTATTTGCAGCCACATTTCTAGACATTATCTCCCACGACACACTACATTTTTCCTTTTCTTTGTGATCAAAGTGTTCAAATTTTCTCCAAAGAGGTTCACCAGATTGCCAGTCATGGTCTCTTTCTCTGTGTCAGACTGCTAAACTTTGTTGCTGTAGACAGTAATATTACTTCCACACGTGTTTTTCTGTATGTGTGTAAGTACTTGTTGTCCTGGAAGAGAGACGTGTCCATGTCATGTAACACTGTTAAAATGCAAACACTTGACAAGGAAGTGTAATAGATAGATTGATAGAATTGTATTGATGTTCTCCATTGAAAACGGTATAATCACAATAAAGAGCAGCTTTTTTAAGTATATAAATGAATGTATTTAATGGAAAGAAACATCTCAGATAGTTTTTCGTTCCAGCAACTAAAATTATGTTTAGCATTAAAATGAATGGTGTTGTTCAGGACGTAAACATTTGCCCAAATTGTTTCTCTTTATCTTATTTAACATGAATTGTAATGCAAGTGACTGCAAGTTCTTTTGGGCGAAAACATTAACATGGCTGGACATGATTAAACAAGATAAAATATCTCCAAACACACTCACTGAAGCTGTGGTGGAGAACAGAAGATGCTCTAGTGAGGTGCTGATACAAATAATGATATTAAAACAAGTGTAAGCTGATAAATGGTAACATGCAGGTGTCTCTCATTATTCATGCAGTGTGGAAGATTCATGCTGAATTAAGTGTCTAACAAAGAACCAATATTCATCTGGTGTGTTCTTATTATGTTCTCTATGAAGAATGGTTAAAAAAACAAAAACTAATAATCGGGACGGATAAAAATGATGAAAAATGTTGACTCTAACATAAGTTGCACTGAAACAAATGAGTGAACATTAATAAACTAACACTAACTCTTCATAGTTTTAATAACCACAGTGTTTAAGATGTATTGATTGGCTCATATACAATCTTGTCTTTTCCATCCCTGGCCAAGAAATGCAGTCTTTGGGCTGTCAATCAAACCCATCGTCCACTCAACTCCACTTGTGAGATTCATGTTGAGGCTGGAAGTGTAATCCCAAAATAAAACCCTCACTAAGATATATTTATATATTTATTTAAAAAAAAAGGTTAACAGAAGTTTATTCATGTTCAATTTTAGAGATTGATACAAGAAAAAAAATGTATTCAAGGTTTGCAGTCGATCGAGAACAAAACATGAGTCAGCTCAACCACTGGTTGGTTAAAGGGCATTCTAATACATCTGATATAATATCGAGAGGTCAACATGAGTTTAGTACTTGAATTAGCAGATTTAAATGGTTATTTTTTAAGGTAGAAGCAACATTTTCACCTCCTGATTTTCCTCTAATGTCTCCATTTCATTGCTTCTTTTATGAAAGTGAATGGTTTCTTTATCTCTGTTTGACTTTTTCCCCCCATCTTCTCTACACCATTTCCTCTTTTCTTCCATTTCTGTTTCTTTACCTTTTAAACACGTGAGCAGACTGTGAGGAAAATATATCCACCGGAGAATCACGTAAGTCATGGGATAACTGTCTCCGACACTAAAGCGTTTCTGCTGTGTTGTTCCGCGTCAGTAGTGCCTCCTATGGTCATGCTAACCATGTGGGTCCATGTCTGGGGCATGTATTTGCTCACCTCCCCGTGTCTGCGCCACTTAGATCTCCTGATGTGGATTAAAATGTTATATTTTGAGCCATAAAGTTCAGCATGAAGCTGCTGTTAATATTATGTATAGCATGATTGAATAACCGATGTACTTCATATATTTATGGAGAGTGTTGTGGACTATCAGAGGACAGCTTGAATATACATTAAAAGATTATAAATGTAGATAAAAATTAGACATTTTTTAAATGTAAACATTGTCGTTCCTCTGGTAACTTTCATTCTCAATTGTTTATTAATGTAAGTATGTAAGTAAATAATTTTTATTTGTATAGCGCTTTTCCAGACCAGGGTCACAAAGCGCTTAAACAATCTAAACAATGTTCAATAAAGTATATATTTTAAAGATCAAGATAAAACTGATAACACAACAGGAGTTCCAGAAAATCAAGGAAAAGCCTGAACAAATATAAACGTCTTAAGATGTTTCTTAAATATGGCCAATGAATGCATATCACCAGTTCCCGTCCTTCACTACCCCCTTCCTTTGCTTTCTTGTTGTGATGGTGCAGATAAACATTATGTCTTAAAGCAGTAATCCAAACTTAGACCAAACCTTACCTTAAAAAATCAAGCTTATAAACTATTGGAGGGAGGAAGAGAAACACTTGGTAAGACACTTAATTCTAAATAAATTATAAAAAATCTGTTGTGGATTTTGTACCTTTTTTGGAAAATTAATAATAAAATGTTATCATCTAAATCACTCCTTAACATAACATTAAACTGTGTTTTTTCGTTGGTCCACAGCGAGGACTGAAGAGCATGAGATGGAGCCCAAGAGATCCCTCAAGAAGAAAATTAAAGAGCTGAAGGTGCTTGACGCTAAGATGGCACAGAATCTATGTAAGTATTTTTTTTTTCTTCTTACACCCCTTACTCCTGACACCCTCAGGTTAAAAAGTGTTGACGATAAACACTGTGACGATCTTCAAAGTGATTTGTCCCTCATTACTCTTTCCATTCTTACTCCTGCTCTGTAGAAAGGTGTAATTTAAAGAGAGATTCTATCAATGAGAGGATCCAGACATTCTTCTTAGCAATCAAAGATCTCTGCACCTCTTCTGCTTTCACAGGCGGGAAAAAAATAATAATCTTTGACCCCTGTTAAGGCTATTAAATAAAATGGGATTAATCAGATCACTAACGGTGATTAAAAAAAACAGCGGTTTGCGAGGGACTGAACTGAAAGTGTAGGTGTTTTATTCATTTCACCATTGGTGGTAAAAAGTCTAAAAGCTTTAATAAAGGCTAAGGAGGAGTTTTAGTTCCACGTCTTGTATAATGAGTCACTTGACTTTGTGGGAAAACCTCACACCATTATCCAGATGAAACAGAATAACATTAACCCAGTGATTGTCTCAGTACTATATACAGTATACATTTGCTTCATTCATTATTTAAAACGCTTTCTATTGATCTTACGGTTTTCTTTTAGTTCTAAGCTATACATTTCCAGAGCTTAGAAGCTGGAACTCACTGCTCTTTTATCCTCTTTTACATTTTTCTAATGAAGCCTCACATAATTTCTGAACTCCAGCGCCACCTACTGACCTATAAATTTAAGAACACTGCTTCATGAAGCTTCGTCGGCACATCGATCATTTAATATGCTTCAGAGAAGTCAATACAGTGACCATTTAATGTGATATTGTTCAATATGTAATTCTGTTTAATAGGGCTGTGTATTTGGAAGAATCTGCCGATACGATGCATATCACGATACATGTGTGAAGATAAGATATATCGTGTTATTGACATAAAATATATTGTTTCTTTCAACTAATAATAAAAAAAATCATAACATAGTAATAATTCAATGCTATTGAAAGCTTGAAACACTTTTTTATGGTTTTTACAAAAAAGAAATGAGCAAATACTCTCTCTAGCTTTCTCAAGCTGGTCCACATGCCCAGTTTTCATACAGCAGACTCTTCTCGACGTCACCACTGTCTTGCTTTGATGCCAAAATTAGTCCAAACATCAGCTGTAAAAGCTACTGGAGCCTGGTGTATCATTTCTTTTTCACTCATCGCTGCCATTTCGCCAGTTTTGTAGTTCCCAGGCTGTTGCTCCTAAGCTTTGGAACCATCTTCCTCACTCTCTGCGCTTGATGGATCCACTGACTCCTTAAGAAACATCTTAAGATATTTTTATTTGTGCAGGCTTTTCCTTGATTTTCCTTGAGACTCCTTTGTTTGTCTCTTTGTTATTTTGACCTTTTAAGTATATATTTTATTGTGGATTGTTTAAGCGCTTTGTGACCCTGGTCTAGAAAAGCGCTTTATAAATATAAATTACTTACTTACTGTGGTAGGCAGGAAATGACAATGTTGCCAACTAGTGGCCTAAGGTTTAATTGCAGCACAAAAAATGAATATTCCCTGTGAATATTTGAGTGTTACTTGTATAATAAAATATTGAATGATTGTGTTTTATACACACACTATTGAAATATAAACTATAAAATAACTGAGTTAACATAAAATGTTATTGCGTTTTTTTTTTAATTTAAATATCGATACAGTGCTATTGAATATCAATACAGTATTGCTATATCAATATTTTCCTAGCCCCCTACTGTTTATTTACGTTAATTCATCTTGTAATTTTAAACACCAACCTAATTTTGCTTATTGTGCAGCCATCTTCCTGGGCTCCTTCCGTATGCCTTATCAAGAAATCCGTCGGATGATTTTGGAAGTGGATGAAAATCAACTGACCGAGCCTATGATTCAGGTACTTGAGATAAAATTTGTGGAAGAAACTGATTTGTTGGTTTTTGTTCCAGGTTGTATTTTAACATTTGCATTCACATTGAAAGTAAAAGTAAAATAAATGTTTTTTCATCATTTTAATTAACGCATTGGATTATGTGGTTTGGTCAAATGAATGTTAAACAATCAAACATATTAGGTAGTTTAGAGTTCTGGTTGTTTTTTACTTTTTCCTCTAGAGTATATTTTAAGTAGTAAGTTGAAGTAACCTTTATGACCACAGTCAACAGAATGGATTTGGAAAACCTTGACCTTTTTTCATCCTTTCCGGAAAGAAGTATCACCATTGTCAATCATATTGTGCAAATGTCAAACTCTACCTTTTGTTGCTGGAATTTGGAGATTTTTCTCCAACATTGAAGTATTTTTTGTTTGTCAAATTCTTAGAATATCATAAAAATAGAAAATTAAAACTCTGTGTTAAGCAATATATCCTGTTCAAGTTTTGGTTATGTTCAAATGACTATGAGTCATGTGATATTTATTAATGATTTGTGTCAAGATTTCAGCAAATTCAAGAATCAAAATGTCTTTTTTTTTTCCTGTACTTGTAGAACCTTGTGAAGAACCTGCCAGAGCAGGAGCAGCTCAATGCTTTGACAAAGTTCAAAAGTGAATATGTCAATCTGTCCGAGCCTGAGCAGTTTGGTGTCGTGGTAAGTTCAAGATGGTCCTAACGCGTAACGAAAATGATATATTTTTGAAAACATCATTAATTCTTCTCCCTGTCCAGTTTCTAAAATAAATGTTTCATAAATAGGAAAATAAATGTTTCAAAGATCACACAGAAATAAATCTGTGACACAATAGCAATAACAGCCTAGTTTCTCCAGTTTCTTGAATCAATGACCTGCCATTTGTATTTATTTTACTTTACTAATCATTGCAATATATTGTATCATATAATTGAACGTAGATTAATTTCACTTTGATGTCACCGTTGTTTAAGTATAAAACGTTAAGTACTCATTTTCACATGTAAGTCAGTATCACTAAAATAATGCTTTGCCAAAAGTTGAAAACAAATGTAGTAGTCTTCTTGATGTGTCAGCAGTGAAGGTTGAGTCCATAATCAGATGCTGAAATATCCGGTGCTATACCGAGTTGTCCTTCAGCAATACATTAAACATGCTTAATTGCTTTGAATGGATCAACTGGGACCCCCACCGTAAGGCCGACTTCCTCCTTGGGGTCCATCGGTGGCTCCTCTTTTATGATACTGATTATGATTCCAAGTGTAAGCAGCTGTCAGTTGATCATAACCGCTTTTTCAGAAGGTGCTTCAGTTCACAATATTACTCTTCAGAAGTGTGCCTTTTTCTTTTTCTTTTTTTTAAGAATCTACATTTTGAACATCTGTTTTTATTCATTAAAAAGTAAAACACAATGTCAATTCACATGGTTGACGAAGACGATAAAATAAAATCAATAAACTATACATTTGTTAATTAAGTAAGTAATTTTTATTTATATAGCGCTTTTCCAGACCAGGGTCACAAAGCGCTTAAACAATCAAAACAATACTCAAAAAAGTACATACTTTAAAGATCAAGATAATACTGAGAACAACACAGGAGTTCTAGAAAATCAAGGAAAAGCCTGAACAAATAAAAACGTCCTAAGATGTTTCTTAAAGGAGTCAGTAGATCCATCAAGCGCAAAGAGAGAGGAAGATCGTTCCAAAGCTTAGGAGCAACAGCCTGAAAAGATTTCTCTCTAAAAACTGCCTGAACTTTCCAATTGACAGGAAAAAACTAAGTATCTTCTAGTTTATTATTATTTAACTGCAGTATTATCTTGTCATTTTGATAAATAATGGATCCCTTTAATCTTACTCTTACTCGTCACAAATGAGATATGGCTTTTACTTGAAACCTGATCTGAGAATCCACTAGGTGTGCCATGGTGCGGGGGGGGGGGGATTTATTTGTTTGTAACATCACCCCATTATTAAAACCCCAACACCACCACCACCTTAATTTACAGTCTCCACTGTGACCTGTTTCCTGGCCCACGGCAATATTTTCCAATTCTCTGTAATTGTTGGAAAGTGGTAATCCAATGCAGCCCTCTGTATAATCCACCCCCTTGGTTTCTTGCCCTATGCAGGCACTCCACAATTAGCTCATCGCATATGGTCCAATATCAGATTACTGTAAGCATCACTTTCTACTTTACATGCACCTTGTCCCTGCACAGATGTCTTTCAATTTAGATCGACTATATAAACATCTTAAACTGAGTCCTATTTGTTTCAAAAATAATTTTATCATGCCTTATTTGTCCTTCAACTGCAGAAAACTGACCAGAAACTGTTTCCTTCAACTGAGAAAAATCTCTAAACTTAGGAAAATGTTGTCGGAACATGATCTGGAGCTTGTAATCCATGCGTTTGTTTCTTCTCGTCTGGACTATTGTAACAGTTTGTTTTCATGTCTTAACAAGAAGGAGCTGTCTCACCTGCAGTTGATACAAAACTCTGCAGCGAGAATTCTGACTCTAGTAGAAGAACTCACATTTCTCCGATCCTTAAAACTCTTCACTGGCTTCCAGTTTCTTTCAGGATCAACTTTAAAATTCTGGTCCTTACTTTCAGAGCTATTCATGGTCAGGCTCCTCCGTACATCACTGATCTTATCCAGCCTTACACCCCAGCTCGGGCTCTGAGGTCTGTGGATCAGAATCTACTTATGGTTCCTAAACACGCTTCAGGACCAGAGGAGAGAAATCTTTTTAGGCTGTTGCTCCTAAGCTTTGGAACGGTCTTCCTCTCTCTTTGCGCTTGATGGATCTACTGACTCCTTTAAGAAACATCTTAAGACGTTTCTATTTGTTCAGGCTTTTCCTTGATTTTCTGGAACTCCTGTGTTGTTCTCAGTATTATCTTGATCTTTAAAGTATGTACTTTTTTGAGTATTGTTTTGATTGTTTAAGCGCTTTGTGACCCTGGTCTCGAAAAGCGCTGTATAAATAAATATTACTTACTTACTTACTTCTTTCCCCTTTCTTTTTCTGTTTTCGTAGATGAGCAGCGTGAAGCGGCTTCGCCCTCGCCTCAGTCACATCCTCTTCCGCCTGCAGTTTGAAGAGCACATTAACAACTTGCGCCCCGACATCCTGGCGGTGAGCGCGGCTTGCGACGAGGTCAAGAACAGTCGCCACTTCGGCCACCTGCTGGAGTTGGTGCTCCTGCTGGGAAACTTCATGAACGCAGGTTCCAGAAACGCCCAGTCCTTCGGCTTTGATCTGAGTTCCCTCTGCAAGGTACGAGTCTGGATCACTAACGACTTCTGTCGGTATTTCTGCCAATTTACTCTTACCACAAACGGAGAGTTAAAAAGAAAAACATGACGCTTTTAATTAACATGTGATTATGAAGTTTTAAATCGGCAGCCAGGTGTTGCACTTTAAAAGCAAGTATACAAACAGACTGTGATCTGGGGACATATGTTTGGTTTCTTTCTTTTTTCTTCACACAGTGAATTTTTTAATTACTTAAAGTAAGTTATTTTTAGTCGCGTATTTTTTTTTAACATTTGGTTGGTTTATCTGCATTAAATTATCAATATCTAGTTTATTTTTAATGTATACCCTTCCTTAGAGAACGGGGAACAGAAGGGACATTAGACTGATTAAACTCAATGGGGCCTATTATTACACAGTTTTCTTAAAGAATCACCTGCAGAGTTGGAGACATGCACGCCGCAGGGGGGAGATGTGGTTGGCAACATGGGATTTGATTCAACTAGAGTTGGAAACAAAGCTGTCTTGGTGTGCTACAATTCTTTTTTCTTTTTTTTTAAAAGAAAAGAAAACACAAAAAAATGTAACCTGCTGTTCCCTGGAAAGTATTCATTCATTCATTTTCTACCACTTACTATAGGTGGTATGATGAGCTTCATGAAGCGGTAGCTTTATTTTCAGAGCCCACTAGATGGCGGTATCTGCTCTAAAACCCTTTATTTTAAACAGCCATTCTAATGAAACTTAACATATATTTTTTAAAGTGAGCGCGTCACCTACTGAGCTTCATGAAGCTCCACCAGCACATCACTACCACTTAACCCCTCATTTCCCTTATAAACAATTTCTCCAGGGAGATCAATAAAGTTTGCAACCTTCTCACTACATCCTGCTGATGCAAACATTCATTCTCACTCACATCGTGTCATCAAGATGATCGATAACTGCGCGACTTGTTTTAACAGCTCAAGGACACGAAGTCAGCCGACCAGAAGACGACCTTACTTCACTACCTGGCACAAATCGGCGAGGTGCAATATCCAGATGTGATCAAGTTCATTGATGACTTTCAGCATGTGGACCGAGCAAGCAGAGGTAATTTACCCTCGACCTTTTCTCATGCATTCATGCCCTCATTATGTCTTGAGACTCTTCAGATGCTTTTATTTATATAAATGTAAATGGGCTTCAATCTAGGGGTGCGGCTATCGAATTTCCTTTTATAAACTATATGTTTACTTCTGTCTTTCAAACCCAAAGAAGGAAAAATATAAAAGGATTGCCTTAATCTGTTAGAAAAAGAATATAATGAAACCAAATTAAATGTGGTAAAAAAGCCTTTTACAAAGTCGAGTTATGCAATTTATCTAAAATTGCTTTTTTATTATACATTTTGCCTTTTCATTTTATTCAATTTAAGCTCAATTCATAAAATAAATAAGAATAAAACCTTATTCTATAATTTTCTTTTTCATGTTGTTATTTTCCTTCAGCAGACGAAATGCTGGTTAAGAATACGCTACTTAAAACTACACATTTATAACTACTTTATATAAATATATATGTATATATATAGATATATATGTAATCCTGGAACAATTAAGATAGACGAATTCTTAAAGTAAAGGTTATTCTATCTGTTGATTCCGAATGTAGTTCTTGGTTTATAAATACAAGCGGACCTTCAATGAACGATGAGTTTTCTACTTACATCTGTGATTTACTCTGAACTCCTTTCCTGCTTTGGTCACTCTCCAAGGATATTTCAAAGGGTTTGAAGCTTGTTTGTTCCGTAAACATGTATCATACTCTGTGATGTTGGGTTCTGATCTGTGCTGCACACGACTCATCCTCTGCGCTGTTTGAAAGGAGCATTAATCTTTTACTGAAGCATATTTACAAACGTTAAATGTACTTTTCTTTACAAGACAAAATGAAATCCTGAAAACAAAAGTGACAGAATTCATCATTTGCTTTTAGCATTTAGGGGTGTATTGTTGACTTTGGCAACTTATTTCTCCCCCCCAGTGGTCTTTGGCTAATCCCAACTTAATTAGTTGTTTTGTTTTTGTTTTTGCTCGGTGGTGTGTTCATGGTGTTCTTCAGCTCCCTCCTTAGCTCGATTTTTGGCACATGACCCTGACGCCAGGTACCTTGTCCTGGCTCACAAGAGATTTAATTCCTGCAAGCAGCCTCTCTGGTGGACATGATGCTTTTCTCACACTCGCACAAAAATAACAGTTGTACTCAGAAATGTACTGAGTGAGCCCATTGATGTTCTCGTCCTGCCATCATATTTCGAAAGGCTGTATTCTTAAAGCCGTTTCTGCAGTGCTTTCAGATAGAAATCCTCCTTCACGTGGCTAAAGTGGACCTTAATCCTATCCACATTCTTGTCGGTGTTGTCTGGTGTGTGGAGAGGAGTAGAGCTGTGTTCACCTATTACATTAGTACACAGCACGCCTGGAACTGTAAATTGCTTTTGATGGAAAACACGGTCAGATTCACTTCTTAACAACAAGAAAGAACACGGAGAATTTAAGATGTTTGCTCACCTGAGACTGAAGTGTGAAAGAAGCCAATGTCTGAGTAAGGCTGATGAAGCTTCATGAAGCAGTCTCCAGATTTATTACAGTACAGTAGGTGGCGCCCTCGGTTAAAATATGAGTTTCCACCAGCATGTGCAGTTGACATATACAGTTATGCAGTTGTTTGTCTTCCACAAAAGAACATGTTCAGTCACTGTAAACACATCTTTATAAACCTCGCCTTAGAAGTCTTGGCTTTATATAACAATGGTAGGATTCAGAGTAGCTTTCAATCATCAACAACCTGTTTGATATATGTTAAAAACTAACTAAATTTCATTATAATGAGCAGCAAATGACTACTTATTAATAGGGAAGTCACATTAAGGTTGTCATAATACTTTTCTTTACCATGGTTAAGAGTAAAGGCTTCTTTTTTAAGTACACAACTTTATTAAATAAATAAAAACTAATAGTCAATCATTTGGCATTCAGAGGTGATAGAAAGATTGTTTTCCTTAAAGATGCACAAATAAACAAAACCGTTTACATTCAAACAGTGTTGGGCAGCCTTTAAGTATAATAACAAACTTAATTATGTCTTATAAATGTGTAAATAAATAAGAAAACATTCAACTACTATACATTCACACAGGCTTGTCATGTGGATAACATAGTTTTCAGGTGGATCAGAAACAGCGATGCGTCAATATTTTCTTTTTCGCCAACTCTTTAACCTTAAGAAAGACTTGTAAGAAAACGCATAAACATGGCTTCTGTCAGACCTATCGCTCTTAAGGAGAAAAACACTGTTTTTAAGTCGTGTCTGTTAGATAACAAGGTACTTTACTGGAGTGTCCATGCCTGGTAAGTCTGCGGTTTTAACAAACACTAAGAGTAATGGAGGAAGACTCAGTTTGGAAGTAAATGAGGTATATCATTGTGACAAAGCAGGCAAATCACACCACCTTTGGTTTTATTGCAACATTCATTTTCTTTCTGTTATTATTGTTCTAGGTTAGAGTCATCGGTTCCTGAATTTCAATACATGAGGGGAATTAATTATTAATTATTTTTATTTATTTATCCAGGTTAGTCTCACTTTTACAAGAGAGAGCAGTTACACATAAAAACAATTACAAGTTCAATATTAAGTGCAGTAGTACACCATAAGAAGAAAGAAATAAGATTACTGAGGAAAAACATTCACAATTTACGATGGAGTCCGACTCGGGACAACAGTCTCAAATTTGTTGAGAGTTACTAGATCCTGGAGCTTGACAAGATCAATTGTGACCCTCGGCTGCATTAATCTTTGTCCCAACTCAGAGCTTTTTCTTCTAGAGTCTGAAATAAATGTACACTTGGCCCAGGAGAAGCTCTGATCCGCTGCAGTTTGCTGTACTTTAAGTCCCTACTAGTATCAAAGCAGCCCAAAACACTATATTATTCATAAAACAGCTGGCTAAACTCCAGATGGATGGAGGCCATCTGCTTTAAGGAGGTCAAGGCACCCCCCAGACAGGGTGCCGCTTATTTACAAACTAGTAGCGCAGAGAATTATTACCTTCCAGAACAAATGCCCCCCCGCCATGAAGAATCAATGCAGCCTCAGGTTTTGGTGCAGCTCAAAAGTCTTGACTTTCTCTGTGCTACGATTGCTGTTACCGTTGTAAGTAAGTAAGTGATGGTTATTTGTAAACCCCCTATCTAGACCAGGGTCACAAAGCGCTTTAACAATCAAAAACAAATAAAATATATACTTTAAAATGCCAAAACAAATAAGACAAACACAGGAGTCACAGAAAAGCGTGTTCAGGAACCATCAGTAGATTCTGATCCACAGACCTAAGAGCCCGAGCTGGGGTGTAAGGCTGGATCAGATCAGTGATGTAAGGAGGAGTCTGACCATGAATAGATCTGAAAGTAAGAACCAGCATATTAAAATGGATCCTGAAAGAAACTGGCAACCAATGGAGAGTTTTAAGGATCGGGAAAATGTGAGTTCTTCTACTAGAGCGGGACCGAATTCTCGCTGCAACTGAGTTTTTTATTAACTGCAAGCGAGACAGCTACTTCTTGTTGAGATACCAAAATAAACTGTTACAATAGTCTAAACAAGAAGACACAAACGTATGGATTACATGTTCCAGATCGTGTTGTGGTGCAATTTTCCCAAATTTAGAGATTTTTCTCAGTTAAAGGAAACCGTTTGTACATCTCTGCTGGTTAATGCACTCTTCCCTTTGAACCTACCCACTTGTTTTTCCTATATATATATACATTTCCCAAAAACTCTTGGGTGGGAATTACTAGGCGACTTATTAGTGGTCAATAAAGTCAAGGTCAAAGGTTGTCTCATCTTAACTTGATGAGACTCATAATACCAGGCTCGTCGTATTGATCTAAACAATAATGGCTTAAACGGTTACACACTGAGTTAAAGCAACGTGTATTAGGTGTTAACAGATATTTGTTAGTATATGTATTTATTGGTAAGTCGCTTGCAAACACCCATTTGTATTTAATATGATGTTCAAGTGATGTTCTAAGGCTTTTTCCTGGCACTAAACAGTGTTTTGTTGTAGCGAGGAAGCTGTATCGATTCATCTTTTTCATGACTCTTTAAGTTAGCGGGTAACTGACGTGCCAAGAGCGGCATCAATATTAACTCCAGAAATACCATTAAGTGAGATTATTTTTATGAACACGGTTCCGCTTTTGACCTCCTCCAGTTTATTTCTTATAAAACTTCATCTCATGATACAGTAAAATTCCAATCAACACTATTTCATTCTAAATAAAAGTGATTTTGATGTCAGACAAGTTGTTTACCACAGAGTTACCAAAATGTATTCTAAATCAAGTCTGTTTAAAAGCGGATGTCTCCAAGTGCTTAAGATTCATGTCATCATCTTCGTAAGAGCTTAGTTTCATTTAAGTTTCCCCCCTTTTTCATACTCGTGCAGCATTTATTCAGGGAGGAAAAAAAAAAAAGAGAAGCTTCTTATTTCTAAGCAGCTTATTATTTTGTCAACTAAAGTTATAATCAGGGCAATTTAAGCTACATGTCATAGTCCACGACTTCTTTAAAGTGTCAGCCATGACCAATTTAAGGGAAAACGTTCACCACAAGGAATGTTTAAGCATTGTGATGCCGTGACTCAAAAAGGACATGCGCACAATGGGAAACGTGAGGAGAAAAGTGGTTTAATCTTTCTGAGAAAAGCTGGTGATTCAAAGCTTTCACAAAGTCACAAAAAAAAGGGTTTGTTTTATACCGATTTGTGCCCTGTGTTTATACATTTCTTTCAGTATTTGTTGTTGTAGTTTAATTTCAACATGAACACGTCGTTTATAATTCTCTGCTTTTTTTTTTTTAGTTTAAATTGGTTCTTGGCCTCAAGCTAAATTGGCATTCTCTCACTGTCCAATCATAATTCAAAATGTATGACTCCTCTTGACTGGAGACTTGACCAGAGCCTGCATTTTCAAGATGTCCACTAGTGTGTGTGACATGAACTGTTTGTTACTGAATTTTACAGGCAATCCAAACACTATCTTCATATGCTATACAATCAATGTTTATTTTTTTGGCGGTCACTATCTGATATAATACTTTATATTACCAATAGGATGCTCTGACTCTACCCTTTTTTGTGTCTTTTCTGTGATACTTTTTTATCCATGTTGTATGTTGTGTTATTCTGCAATACCTGGTTTAACATATCACCCATCCAATCCAGGGTTTACCTGAGAGGCAGGCATCACATTTCCTCAGGGGCAAACGTATATACTTTAAATGTTGTAAGGTTCCATCAAGTGCTGATGGTCTGATGAAGCTTCATGAAGCAGTGTCATTATTTTCAGAGCCCACTAGATGGCGGTCTCTGCACTATTTTACTTTGTTTTGAACAACATTTCAAATAAAACATCACTTTCTTTTTTTTTAACTGATGGCGCCACCTACTGACTTCTATACAACATGACACAGTTTCATGAAGCTTCATCAGCACATCAATACCATCACCAATAGAAAGAAACAAAAAGGAAGAAAACCTACGAGAAGAAAAAAGTTGTCACTAGGCAAATTTTATAACGAAGCTAAAATCTAAAAAAAAAAAGTTTTATGATAAACCTTTGTTCAGTTTACTTCAAAATTATTTTGAGAAAAAAGCAATGGTACACAAATAAACACGTTTTGACCTCGGCCGAGGCCGCCTGCGCTTTACTTTGGCCCAGAAAAATGAAGTTTTATTGTTTTCTTTTTTAGCCAATTCTTATTAGAAAGGTGTCTATCCGCCCTGAAATATTTATTTGTTTCTGCTCCCCTTGTGTGTATGTGCCTGTGTCTCTGTGCACACCTGGGTGAATGTTGGTGCGTCTAGTGTCGGCGGAGAATCTGGAAAAGAGCCTCCGGCAGATGGAGCGGCAGCTGTTGCAGTTGGAGAGAGACCTTGAGACCTTTGCCTCTGCTGATGACCCCAGTGACATGTTCTTCGCCAAAATGATTATATCCTTTTCGCCCACTGGGTACATTTTCATATATATTTTGGAATGTATATATTTGTCCTCGTCATATGTATCTAATTGAGAAACTATTAGGCCTTGCACCTTCGTAGATTTAACTTCTAAAAGTCCACTTTATTTTTTTCATTCGGACACAAAAAGCAGGTGATGATTGCCGTGGTTCTCTATTGACAAGGTATAGAAAAACCTCTGAAAGAAAGTTGAAATTGAAGAGATTTTATTGGGAAGGGCGTGCGGGGGTGGGAAAAAGAATTCTTCCCATTTATTCCACTGTGTCAAACAGTCAGTTGGTGACAAGCTATGTTCATTGCAGCAGAACAAGTGCACAAATTGTAAGTTGTTTTGTTCTATTGTTGGTTGATAATAATAAGTCAACAGCGTCCGTTGACAAATGAAATGTGTGTCTTTTTCTGTTGAATTCTGACAGCTGTCCTTATCTTCTCCGCTCCCATCCGTTCACTCTTCTTTGAAGCAAATAAGTCAGTTAGGATGACAGTTATGTTCCATGCCAGGTGTGTTATGTTGCTTAAAACAAAACAAAAAAAACAACAACAAAGGAGTGAATACTTTCACTTTTCATTTAGTTCTGATCAATATCCTTTGGCTGTTGCTAAGATGTTGTTAAAAGAAGAACAATCTGTGCTGGCTTATTCTCCAGCATAACCAAAAAAACATCTGTAATACTCTTTTATTTGATTGGAGATGTTTTAATTTATTAAGTATAATCTTGTCATTAACCATCTTAAAGATTGATTTTAACCTGAGGAAATATACTGTATTTTCCCTTAGAGTCTCTTCAATGCTCTTCACAAGGATATTTCTTATCAGTTATGTTAAGGTCATCGTTTCTGATCAATGTTATGAAATTCCTTACCATCAAATTAATAAACTTTTCATGTTTTTTTCCCCTTTGGACATCATAATAATTTGCAAAGGGTCTCACAGTTTTAAATTAATTATTGTGAAGTTACAATTTTAAATTCAAAAATATTAATATATTGATTAAGACATAACCAAATAAAATCACAATTTCTTACTGAATTATTATATATTCTAATTACTTTTTTAATTAATTCAGCCACTTTAAATCCAGATCAGTTGCATATGGTTTGAATTTTACTTATCATTTTGAAAAATCTTTTCTATCCATTCGCAAATGTTCTCGCCAGCGCTTTCTTTAACTAAAAGTCATCGAACACCGAAAGGTAGAAAAATGTCCCTGGCTTCGTAAGTCTGTAAAAAATGACTTATTTGACCTCCTGTTTCTCGGTGTGTTGTCAACCTTAACCCACTCCCTCACAGCTTCAGTCAGGAAGCACGAGAGCAGTATGACAAATTGACCATCATACACGGCAACATGGACACTCTCTATCAAAATATGTTGAAGTATTTTGCCATCGACGCCAAGAAGACGTCTGTGGAGGAGATATTCACTGATCTCAGCAACTTCCGCTCCATGTTCATCGTGAGTAAATTCAATTAATTCCCAGGATAATAGATTTTAATTATCTTTGATTATCATCTTCTCTTAAATGTTTTATTGTTACAATTCAGATTGTATGTTTAGTAAAAAACCATAGTATTTATCTTAATTAGAATGAGTTTTTTTAGGTTAGCCTGGACATTAGTGTGTTCCCAACAGACATTACTAACATCATCATATGCCTTTTACAATGTACTGTATATAAACACAAACTGACGACACTAATGTTAATATGTTTTTGTTTGTTGTTTTTTTCAATTAATCTCTTTGAATGACTTAATGACTTCACAACAAATTGAATACTGTCAGTTTGTACTAGCTGGAGATATTTTTTTGTGACTTCTGTGTTATGCAAAATATAGAAAATCACTTGGCAAAATGAGTCCATTTGCACCAGGACGTATAAATCATCGCTGCACTCCACGGTCTCAGTCACTGGGCGCAGCAGATAATGATTACTAATTAAGCAAATAAAGAGCCAAGCCTGTCTCATCTCCACATTTCTGCATGCAAGGATGTTAACCTCCTGCAATACATAGTTTTTACTGCCATTTTTCCCTGCCGTCGTTTCGGGTTTTTACATCTTCTGATTGATTTAAAAAATGTTACTTAAAGATCCTTTGTATATATTTGTAAATAAGGTCCAGATTTTTAAAAAAAACAAACAAAAATGTAAATCTTGTGCTCTGCTAACCTTGAAGTAGATGTTGAGTAGGGCTGTTTATTGGCAAGAATCTCACGTTTAGACGATTAGTTATGTTGAGATATTGTGGGAACAACAATATATTATTTCATTTTAAAAAAAAGAACACCTTTCACGGCTTTTGCAGCAAAGAAATGATTGTAATATACTTTAGCAAGTACTTTCTCTAATCAAGTTTGAAAGTGCTTGTAAGAAAGTGCTTCTTAAAATATTAACAATGCAAAAATGAAGTGCATTAATGGTCTCGAGCTACCTTGAGCAACATGCAATATCTAGTATCAGTGTTTCATTTTTTTTAAACTCTTTTCAAGCCAAAAACGAGTCCAAACATCAGCTTTAAAATCTGCTGGAGTCTGGTGTATCCTTTCATTTTCAGTAATCGCTGCCATTTCGCTTTCATTTGTTACTTTGGCACGGAGGAAATGACAAATGATGCAGTAGTGGCCAGTTTAATCATACCACAAAATTGAATGACCGTTATTTTAGTGTTGATGGTAAAATAAAACATCAAATGATGTATTTTTACACACCTAGTGGAATATAAACCATATAATAACTTCGAATTAAAATAAAATGTTATTTCAAAATGTATTGCTATTTTTTTATTTTTTATTTATCAGTACAGTGCTTGAATATTGATACAAAACTATTGTGTTATGTCATTATATCTATTTTTACACACCTTATGTTTTTATTTTTAAATAATCATAATGTGTAAAAAATTGTGTCTATTCAGCATAAAAAAAAAAGTGCCACTCACGATTGTATTATTAGTACGGATTCACGTTTGTCATTGCTTCAAATTCACAAACCTCTGACTTGAATATATCCAAGGTTGGAACACTCGTAGGACAAATCGGCGTCAGCGTTAACAATAAGCTCCGCCACTTGTCTCTGAAAGTGTGTGTGTGTGTGGATCCACTGTACCCTCACCTGAAGTGAACCATACCTTTCCTCCTGGGTGTAAGTTGCATATAGGTCCTGGTTCATGTTTATTTTTGTGTCATTTTTTGCGGCCACGCAAAGAATCACACACACACACACATGCACACAAAGACGTGCTCACACATCCAGCATGTTCAGTCACCCGTAGGAAGGAGACCCAGGGCGAGGCCGCACATCTGACAGGAATCCAATTGAGCGTGTCTAATGGCAGACATCCAGGAGAGGTAAAGGCGGGGAGGGCAGACCAGCAGCGGTGAAGGAGAGTGGAGGGGAGGATAATTCGACTTTTTTCCTTTTTCCCTGTATTTTATTTCTCCCTTTTGGTTCCACATGGCGATGTCGCTGATGTGTTCTATAGGCGTATCAAAAAAATGTTTAAAACAATAACAGGCTTAACCTTTTCCTTGATGCTCCGACCACGATGAATCGGCCACGGCGTCCTCCAGTAATATGTGACATGGATTGAAAAACGAAGCATTAATGCACTGTTACCGTTGCAGCAAGCCCTGAAGGAAAACTGCAAGCAACGGGAGTGCGAGGAGAAGGAGAAGAGAGCTCGGGCTGCCAAGGAGAAGTCGGAGCGAGAGAAGCAAGAGAGACAGCAGCAGAAAAAGAGGAGGCTGCATGAGGTCAATGCAGGTAATGAACAAATTGTTTGTCTCCATTCTTCACCTGACATTGACCTTCACTTTTTTTTTTTTATGTCACACACTCTTTTGGTAGCGTCATTGCGTTTCAATCTGACATGAGAAGGATAACCCGGAAGCCTTGGAAACGTCGATGCACGCACCCCAATCTTGTAAATGCGAAGCTCACACTTATTGAATTCCAATAGATTGGTGGGGTCATTGACCTCTTTTGAACCCTTGTTCGAGGTCACATGACACCATAATCCTAGAAAACCAGCCATTACTGTCAAGGGGAGGTTTATGTTGCATGTTTCAAAGAAACCACAAATACACAACTTTTTAAAGTTTAAAATCAAAATACAATTTATTTTGTTGCTTTTATTTATACTTTTGTGTATTTTTATAGTCACAAGAATATTGTAGCTAATATTTTAGCGATGCTTTTCACTATATAACTTCATCTGGACGACACACCCAGATGTCATGTGACCAGCAGACCTACTTAACGGTAGTGATGGTCTGATAAAGCTTCATGAAGCAGTGTCATTATTTTAAGAGCCCACTAGATGGCGGTCTCTGCACTATTTTGATTTGTTTTGATCAACTCTTCTAATGAAATATCACATTTTGAAACTGATGGCGCCACCTACTGACCTCTAAACAACATGACACTGTTTCATGAAGCCTCATCAGCCCATTACTGTTTAACAGCAGTGGGTCAAAGACCCAGTTTTTTGCAAAGTACTAAATAACTTTGTCAAATTACCACAAAGAAAGAACCAAACATTTGAAACAACAAGACCTCTTACCTTTGTAACCAAACATGCACTGAAAATAATATTGAAATGAAGTTGTTTTTTTGTTTGTATTATCCAACAGATTTATTTGAATCTGTAGTATCCCATTGGAAGAAATTCAAGTTGATATCAGTTACAACATCTTTTTTAATCCATATACAATTTTTGCATTAAGAGAAAATCAATGAGATTTGAATAATCTTGGAGTCTGTCGACTCCTTGTTTGTCTGAGCTGAATGAACCGCCCTCTCCCAAAACGCATTAACAAAAGGGCTGGCTTTTTGTTTGTGGTTCAGTCTCGTCTTCAAAAGAGTCTTTCTGTGCAATTATATGATAGTAATCAATTCCCTTAAAACCCATGGCTATAGTTCCACATTGAGCTCAAGGGCAGCGCAATATGATGCTCGAGAACAAAGAGGGTTTCCTTGAGGAAACATCACTTTAGATGCGAAGCCTGTTTATGATTAGTTGTGTGTCTTACACGATTTTATGCATTCCTCGCACATCAGGTTCTGCACATATTTCCCCTTATATCACTGGGTCTTTCCGCAGTCATGGCTTTTTACACAGTGATTTGAAGCCTGGATTTATCATCTCCTCTCTGCTCCGGCAGTCAGAGCCTCACTTCGCATCTTATTTCATATTGCTCTATATGGATTGAAATTCTGATTGAATATGTATTTATCTTTCTCTCTTCCTGATGTGAGGAAAATCTGTTATTTCAACTTCCATCGTAGACCAGCAGATGTTATGTTTGAAGAGCAACAAATTGTACATCAGCGATTGAGTATTAGGATATCGACAAGGTCAACCAAGACAGCTAACATGAGCATTTTTACAATAAAGATGTTATTTTAAAGACCTGAAAAGGGAAATATTGAAGGAAGTTTTCTTGCCATGAATACATTAAACAAGCATATGAGTAGGAAAAGGTAGTTATTCGGGCTGAGTATCACGTTTGCTATTCACAGGTTGATCATGTCATCGAGACTAGATAATGATGCCGGTGATGGCCTTTTGGTTTACGCGGTGGCCTCATGCAGGGGAAATATTTCACAGAGAAATGTTGTTAGTGAGCTCACAGAAGGGGTTCATGTGCATAGGTATACGGTGTATATATAGCACAGGATTGTCGTGACTTTCGTCTGCTCGCCAGTAATGGTTGAAGCATCTATTGATTATATAGATGTAAGTTCAAGTTTTATCTATCGGATTGCTTGATGGGCCAGAAAAATTAAGTAAAAGTATGTTCAGGAACCAGTAAGAAAGTGATAGTATCGGTACATGCATGAATATTCATACACTTATTCCAACTTTTTCTACAATAAATCCAACACTACCGATGCCAGGAAACTTTATATTTTGTGTTATATCTGCTGTAGACTAATATATTTGACCACACAAAATTCTGTACAGACTTAACTTCATTTTGTCATTAATTTTGATGAGTTATATATTCCGGATTTTTAAATTTATTCTGATTTGATAGAAGTGAGAAAATTACCCTCTCAATAGGTTTACTGTCTTGATATGAAGACATATATATATATATATATATATATATATATATATATATTAAAATATGTATTTTTTTATGATTTGTTTTTTAATTATTTGGTTTTATTGTTTAATTGGATACAGTTAAGAAAAAGTTTTCAACATTACAGATTCAAGGACCCTTTTTGTTGTATGTTCTCTGTCATAAATAACCAATCTCAATTCTGTCCATACTTAACTTCATTTTGTTTTAATTTTCATGATAAATTTATTAAAATAGAAATATTTGGCTTGATTGAAATGTAAAAATAAACCTCTTAATAGGTTAAATGCCTTTGAACAGCATTTTCTATTTAAGATTTTCTTTAATTATTTGGTGTTATTGTTAACTTAGACACAGTTAAACAAATAGGCCATCAATGCGCTCTATTAAAAACATTCGTTAAGTAAAATAAACCGTAATGAATTTGACGTCTGCCTCTCTGGCTTCATTGCTGAGGTTTATTTATGAAACAATATGCTGAAGCCTGAACCTTTATTGTTTTAGTTTCCTCTGTTGCTCTTAAAACGTGGCTATTGAAGTCCCAGTAATGCCACAAAAGGATGAATACAGAAGACACGGTTTGGCTTCTTTTTCTACAGACATCAATAGAAACCCAGACTGGCTCAGACAGCCCTGTTTTTTTTTTTTGTGGTAGATAAGTCACATTACACACCTGCCATGCACGTTACTCTGTAAGTTGCGTCCAAATAGAGAAAGAGAAGCAAATTATACACATCAAAGAACCAATCAGTTGCACTATTGCCAAAGCCAGGATGCTTCCCCTCCTTTGTCCTGTTATTCTTCTTTGGTGTGTTGCCTCATCCTCGGCGCCACTTTTTACTGGCTCAATGACAACTTTACTCTTACCTCAAATGATTTATTCATCACGGCTCATTATTATCAGTGTGGCTTTGCTGTGATCTGTCTAAACTTTGCTGGCAAGTGGTTAAAAAATATATATATATATCAACATGTTTCATCATCTTCCGTTTAAACGCAGCTCTTGTTTGCATTCCTTAAAGCGATGTTCCGCCTTGGCCTGTCTCCGTCTCTGATTTATGTATAATATTTGACTATTTTCATTCCCGTATAGTCGTATGGTAGGAGATCTGAGTGGGTTTCACTTTTCCTCGCCTCCCAAAGGCACACAATGTGTTTCATGTACTCGTGGGTTGAAGTCAAACTGAGTAGTAGACATGAAGGCACATAGCAGAGGTTTTGCTTGATTGATCTGCTCCTTTTTTTTTTTTTTGTTGCTTTCTGTGTATCCCTCGTCTTTGTGTGGCTGTGTCTGTGTTTGTTAAGTGCATCGCTCGCTGCCTATGATAAATTGCCATAGTAGTGGAGATGGATTCAAACATCGAGGAGGGTTGATTTTGCTCGGAAAAGTCGTGCTGCCTCTCCGCTCAGAGTAATGATGAAGAACTAGTCTCAAATCCAGTCGTGGAAGAATTCAGATGTTTCGCGGATAAATCACAACAGAGGGTTTAAAAATAAAAAAGAGCAGGTTAAAAAAAATCAGTCTGTGCATGTTTTTCCCAACCTTTTCTTTGTTCAAAAGCGTTACTATTTTTTGTTTTAGGTTATTTTCGTAATGATTATCAAAATAATGATTCGTCACATCAAAACAAGACATATCTGGTGCAGCAAACTAACACTCTGTCTTAATGGGTAAGATAATGATACGAATACCGATAAATGATATTGAGTATCAAATGTTTTCCCCATCAGAGTTGACCCCAAATTTGGAAGACATTTTTTTATTTTTTTATTAAGAAAAAAACATTGGTAAAATATGTAACAATTAACAGAACCACACGTACCACAAATATTTATAATTAAAACGGTTGCAAATAGAAACTGCTTTTGAAAATTAGTATTGTTTCCGGATACAACATTTTAGTATCATTACTTTTTCTTAGTTCTAATACTTTTGACAACCCTTGAATGTATTTATATTGTTCTGAACAACTTGTGCGGAATTTTATTTTGTTCTTTTTTGCTTATAAAATTTGATAAATGTATGTTTTATCATCTATGTGCATGGATTTCTAATAAATTATTGTCCTATTTGGACAAAATGTACTTTTTGTGGGCAAGAAAATGTACATTTTCTTCCAATCCTCATCATCATTTTGTAAGCAATAACATTTACGTGTTGTTTCGATCTTTGCAGAGAATGATGAAACAGGCGTGATGGATAGTTTGCTGGAGGCTTTACAATCTGGAGCTGCATTCAGAGACCGCAGAAAGAGAGCACCGAGGCCCAAAGGTGAGTTAAGTCTCGGATCTATATAGATATATATATATACATATAAATATATTTATATGTATATGCCAACCTGGCAACCAGCTATTTGAGGGCAAACATAGAGGTTGACATTCACATTATATTTTTTAGTTTAAGTTGTGCAGAGCACGGCTACTTCATGCAATGATTTCCCGTTATTCTCACTGGACATATTAGACCCTTTCGTTGTTATTAACATTGAGTACAACTTTATTGGGCAGTAGGTCTTTATAAGATATGAATATTGCATGTTCTCAAAAAGGGGATATCAAACATTGTTATCACTTTATGATTACAATGGATGGATATCACATTAGCTTTTAAGATGTTTTAGTATTGTGTTTTGACTGCCCTCCTTACAGATAACCAGAACCGGATCATCAGCCCTGGTTCCTTTCGCCAGGTTCTCAGACCGATTAACCATGGTAACACTGAATATATTTGAGCTAAACGCATGATCATCTGCAACTATCTGCTGCTTGACCTTTCACCAGCTCTTGAACGCTTGCCAACTTTTCAGTTCCACTTCTCCGAGAATGTGTGCTAGAAATCAATAAACAAAAAAATCAGTTTCATCATGCCCACTTAAAAGATGAACAAAAATATAATTGACAATTAATACTAAAAAACAGATGAGAAGATAAAACTGTACCAGTGTCAAAGACAGACCTAATGGAACTACAGTTAATACTGTATTTATCGAGCTGTTAAATATATGTTTTTCCAAGCCATTGAGGTGAAGCATAAATCTATATGTTAGTTTTCTGAATGCATTTATGAACATTTCACTTGCATTCATTGTTCAGGTCTTTTAAGTACAATTCTACTTGCAGCAGTATACACAACCTGTAATTTTCCCATCTTAGTAAGACGGTAATATCCCTTTGTAAAGTGCTTTTCGCAGACCAGAGTCAATTGGGCCCGCAAGCAATTGTTGAACAATGGTTTACAGTACGTTCTTAAAAAGGATATTTTGACGTCATCTGAACATGCGTGAAACCTACGAGCAAGAGTATAAGCCTTCTTTTCCTTTTTTTACTGCACTTCCTTTTGACAGAATCACCATCTGTCAAGTCTCCTGTGAAAAAGTGATCGAGGTATTTAACCATTTTACAAGGAGAAATATTCTAAAGTTTAAAAGTAGGGAAAGTTTTTTTATTCTCTTTCGTATGTTAGATCAGAACAAAAACAATGGAGATCAATGCAGATGGAAAAAAACAACCAAATTATCATTATACATAAGATGGTTTACTTTTTTTTCACCAGTCATACCAAGCAAGACTTATTGAACTGCTTAGTTTGATTAGCATACCAAAACAGCAGCCATCCACACCTCTTTAAGCATTTTTAAAAACAGTTTTTTATAGTTCACTGCAGCAATGAAACTCATTAGAACTGAAGATTCGTGATCTTCATACTTTCCCGAATTTTCTTTTAGGGCATAAATACCCAAGTCGGGGCCATTATTACGCTTCAAAACAAATTGATTTAGGGCTAGATTCCAATCGAAAGTTGTCGATACCTCAATTTGATATTGATACCTGAACAATAGTTTTTAGATACCAATGTTATAAGATCAATTCTTAACAACCAAAAAAATGACATTACACAGTACAAATCTCAAGTGACATATTTCAGCTTTGGTTCATCTCCACTTCAAGCTGTTGTCTTAAAACCTGGCAAATCAACCTGATGTCCACTACTTTTGTCTTGTATCAGTTTTTCTTCATAAATTATCAAGTTATATCACCCTACCAAGTTAAAGGTAAGGAAACTTGGCACCAAAATATAAAGCATTTTTTTGATACTTGGTACTGCCGAAGCATTATGGTTGTTGCCACAAATGAACAAAATAATAGTATAGTTGTTGATATAGCCTGAAAAAAAATGTTATATTGGAAAAAATAAAGATATTTTTGTTAGTGTGTCCAAGTTATTATGATTTATTATTTTGGGAAAAATATATTAATTTATAGTGGCTACTCTTAATGTCGAACATTATTTGCTGATATAATAATTCCATTTTACTTAAGCCTTTATAACAAACAGGAATTCTTATCTTTTGTTTTACCTTTTTTTCAATTTTATCACCAGTAATTATGGAGCCACATATAATTTACTCTCTAACCCTATTACCACTTGTTACTTGTAATTTTGGTCCCGGTGGGCTGGGTACAGCACTGATGAATAAAATTATCCACACACGGTCCACCCACGTCGTTGATGGGAATGATAAAAGGCCTTGTTCTGTTGTTCTGCTTCGACTTATCTGAAATTAGATTGGAATGGGATGGAAGGGAGGGGAGAACACTAGGTGGGAGGAAAGAGACAAATAGAGGTGGCTGTAACATCAGGAGTGTTGAGAAATGGTGTGAGGAAGAAAGATGGAGCCAGTGGTTCGCTCTGAGACGCAGTAACGATAAAGCGAAACAAGGAATCTGTGTGAGGGAGTAAAGCAGTTCATCTGAATCAACAGTATGTCAGAATTAAATATTGGTGGTTGTGTCACTGGTTCCGCTGACCTCCCCTAGTAATCTAGAATGGGTAAGTAAGGAGCTCTCTCTCCTGTCACCGAAGGCATCATATTCACTGCCAGCCACCCAGAGTAAACACAGCTAATTACTTTTCGCTGCCCAACCCAAGCATCAGCTCAGTCCTCTCAGTGCCCATTCATCTTAATTTCCCCCACTCTGCCATCTGCCTTCTAAATAACACTTCTCATTTCCCTACCATGCCATATCCCTGTTGTCTGCTTTAACACTCTCATGCCCTGACAATAGCCCTTCCCAAACGTAATTGCCTGTTATTAGTATGGGCTCTCATCCCTCCTACGCGCCCCCTCCTCCACAACCAATCGAAACCGAGACCCAAGGATGCTCACTTTACTTTGGAGGAAGTTTAATCTGTAGGTAGGTCTACATGGGGGGCAGCAATTGTTTATTGTTTAATAAGGCGTTGGCTATTCATTTCTGGGTGCCTGACGCCGGGAATTAAAAAAGAAAAAATGCACCAAATATCTTCCGAGAAGGGCTAGAGTTAATACGTTGCTTATTTAAGCAAGTCTTCATTAACAAAATGCAGCATCAACGCTTAAGTCTGGTATGATTCTGATCAGGAATGCAGGGCAGGAGGAAAGGAAATGTATTAAAACAGTCGAATGAATTCAGATTTATAAGCCACCTGTTTCCATTCAGTCACTTGTTGAAATTACAAAATAACAAACACAATCGTGATCACTCATGCACCAATTTCATCTTGGACATGATGGAAGAACCTATGAAACACACTTTACTTTTAAATAAACTATAAAGTAAAAAAAAATAATTGTAGACCGTTATTGAAGGTGCAATTCGTGGAATTTAATTGTGTTTCTGGCTCCCTTAGTTTTAATTTCCCAAATGTTTAGTTTAGCCCCTGCCCATTTTTAATATTGGTTCACAAAATTAGAGTAGGTCCATTGTTTGGCCAGTGTCCTGTCTTACTTCCTGGTAACTTTTGGAGAGATATCAGTGTAATGTTGGTCAAAAAATTAAACCAATCATTACATAAATATGCAACAGAAAAAATGTTGAATATTGTCAAAACGTTGCATATTGTTGTTTCAAGATCATCATTTATGTTTGTATACACTCGTGTGAATGTAAACATTTAATATCAGAAGGTGGAAAAAAAAATCAGCCCAAAATTTGACCACTTGTTTATTATTTTGTGTGCCTGTAAGTGGTTGAAGTGTGATAACAAGTTATTACAGCCACAGACTCCCTCCCCCTCTCTCTCTCTCTCGCTCACTATTTTTTTCATTAATATCTTCTAATGTTTCATACTTTGATGTTAGAGTGGGACCCATAGTTTGGAGCAATGCATTTCCTAAGCTGCCTCTGCTCTCTCTCTTATCTCTTACCTCCCCTTACCTTGGCTCAGCACACTTTAACATCTGCCAGCAGCAAAGGTTGTTTTTTTTTAGCGTGATCTGCAGCCTCCCTCAAGTCCCACACACACACACACACACACACACACACACGAACAAAAACATAGAGACACCCCCAGACTTTAGGGGATGAACGTAAGCTGGCTTTGCGATACCTAGCCCAGGTTAGGATAAGGCTCTGGGGCTCCTAGACACTCGAAATTGGATTGTGCTGCATAGAATGATGGATCGATGGTGGTTAGCCACACAGGTGTAGAGACTTATTGAATCTATAAAGGAGCCATCGCTTTTTAACTGTCTTCTAGGAAAAGAGAAATAACTCTTCTGGCTCACTATGGTTACTTTCACTTTGTGGCCTGGTCTGTACGGGAGGTGTGGATACCCATCTGAAGAGTACTGTACACTTTGTTATATTACAGGTGTGTACGAGCCAATACCAGCTATCTAAACCTCATTAAATGATTTTGGTTGGGAGAGGAGTGAAGTGAAGAATACGTCTATAAGATTGTATCTTTCTTCTGAGATTAATAGTCACACTACTAGTCAGTAGATTCAAGAGATAACTAGTTTCATCTAGGGGTGTTTACAATCTTTGCCACCTGTGTGCTCAGGGGTTATAACCATAATGTAACCGGTTACATGCAGTTGCGCTATATTACCTACCACAAGAGGGTTCTTTCTCTATTCATGCACCTCCTATCAATCCCATTACAGGGAAACCCTTCCAGTAGTTATCAGACAACACTATTAACTTGTGTAATTCCAAAGAGGTTATTTTTTTTACATAAGGTATAAATCACAGAACTTCAATTACCACACTTTTCTGACTGTAAAACGCACTTTTTCTTCAAAATCATGTTGTGTCTATTAGGCCTTATCTATTAATTATTGTTTTACTTACTGACCTTGAACCAATTTTATGTGGTAAACTACAAAGCTACACCCTGAGTATTACGCCACGAGTGTCCAGATTTACTTACTTACATTTCTAATAATATGCCTTGCAGAGTAAGATAATTTAATTTGTTATTTACCACAGTTTTAAACCTAGTAGAATTACAATAAATACTTTTGTTAGAATACAATTGCTGCACTTTTCGTATCTTTCAGCAATCGTTCAAAAATGCATGTAGTTCGTCAAGTAATCCTCAAAACTTTATCGAAACAAAACCTGATTGGTCAACAGCAGCTCCACATGACTTGCAGGAATGTATATACTGTTAGGACTTTAAAGGGTAAAAAAATGTATATGGTTCTGATTGGTTTTCCATCTAACCATTTACATGGGTAGATGTTGAAACTGCTAGAGACAGTGCCATCTAGTGGACTATAAACAAGGACACTGCTTCATGAAGCTTCATTAGCAAATTTCTACCCTCTGTAATGATGGTTGATGAAGCTTTTTTTTTTTTTTTTTTACTTGGCTATAAGATATAATTTACATGAATGATGTCATTTATTTTATTTAATTGATTTTCCATTCCTCGCTTTTTCCCTTTTTATCTGTCGCACCCAGTGGTAAAGACATTCACTTCAATATAGTAATCTGGTTAATAATGCAATGAGCAATTTTCTGACTATTTTCTTCAGTTATGCTTTGTGTAAATTACATTTTACAGCCTCCTTATCACCCAGCGGCACACATTTACACTCCAACACATTTATAGATGATATAACGGCAGTTTTGACACTTGTCAAGAAGAGTATGAGCTTCAGAGATTATTATAGACACTTAAACTGTGTTAAAACTATTACACTATTGCAACTAGTATGTGCTGTGCAACTCTTTTTGACCAAAAAAAGGCTGACTCGGCTAAAATGACAAGCATTGCAATGACAATAGGACAGAAAAAGTGACCTTCAAGTAAAGGCTGTTTTTTGTTTTTGTTTTGTTTTTTCCTCCCGTTGAAATTCAGTGTTGATTTCTCAGCCTCTGTCAACCCAATTTAATACTTGTTGTTTTTTTTACCTCATTTGCACATTTATTTAAGTCAGATGTAGAGCCCGTGGCACCAGTTAAATCTCGACTGCAGATGGTTTTTACTTTGCTCATCAGTATATTGCTCATCAGCCCCTCAGAGGAGAGGCGTAATTGATTTGGCAACAGGTCTTCACCGACATTCTTCTGGATTTGATCTTGCAAACTAACAAGTGACTCCAGGAGGCACAAATATGTGCCTTTACTGGTGTCAGCGCAGCCAAGTGAGACGCTGCGACGAGACTACAAGGAGGAACTGACGATATAAGATATGAAAGTGATATCGATTTAAAAAATATTGGATTTAGCCAGCTATTTTTTTTTTTTTTTTAAGTTTCTCAATTTCCGTTTTTGTATTCCAATGAGAAAATAATTTTATTGTGAAACAGATTTCCTTTTTACTGGTTATTGTTTTAAGTTATTGATGTTATAAATGTCTGGGTAATTCGTAGAGAAGAATTTCATCAAGAAATACTGAAATTACTAGATTTTAGTATCATATCAATTGTCGTTTTGAGCTTAATGTTTTGTTTTTTTTGTCACATATTATTTTTTTTACCCGGTCTGGACTATATTCCTCATCATTCAGGTAGTTGCCCCTTTGGTTTGTCACTCCTTTTATGTCACATATAAAGCGTCCTACAGGCAGAATGACAAAAAGGAGCATCAATGGATAATTATCTGTCACTGGTGCTAGATAAGTGCGATGATGAGCACAAAAATAGACCAGCAAAGAAAAACTGCTGTGATCTTTTATCTTGGCAGTATAGTGGAATCAAATAATAAACGCCTGATGTTAAACTGCTGTCCTTTTTTTGTGCAAATGCATCTTTGTGCATTGACACTTTTGACAAACCTGTGTATGGTTAATGAGAAGTAGATCATTTTATCTCTTCTGTTAAATGTATTGCTACTTTTTTTTCTCTCCTGTTTTCTAACGGTACCAGTTTTAGTTTGTAGTGTGGAAGTGACATAAAGTTGAAGTTGATGATTTGCTATGATTGTTGTTAAAGATGGCAGATAAAGCCCTAATATGAATTTGATAGGTATTTTTTTGCGTTAGTGTTGCTTGTTATAGGATCTATTACAGTACTATCTTTAAGTATAAGACCAGAATGCACAGAGACGGCTGGGGTCCATTTTTCCTTTTTTAAATCTGAATACAACCCCTTTATTTCTTCTGTGCCACGTTCTTGCCTGATGAAATGACTAATGATTTATAAGAAATGTCAGAGGCAGCCACACCAGACCGCTGTTTTGTCCCCGTCAGAGCCAAGTTGAGCCCGAGGTAGGCAGCTATACCTATAAATCAATGCGTCTCTCTTCCCCTTCACTGTCGGTTAAAAGCCTAGATGGATCAACGGCTTCCGAAATTGTTGGCCATAATTATTGTCAATGGAGAAAAACCGAAAGTGGCGCTGACTCCTAACGGTGATCGTCTTTATATCTTAACTTTATATATTTAATGTGTCAGACATGACTCACCGTATACATTAGCATTGGGTATTGAAGTTATAGTCGGAATGGCTGATGAAGCTGCCACTCTTTGCCAAATTCAGGTCTTCTTATGAAACTTCACATTTTTAAACTGAGGGCGCCACCTACTGTGGTATAAAAGAAATGGACATGCTTCATGAAGCTTCGTCTGCCCATCACTAGCTTCAGTATGAGGGGAAATATTGACATTACTCATTATATAATTGTCTCGATGGTGAGTACCTCAAACTTGATTGGCTAAAATGGGCTTGGGATGTTCATTTTCCTATTAAAATCTGCAACAGAAAGTAAATGAATGATCACAATTAACCAACTCATTCATTCATAAATACAAATTATGTTGGTTATTGATTTGGCTTTTAAGTTTAACTAAATATTTTTTATTGGGGTTTGCACCAGAAATCTTTAAAGGATATTATGAATCCAAAAATAAGTCCTTAATTGGAATTAAAACGTCTTTAATCTAATTTAGTAAAGTCTTTAAAACGCATGAAAAGTAAGATTTTTATGTAAGTTTCTAATTTATGTTAAGATCTATTAAGCGGAGAGTCTCGCACCAGATGCACTTTACAGTAAACTTAAGTAAAGAAACTTTTTCTTTGGAAAGGTGTAAATTTTATGACTTTTGGCTGTCGACAAACTATTTTCTCTATTGGAGAAAACAGAACCAAGCAACAAGAAAGTTTTCACATCAATATTTGATTTGTTTTTTTCATCAATTTTAGTTTAGAGTAGTTTTGAGCAGTAGTTGCAATTCAATAAAAAAAAATAAAAAAATGTCTTTATATATATGTTTGTGAGTTCTTGTATAACTCCAGTTGCCTCGCTATGAAACCTTCGGAATAATCATAACCTGGATGAATCCGTATCTACATGGACATGGGCTTTGCTTACCCTTGTGTGTGCAGAGAATGATTTTCTCTAAGGTCTTAGACACTTGAATGGTCTCCAACCTTCACAACATCTTACTGAATGTATGTGAATTCTTGAGGTCCCTGTATTGCAATGTTTCCAAGTGTGTGTAACGTAAATCTATAATGTGCTGCATCTGAGTACGGACTGTTTTAAAAGTTTCGAATAAATACATAACAACACAACAGAATTAATAGCGAGAAAAAGCAAATCCAGCCATCACATTGGAAAGATATATTTGCTTCCTATTTCATCATTTACCTACCTGTTCGTGTAAGAGCTGCAGCTCTGCATGATGTTCGTTTTTTTATTCAATTTTGAAACCAGAATGAAATCATTTCAACATCACACTGTTACTGAAAGAAATGAGGGGGGGGAAAGGACTCCCAAGTCACACCACGTTCACCAAATTGACACCAGGAGAACGGCAGTGACACATGGATGAAATACACTGCAAGTACTTTGCATATAAAACATGACTTCAGATCGAGGTGTTACACGGTTTCCTATTTTGCCTTATTATGGCAAACGCAAGCGGCTCAGTTAGTCTTTACTAAATGAATTGGCTTTAAGAAGTTTTGCAGGCGGCTCAAAGTACATGTTTAAGATATTGTAATTATTTATACAAACACTCACAAGTTGTTTCTTGACCAAAAAGCGCTGAGGTAGTTTGTAAAAGTGTGTTTTTAAGTTTATTGAATTAAAGTTGTGGTTACGACATTGAATAAAACCCTTTGTTCATTTAGAAAAAAAACATTAAAGGGGAATTAATTATTGTTTCTCTGCTACACAAGGAAAGTAAAAGAGCAATTCACAGAATTGGGGGGAAAACTCATCAAATGTGCTTGCACTTGAGGATGCTGTCCTGTTGAGGGGTTAATAATTGACTCGTTTTTTTTATAAGTAGCAGTGAAGTGAAGTCATTGTGGAAGTACATAAAGCTGCATCTCATCCAGTGTCTACTTGAGAAGGCTACAGGAAGTCACGTACACATCCTGGCAAAATGACAGAATTTTACGGCTTTAAATAATATATCTACGACGTGCTTGTGGTTTAAAATAATCTAGAAATAAGATACATATCACGATACAGTATATTCTGATATTTGTTAATTGTACATTTTATTTTAAATATAAACCATAAAAGAAATATAAAATACAATTGGAACGCAAAATAAAAATAGATACAGTGCTGTTGAATATTGATACAGTATTGCCAAAAAAAACCTCACTATGTATTATTGTATCGATATTTTCTTACACCCCTAGTATCAAACTATAATTTCAACATCGACACACACTGTAGGTTAAGTTGATTTCTTACATTTTTTTGCATCACAAAATGAAAAGAAACAAAGCTTTACTATGCTTTGTTTGTTTCGTAATCTCTACTCCCCCTTATGTTGACTAAGAAATTAGACTATTTTCGGAGTATTCCATGTCATTTTTGAGTTACTTAAATTTTCTTCGTCCAAAAAGTCAAGCCAAATAACCTTCATGTGGACATGCATGTTTGCCTGTGGATCCAAAAATACGTGGATTACTCTGAAAATTATTCCAGCCCTTAGTTGAAATGAGAGTTAGTAGAAAATTAGTAAAATTTGAATTTTCATGAAGTACCCCTTTAACAAATCCCAAAATCAAAACTAAAGCTTTGTGTTTATTGTAACTGGGAGCATTGCTGCTCTATATCTAATATCAATGGTTGGTTTGTGTCTTAAGTGCTCTCTCATTGCACACTTATTAAACACTATTCTGGAGTTTAAATGCAAAAATTAAAGCGTTTGCGTCATCCTATTCATAGTCCTTAATTTCTGTTTCTATCAGCCATCAAGGGCTCATAGGAAAACTCTTTTTTTTCAATCCAATGTTTTATAAAAGGCCTTGCATTGATTTTGCTTTCCTTCATTGAAAAGCGCCTTTCATCAGAGTTAAAATAAATGTTAAACAAGTTAAACAGTCTTCGTGCACATTGACAAGAGAGAAAAGTGAAATGGTGAAGAGTGAGATGGATGGATATGAGATGACACTCGCGCTCAAAGGAGACGGAGAAGAATGTTACACGGCCAATCACGCGCCAGTGAATCCACTAATCATGCAAAACAAATTCAGTGTCAAGCAAAGCCCAACTGGCAAACAGGCTAAATACACGCCTCTGAGGCGTCCTGGGTCGCTCCTCTCTGTTGTGCCCTTTGCAGTCCCAATAGTGCAGCACACTTGGAGCAGCAGTGGACACTGGTGCTTAACTAGACATGATTTATGGATTAGAATATTCAATCATTTCACATAATTATTATGGGAATAAATACTTTATAAATATAGTTTAAGACTCCGATTTAAAGTGTGTGTCAAATTACAATTTAGGATTATTGTTATTATATTTTTTAAGCTAGCGATGCGCTAATGAAGCTTTATGAAACGGTGTTGTGTTGTTTAGAGGTCAGCAGGTGGCGCCATGAGTTAAAAAATGATGTGTTGTTTCATTGGAACAGTCGTTCAAAACAAAGGCAATTAGTGCAGAGACCGCCATCTAGTGGTGCTCTGACAATAATGACACTGTTTCGTGAAGTTTCATCAGAAGACATCACTAGCTGGAGTCTATCCCAGTTTCTTCAGGCGAGAGGCGGGGGACACCCTGGACAGGACACCAGTCTGTCACAGGGGCACACAAAGACATACAACCATTCACACACACACACTCATACTTACAAACAATTTCCTCAGTTTCCCAAGTGACATCTGTATGTTTTTGAACTGTGGGAGGAAACCGGAGTGCCCGGAGTAAAACCACACAACACAGCGAGAACATGCAGTTTGTCATTAATTAGTTAATGGACATTTTCTGACTATAACTCCTTCGGTTTGTGTTGAATAACTGGACATTCTTATCACATATTCTTGCAGCATCAGCGCTGATCTCCTCGTTTTAATGAATCATAATGGATACATTTGCATATGCATCATTACGAGCATAACAAGCGTCTATAACAAGATCACTGATGTTATAAACAACCCGTTGTTCCCCTTTCGTCAGGAGAATTTATGTGGCTTACATACCCGAGTTTCCCCTCGTCTCTACCGTCTCCTGGTGGGCTTCACGGTGACAGGAGGTTTGTGTTTGTGCGCCTCTTAATTAACTGCTATGGGGGAACAACGCAGAACTTCCCATATTTAAGTGAAGTGTTAAAGATTCCCAGGTGGCTGCAAAAACATCTCAATCCATCTGCAACCGCCCCACCCACCCCCCAGTAGTTTCAGGTGAAGTGTTTATCTTTTGCTTGTGAATTTATCTCTTTTACAAGGACAATTTTCTCCAGCATCTGTTGATTGACATGAATAATGAAAAGGATCCGAGGCCCGTGTTTCATCGATAAACCTTTGGCGTACTCTGTGTTGATGGTGTCTTGATCGGTTTATTCCATTCATCTGTTCGTTCTTAACGGAAAAGTAGCTGGTTGCAGACATCGATCTTGTTTTGAAATAAATAAATAAAAGGACAGTTTGTTGGACGCTTATCCAAACACCAGAATATTCCACTATATGTGCAGTAATTTAATACCAGTATCTTTATACTAACTAAATGTTTTATTAATCTTTCGCCATGTAAAATATCATCTTTCTTGACCTTTTTTTAATGTACCATCATTATATTCAGGCATCTTATCTTCATAACTCTACGCCCAATATAGTACTAATGCCCTTGAGTCCATGTTTGCATGTATCAACAGTGTAAATGAATGTTGACAAGCCTGTTTTAAATTCAACTTGGCTCCATTCTGTACTGCTCTCTTCTTTTGTTAAGTTCCTGTATTTCCTTTCTTGCATTTGGACTGTTGAGAAATGTATACAAAATAAGACACTTTAAAATATTTTCAAATTTTGACTAAAGCATAAAAAATAACACAACAGATCCAAGAATATTTTTAAAAATAAGAGCTAAAATAGCTGATACTTTATAATTTGTAGATATTTTTGTTTGTAATTATAATTAATTCTTAACATTAAACATTGAAAATGTAAGTTTAATATGCGTTACTAAAGATTACTTTGTCCTGGCTCTTAGGACCGTTACGACCGTTTAACAAATTAAAACAATATTTTGATTTCATTGTATAAATACACACTTATTTCTGTCTAAAGTGCACTTCAAATACACTCTGAATATTCCATCAGCCTTCAATGCATAAATGACCGGCTTTTATCTTGCCTTCACCGGAGATCCTAAAGATCTTGGTACACTTTCCAGTAAAAGAAAAAAAAAATAACATGACAGGAAAGAAGTAGGAAGAAAAAAGTGTCGCAACAGGGGACCTGTCATGATTTGTCACAATCCTATATATATAATGGCCATTAGCATTTTAAGGCACTCATTGCATACTTGATAACATCATGACAAGTGGCTGGTATTGCCTCCCGGTGTCTTGGGACCTTTTGACTAATACACTCGTATCAGAAGCTTCTTTTTTTTTAATCAAATAAGAACGTGATTCTTGTCGCTTTCATCATCAAATATAAATTCATAAATGCCTGAATTATGTAAAGAGCATGACATGTTACATTACCAAGACCCTGTTGAGAAATCTATTAATCATGAGATAATTGTAGAAACATTTTTTTTTATACAGTGCAAGATAAGTGACTTTGTTCAGGAGCCTTTTTTTTTGCAGATTATGTCCGTTATCTTTGCGACAAAGCAGTAACCAGTAAGCATACTTCATGAAAACCCAGCTCAAACTAAAGACCAAGACTATTCAAGACCTTGAAAGTAGTATTCCAGTGTTGTATTTGTATTTTTAGTAAATGGAAATGTTTTTTTTACTAATCACAAAATATGCACAATACCATGCTTGAGTAGAAAAATAATCATACTCCCCAATTTGTCTTGAGATAACTATCACAGCCAGAGACTGGGCAAGAAAGAAATAATCCAAGGCTATTGAGATCAAGACAACTCGGAGACTCTATAAATCGATCTTCCAAACATATTTTTGCTTAGACCTAGATTTTTCTCAAGGTCCTAGCGGGTTACATTGCACGATGAATTATCATCGTCGATATGTTTCGCTTTCAGCGCTTCACTGGGATGGAAAAGCGTTCTGTGAATTGGGATATGCTGTAATAAATTGTGATCTTATTTGCCATCAAAGTTTTCTCGCTGTTCTTTTTTATTTGAGCAGCTCTCGCTCTAGTCTTCGAAGGCTCTGTATGGTGGGGCCCGAGAGGGATATATAGATTTACCATAGTTGTGTTCCCGTCCTTGCTTTTCTTATGCAGCGACAGTCTGCATCATTATCTAGAAACAAATGTGTCGCTTGTTGTCTCAATTTGTTGTTATCGCGCAAGTTTATTCCCTTTTTTTTTTTTTTTCCTCTGCTGTTTGGCGGCGATGTGTTTACTGATTGGTGTTTTGATAATTGCAAGTAGGATTTTGCCACAAGCGCTCCTGCCTGCTCAGATGTATCACACTGAGCTATTGTTCTATTCAATGGCTGATTAAAGAAAACAAACAGGAATCTGAGTTATTTGCACATCTGACTGTGAGGAATAATGGCACGACTGTGCCGACGACATCTGGAGCCAGGGTTTTCTCCTTTCTGTACAGATTTTAAAGGGGTTTTTAAGAAAGATTTAACAAATTATTTCTCCTCTGTTTAATTGATATGAGTAAGTGCCATTTTCCTGTTTCCGCTAAAGTGCCTTTTGTTAAAAAAGAATCCAAAAACATCTTCTTTTTACATGGATGACCCCTTTTGATTCCTCTGAAAGTAGAAGCTCTGCAATCGTAGCTGTTCTACTGATCAATGACGGTGTTTCTACAAGATGAAACAAACAATACATAAGCGACAGATTCTCCATTGTGAAAGACCGGAGTTACGGCTCTTTTTTTTTTTCTTACTCAGTCCTATCACTCGTAATGACGGGGCAAACAAATTAAGTAATTTGAAGAAAAAAAAAGTTGGCATTTTCTTGAGGTGGCTGCAATAAATTCCGTTTTATCAAAGCAACATCGTCTTATAATTAAGACCATTTTAAGATGTATAAAGGTTCTTCATCTACGTTGATGATGTGTTGTATTTATTATATTGTTGGCAGAAAACACGCTATTATCTTATTGTATTGATTGTCGGGAATAACTGTAGAACATGCCGGAGAGGAGAATGGATTGCAGTGGCCCCCCCTGGGATCCCTGGGAAATAAGATGTATGGCTCATTTAAAGTAAAGCACTGTTTCCAGCGCACATGTTAAGGGTTCGGTACACGACCCATCAATAAATGTGCAGATATTGTACACATGAGCAATAAAAGCAATGGCATTTTAGTGCTTAATGGGAAATGAAGGAAAGCGCTCATTTCTCGCCTCCACATACACATCGGCGCGTTTCACTGTAGAACACACACAAAGGTCATCGGTACAATAACCCGCTTCCACTCTGCCTTGAAGTAATCCCGAGGGTGTCCCATAACAACTGGCTACAAACTATGCAACTCGGAACAGGACGCACTTACATCTGTCCATTGATTAAAATCAATATTGTCCAATCTCGTCAACAGCACTATCCTCGGCCTTCTGAACCCAAGGACTCGCGTGTGATGAAGCACAGCTTTGTTTGGTCCGATCCGTCCTTCTCTTGGTGCCACAATGTATGGAGCTCCAAGTTGTTGTTTTGTTTTGTTTTTTAATCCTGAGCAATGAAGAACTGCATCGATTTGACCTACCGAGCACGACTTGTTTACATTTCTTCAATCTCATGTGATGAGAGATTGTTATGAAACATTGTATCCATTTACACTTGAGTGTGCGGAGTGTCAATGTTTCATGGCATGTATGTTATTCAGAGAGTTTTGCGGCCCATTGATGCATGTATTTTTAATTGCGAAGCCTCTGCGAGTTGGCGGAAGAAGCGGCCCAGGGAAAGAGTGAACTTAACTCAGCCCAACTGTCCTGTCACTTAATTTATTTCTTCACCGTCTGCCTCGCTTGCTCTTGAACTCCAGTTCTGTCATTTCTCTCTGTGTGTCTGACTTGTGCTTGCAGACAATTACCGGGAAGTTACCATGATATATATATTTTTTTCCATGTTCATGCGAGTCGTCACCGAGGTCCAAGTTCTACCAGTGGAGATATTACTTTACTCTAAATGCAATTCCTTGTAAATTTCCATTTAATTTAAACTTTGACTCCGTGGGGGAGGATGCGTGGCTTATAGCTGAAATTAAAGTCTTGAATATAATCCTTTAACATTAGATTTAATTAAAGCCAACTTCAAATGAGAGCACATTTAAAAGCATTTTAGTCGATTATTGTTAGTGTTAACTAGGGCTGCAGCAATACACTAATCTCACAATATATATTTAGCTAACGATAGAAACATGATATGTTTCGATAAACTTCCATAATTTTTTATTTTAAGGCGACACTGGATTTTAGTGACATCTTGTGATTGTCTCAGAATTTTTTGGTTAAATGAAAAGAACAGAAATGTCCAAACATCAGCTGGAGTCGACTGTATCCTCTCATCCTCAGTCGTCACCGGGATCTCGGAGGATTTAATTGTTCCTTTAGCTCACTGCCGCCATCTAGCTGTCATATGTTTAATTAAAATACCAAAATGAACAAATGTTGTGAATATTTGCATGTTGGTTTTAATTTTTAAAAATCGAATTATTTTCATTTTACAAACACTTAATTGAATATAAATATAAACCAAAAACACATTTATCATAAAATGTGATTTGAAGGCCAAACAATGTTTTTTTTATATATATTTTTGTATAAAAAAAGAATAGTATATCGATACAGTCCTGTTTAATATCGATATGGTATGTTGAAAAAAAAAGTCTATATATTTTTTTTTCTCAATCCCCGTGTGTATAAAGAAAGGATTAAGATATTCTCCAAACATCACTACAGTTTTCACCCTTAAGGGAAATTTGTCAAATTAAGGAGCAATATTTATAGATTTATGGACTTGTTCTTTTTTCTCTTTTCTTTCCACCAAATCATCCCTTGTGAAAAAGCATTGTGGCTTAATGTGTTCGGGGTGTCATCATTTGAATTCCCAGAGGTTGGAGAGATTTTATTTTCCTCTTGCCAACTGGGGGGGGCGCAAACGCACACGCTTGCATCTTTCGACATGTCTGATCATCAAAGATGATCTAAAATCTAGTGAAAGTAGGGCATCTCTATGGCATAGTTAAAGATGCCGCCTCGGTGCAATGAGGAGCCTTTCATCTCAATTATTTTTACAGTATGTAATCAAAATGACGTTTATAATACATGTAACATTTCCCTCAGAAAGAGGTGGAAGAACACGGAATGGCGAAGAGTAGATCCGCGCCACACTTGAATTGTTCGCGGGGCAGAAACAAGGACAAACCAGTGTTGATGTAGATGGCCTGGAAACCAGATGGCTTGTGTCAGAGAGAGGAGGACTTGAGATGGAAATGGTTAAGAGATGGAGGCTGATGTGGCTGTCTGTAATGCGATATGGCAGATGCAATTTTATTTTTAGGACACAAGGCCCCAGAACGATAGGTTTTATAGGGTTTTGAGTGGGTTGATCTTTTTAAATATTCAACTTCAATGAAATATGAAGCATGACTTGAGGCCGTTTGGAATTCATAAGTCTGTTTGCCAGGACTGGGCCTGCATATTGAGAACTGTCGGAGACGGTCGGAGTGTTAAATACAAATCCAGAGTTGGCAGCGGAGACAATGGAGAGAAATATAAAACACTCGGGAGGAATATGCTGGAACCAATACATTGAGAAACAAATACAAATGCGTACTCTCCTGTTAAATGGATTAAGAACACTGAATTATAAGTGATATTTCCTAATTGTCTTCTAGTGTTTACAGCACATTGAATACGTTTAATCTGGGACTAGTTTAATCATTTTGTTCAACTCGGTTTTGTATGCGTTATTCGGGTCAAGTTTTAAATTAACCTATTTAGCTTGAATAAGGTTTAAGTTTGGCTTAAAGTTGTATTTTTAAAATAATTATGGTTTCAGTAAATATGTTTGGGGGAAGATACGAAGATAAACTATCTTTTATATCTTTGGTAGTTGGTTTATTACTTGGTGTAATAGATAGTTATATTTATTCGTCTTGTATTTGTGTTAAAGTTAAAGCATTTTAAATATTGTAAACAATATTTTGAAGTGCGAGTAGACCACTATAACTTGGTTGTTTTGGTAGTTTATTTAAGTCAAGGATTTGTAGCCCATGGTCTTTTTCATCTAAACACCAAAATAGAGAAATAATTCTGATTTCAATCTAAATACATGTATTTTTCCTTAAAACTGGGAATAAATGTGATGGGTATTTACTACTATGGGTATTTAAGTTTAACTTCAACAATAATTATTAAAAAAAAAGAAATATCTTTAAATATTGTCAGACGTTCCGCAAATTTGCCTTTACTTGGTAAAAAAAAAAATCAACAGTTCTGTAATATCTATATTCATTTAGATATTGAACGATATATTTTGTCGTGGACATTTCCATTAAGAATGTTGATATTTAAAAATGAATTCTGACACATTTTTACATGTCTCCAGCACCTTAAATTATCTTAAAAGCAGTAGTTTTTGAAAATGGCTTTTATGACTCAATTTTGGGTTTGGAATGGTGTAATTTCCTAAATTCTATGTTTGGCCTGTGCGAAAATATCTGCTTGAACACTCGCTTACAAGCTCGGATAAAGCCCCTCATTGTAGGCTTTTTTCTTTTCATCTCTCTGGTAACTTTAGAAAGTCTAGCAGTACTTGATGAGGTGACACCCTTAAGACTCTCTGGGCGGGTCCTCCATGCAAAGTTACATAGTGAAGAGCCTCGTTAAAATAACAGCCAGAGAGATTTAAACTATCATTACAGAAATGTTTTTCACTTTTACATAAAAGGGAAAATGTTACATAAATGTTCCATGAATTTTCTCTGGGGACTCCCGTTTCCTCCCACAGTCCTAACATACAGAAGTTGATAAGAAACATGGGGAAATTGGCATGTAGTTATGAGTGTGTGTGTAAGTAAGTTAGTAAGTAATTGATATTTATAGAGCGCTTTTCCAGACCAGGATCACAAAGCGCTAAAAAAGTCAAAACAATACTCAATAAAATATGTACTTAAAAGGTCAATATAACACCGAGAACAACAACAGGAGTTCCAGAAAATAAAGGAAAAGCCTGCGCAAATAAAAATGTCTTAAGTCTTAAGTCTTCTTGAGTGTGAATGGTTTTATGTTTTTTGTGTGGCCTAAAAAAGACTGGCTTCCTGTCCAGGGTGTCCCCCACCCCTCACTCAGATAATCTGGGATAGGTTTCAGCCCTCCTGCTAACCCTATACGGGAATAATCAGCAAAAAAATAATTTATGAATGTTACATATTGTTGCTTTAATAGTCCTGGTTGACTTTCTGTTTTTCCTTTTACCCAATACCTTCAATTTGCCTCAACTGTTCGAGCCGCGTTTTCCCTCATGTTCCATGAGATTGAACCACCAACAATCTATTCTGAACATGCAAGTCTTCATTGTTTCATTTCCTAAAGTGTCATGCGACTGCATTACTGCTCGTGCGCATCCATCACGCGAACCTCTTAGACGACCAGTTCATTCATCAGCGTTTCCCACTGATTGTTAACTGACAGACCAACAGACAGATGAACACACTTCCCCCGTCGGCAGAGGCATTTGCAAGCATATTTTAGCTCTGGTTGTGTGGAGCGCTATGAAGGAAGGATCAATATTTCCCTCTCCCTCTGAGACAGGTGTACACTGCTGGAGAAAAAAAAAGAAAAAGCGACTGATGGAATCTCTTAGTTATTAAGAGGCAACTGTGGTGAAATACATATGCATTAGCCGGCGACTGCTGGGCGGATTTACTAGTTGTGTCCACACAAACAACAACAGGTAGCAGGCAACCAATCTGAGACATGTTTAATTCATGCCACAGGCAGTCGAGTGAACTGGATTTACTCTGGTATCGGCGCACCAGCCAGTGTTTATTAGAAACACGTCTGTGTTTTTGTTTATCCTATGCAGCGGCGTGTGTCTGTCAGCCATGTCCGATGTGTGTGCGGCAGCCAGAGAGAGACGGAAAACCCCAGGAAGTGAGGCTGTTTCAGTATGGAGGAACATTCTCAGTCCATTACCCTGCATGTAAATATAATTAGAGGAAAGCAGGAGTAAAAGTCTGGGCTGTTAGAGCCATCTGCCAGGTGTTATTTTTTTTCCCCTTTTTTCCTCCGAATCAATTTATGATTTGCGATGCTTCCGCATTTGTCTAATGTGCATCATTTTTGTGAACTTTTGTTTCCAACGGCTGGTACTGTAGGCGGGTCCTCTTTACACCAATATTTGCAGTAGAAGTCTGGTTGCTGCCAATTTGTATGTCAGAACCTATTAAATGTGTTTTTATTCTCCTAGACAAACATTATGTTCCACAATTGAGACCTTCCACATACTGATTGTTCCTTCATTTACATTTTTTCTTTTGATGTATATTTTTTTTATTGCTCTCATGAGGACACTGCTGCCAGGACAGCGAGGATCTTTTTTTTATGTTTTTGAAGCATTGTTAAAAGCACCAAAGCATGCTAACGCAATGTCACGCTTCGCCGCAGCGAACAGTGACAGGGTTCCTACTGAAAGGCAGACGACTTGAGGGACATTTAGTTCATTCCGCTCAGATCTGCTGTGCTGCCCTGTTTGGTTTTAAGCGACGAGAACTCCAAAGACATATAGTTGCTCTTTTATTTTCCGTCTCTTTTTATCGTATTAAAGTACTACTTATTTTAGAACTCACTTCTTTCTGCCCATGAAACTTTTTTATTGCTGCTCTTTTCTCGATAAACTTTAAATCAGGGAGAAAGAAAAGGACAAACAATTTTCCTTCTCATGAAGTTTTGGAGGCTTGGTTGACGTTTATGTCTGCATTAAATGATAATGGATGAAACTAAATTTGAGATTTGCATATACAAAAGTGTCTTTTTGTGGCTTGAACATGCAAAAAAACAAACATATTTTAACTCAAGATAATGCTTGTTTTTCTATTGTTTATGGAATTTTAAAAAATGGAAAAAAGACAAACAACTTTTTCAATCTTCTGAATATGGACTGACTTGAAGCCAATGAACTTTTCCAGCGGTGAAAAGTTTGCATGTGGATTAGCTTTTTAAAAACAGTGATCATTTATCTCGAGGTCAAATCGATGTGATGGAAATGAACCTGCTGAAGATACTTTTTCTCGATATTCTCTATCTCGCTGAAAGATTTTTCCCCCACTTTTTATTTCCGCCTCTTTTATTCAACATTATTTCTATTAGTTGTTTCAACCGATAATCTGGGAGTACACAGTTCACTGACCCATGCAAGATACTGCTTTAAGATGTGTCATTAGTCAAAGAAAAACAAAACACAAATGTACTTTCTAGGTCATGATTCAAGCAGCAACTTGGAAAGAAGAGCTTGATTTATTTTAGTGTGTTGCTCACTTCATGGTGAGAAATACACATGCTGCATTTTCTTATTTTTCAGCGAGCATGAATCACCGCTCTCTTCCCAGAATGATCAAATACCGAAAACTTAACTTCTAGATAGACGAAGGGCGGGGGGGGGGTGTCCAAATGATAGCAAAAGCTTATCTGCCGTACTATTTGAAGGGCTAAATGCAAATGGGCCAAATGATCTCACATGGAACATGTAAATGAGCACCACAGTTTATGCAGAAAGCAAATAAAAACAAATTATGGTCCATGTGTTTTTTTCCATTGGACAGTGACATTCAATTTCAGCAGAAATATGATCCTTGTATCCATTTAATAAACCAGCAGGGTATTTTCCATTAATTAGCTGATGTTTTCTGCTTGTGCCATTTGAAGTTGATTATTCTGCTCTGGTAGGAATGTTTTAGCTTTTCTGTGTCAGTTGCTTGCTCAAGTGCTAGGAGATGTGTTTTTGTAGAAGGCAGATTGGGAAAGTGAAGGAGTCTGATACCACTTCAACCATTATTTTTGGCTACAACCACTTGTCTTTTGCGTATGAAAAATGGGGGATCCTTTTAAAAAAAAAAAAATGAATGGGAAGCACCGATGGCTACATCTTAAATGATTTAAAATAAAATAAAAGCTATTCAATGTTATGATCTAGTGTAAATATCTGTAATGAATTTAACTCAATTTAATTATAGATCCAATGACACAATTCCCTTTTGTGTTATAAAATATATATAGTTGAATAATCTTTGGACTTGGTCTTTTTCCTTAAAAATATGTATTAAAAAAAAAACAACCAAATTTAAGAATCTGCCTTGAAAAGTATTTTTTCTCTGACTTGTTTGGCAGATATTTGGTCAAGAACACTGGATGTTATATAGCAGGTTGCAACAATTTGTAATAAAGTTTTCCGATTGTTAAAAAACAGGGATACGCATTGAAATCCTGTGGTTAGCGGCTATATCACAGAACCTTTTGAAAGGGATACATTTCACTGAAAAACGGAACCATTTTCCTGCTGCGCTACCAATCATGGGTAATCTCAGTCTTTTTTTGTAAATATAAAGACATATTCTTTCACTTCTAGTTGGCTCTTGAAATGTGTTGAAGACCATTTTTGCCAAAGCCATTTAAGTGGTTCATGTATTGCTTTTTAAGTGCAGTAAGTCTCTGTACCACAAGCGAAAAATATTGTCTTTTCTTTGGCTTAAATAATAACAAATCATTATGCTACTATGCATACTTGTCAGAATAAGTCCTGATGGGCAAATGGGATATGATCTAGAAAGCAGCCAGGGCTGATGTATGGGGTGGACGGTTGTCGGTAGAATAGATTTTCACCCCTTTAAGTTGAATTGCTTGTTCCCACCAAATGCTCCAAAGTACTCTAGTGTCCCTTGTCCATGGGGGACACTAAGACTCTAGCCTGCCTTGTCTCCCCACAACTACCCGCTGCATTATTTCAACAATGGCCTCCGTAGAGGAGTTAATGGTATTTTCTGTTGAGCCTTTTTTGGATTTAATCCTCTCCAATGAAAGGTTCACCTCCTAATTTGTTTACGGTGAAGACTCCCCGTCCTCCAATCCAATCGGCAGCACCATCATCATGTCACTTTTATCTACTCCAATTGAACTCCTATAGGATCCCGATGTCATCCCCCCCACCCTTTGGTGGAAACACACTATAAAGGCAGCTTCATACCTTTGTCTAATGATGAGTTTTCGAGAATAAAAACAGTATAACGACATACAATATGAATCCAACCGAAGTCCACTGATGTTGCTTCTGCCTTCTCTGACCTGCCAAGATAGTTTGCTTTAAATGTAACTCACTTCCCTGTGAACCAGACACCAAGTTCTTCTTGTGGGTAGTGAGCCCTCGGGAAGCAAAAGTAACCATATTGCTCTGCCCCGCGGTGCTTAGTGGTTAACCCAGCCAGGCACACACTGAAAGCCCCTTCATCCTGTTGTGTCTCTTTAAAATTTCAGTGAGAAGGTATCAAGACGAGGAAGGAAAAAGAAAGCTTGTGTGGCAACTTTTTTGAAGTAAACTCGATAAAGAATGGGGATTCCTAACTCATATTTTAATCAAAAATAAAAAAAAGAAGGGATTTTGAAAGTAAATTGAAGATTTAAGGGCTTATTTCTACAATATAAAAAAGTTCTATATAAATGAATAGAAAGTTGAGCCTGCGATTCCTTACCGCGGTAACAAAAGGCACCTACACACAACACGCTGAAAAACACCTGCTCCCACATCTTGACCTGGTCACAGACAATAACTGAAGCAGTAAACTAATTTATTTTCAAGGACATATACCAGCGTATTGCTGTTAAAAGTGTTGAATGTAGACGGATAACGATGACCCTGGAATTTAGGTAAACAACATCCAGCTGCAGACTTCTTTTTTTTTTTTTTTTTGGTGGAAATGAGTTCTTCGAGGTTTCGGCTCAGTATCGTGCCCTTTTCTGCGTGTTCTTATTTCAAGTAAATTGTGTAGAAGCCGGCCGAGATTTTTTCCCCCTGATTTGTTGACCTATTTCAATTCCTTTTTGTTGCAGCACACAACGCAGGCGCAGTTTAATCACTGCGACAAATCAATTATATTGTCCTGCAGAAACTGGTAATGATCATTAAAGTCCTCTTGTAACCTGTAATAGGCATCTGAGGACTGCGGAGCCGCTCCATTCACTGACAATTGAAGCACTTACTTACAGTGCTGGTCTTTATACTGGACACTCTGGTTGAATTTCTAGTTTTTTAATGGTTATTTTAGTTGCACCAAAATTGGTTTAATTAACTGAGGGCTCCTGGTGTGCTTTAGCGATGATACCAGCAAGTGGTTGGTCCACCACAGATGGTAAAGTCGATTAATGCTAGTTTTGTGACCTACAAAAGTGTTTAAGATAATATAAGGAATAGATTATAAAACTGATGTCAATGGAAAGGAATTGGTTTTGAAAAGAAAGATGAAGATGAATAAGATGAATTCATAAAAAAGAGTTTAGGATTTATACTTTTTGCTAAGCCTTTGAGTTACATTGTTATAGTAGAGGTTTGACGCCATTGCCTTAAAGATTTTGTCAAGAAGTTTTCTCTTTTAAAAGGTCAACTGTCATGTCAATGTTTTGTTTTTGAAAGTGGAGAAACCTTAAGCAGAAAGTACATTTATCAATCCATTTACATGGATGGAATGATTCACCTAATTTCAGGTTTTGCTTGGTCATAATAACAGGCGTTGACCTCCAGGAGTAAATGCCAATTAGAACATTTTATGTCGCAGCTTGTGGTTCAGTCCGAATGTGCAAAAATGTGTTTAATGGAAAAATAAAGGATTCCCTGGGTAAAGTAGTAGATATACTTTTAGCTGCATTTTGTCTTCATTTTTCATAATTAACTGTTGGTTGGATCATCACTGATCATATATTTTTAAGTGTTAAACTTAATCATGTGAGAGACAAAAATGCTAAATTCCAGGGCAACACATTTTTGTTTGTCCCTACTTTAGCAAATATGTCAATCTAAATACAATGTATTATTATAACATTGCTACACTGTATGTACACTGTATGTTCCCCGAAATCCGGAGTAAAAGTATCTGGATATGTAGTAAAAGTATCTGGATGTTCTGTTCTATGTTAGTCTTTGTATCCTTTGTCTTTGTTGTTTTTCTTTAATCTATGTTCTTTATCTTTAGACTTAGATTGTATCATCTTGTTCTTTCTCTTTATTTCTCTTTGTTCTTGTTCTTATTTTATTTTGATTTATTTTTTCGTGAAAAATTGCTGTATTTGCTGTGGCTATTGGGGAAAAAAACAATTTCCCGAAGGAGACCTCCTGAGGGATCAATAAAGTTCTACCTTACCTTACCTTATCAGTGTAGTTCTAGGTGTCGAAATACCCGGGGTTAGTTTTAGTCGTCCAACACTGTTATGAGCGAGGCGACACTTGATGATCACGATGGTTTTGACGTGCAAACATTTTGTTTACCTGATGCAGAGAGAGCAAGAAAGTGTGAAGAAGGAATAATAAACAGCCTCATCCAAAGCACAACAGACTTACTACTTATTTATTTATTCAGAGTTTACCAACATTTTCGTCGCCGTGGACCACATAAGATCGTCAGTTAGTACAACCATAATTCATACATAAAGTGCACCAGATGGACTGTCAATTTTGGAGAAAATAAAAACATTGTAAGTGCGCCATATAGTCCAAAAAATACATTAATTATGCTGCATTGCGTGTTTTTTTTTACTTGCTTTAAACATTGAATTTACTTGAGCCAACAGTATGTTTTTAAAGCTCTTAGGCATTAGCTTTGACATGTATATATACATTTATTTATTTTTCTGTGCGGGCTAGTATCAAAAACGTGGTTGACGTACTCGTGGCGTTGTAACCTGTGCTGTGTCTCAAATCGCATACTAGCGTACTAAAAGTTAGTATTTTTAGTACGTTAGTGTGTCTCAATTCTTAGTATGCGAAATTTAGTGCGCCATGCATACTAAATTGGCATACTAACACGCCCACAAAACTAGCATGGTTCAATGGACACTAACCATACTAAACAGCCGCCATTTTAGTGACGTTTTAAACGGAAGTTACGTCATATATAAATGCATATATATGCATATACTTAAATGTGTATTTTCAGCAGCAGTAGGAGGATAAACACGTCTTCGCTGCTGATACCAGCTTAAATATCTCGCGATTATTTAGATTCTCATAATTTTTCTTTATTTCTTTTTCCAAAGTTGCAATACGTGCTGCCAGCAGGTGTCGATAGCGTTCAAACAGCTGGTTGAAACATCGTTAAATAGAAGTAGAAGAAGAAGCTGTCATGTGATTTCCGGTTAGTGTGTAGCTTCAGGGTTTGATTTGAGACGTACTATCTGCGGAGAATTTGCGTACTAGTTAGTATGCATACTAAACTGATGCATACTAACTTCTAGCATACTTAGATTAGTATGCGATTTGAGACACAGCACTGGTCTTACATGGCAATTTTCAGCTTCAAATTTGACGAGAGGGAAGATGGCCGTTGACACGAATACGTGTAATTATCATGTTGGAAGGATTTCTCCGGAGGCGCCGACATCTTACAAATGAAGGTCAATTTAGTCGCTCATTAATTGACACCGATGCTCGGGATTGTAGCGCTCGGGCTAAACCTGTGCAACCATGTGTGGAATATGAAGACGGCGACGGAGGCTACTCTTCTATTCATGCGCCGCTGTAATCCCAGTGTCTCTTGGACCAAGTACAGGCCCTTTAATCAAAGCATATGTCAACTACTTAAGAGCAGCGCTCAGGGGAAACCCCGGGCTATCGCTGCACAAGTACTGCAATCCAGGTTGTACTTGACTTGTTCGCTGGTAAAGTTTTGGGGTCAGTGGCTGTTTAAAGAGGTGTAATGTGTCAGATGAGCCATGTTTTACATTTCTCGGGCATGTTTTCACAGCTGTGGTGACAGTTTGAATTGAGCAGCTATCTGGGCTTCAAAGGGCAGCGAAGGTGCCAAGACTGGCAGAAAGAAACGGAGTCCGCTCTTTGATCGCGCTCAGTTCTAGAGGCCACGGTTGAAAAGAAAATGCTTTTTCAAATGCATCCTGAAAGACTTGAAAAACACTCGTTAACAGAACTAGCTTCGACCTGGTTATGTGTCGACTCTGAGTGTTTTCTAAGAACATGTTGAATATATTGTGTATATATATGGTTTCTTGTCCTTGTACTCTACTATAATTCACTGTGTTTCATATCAATTGTCTTTGTCCTCATTGTGATCTTCATATTCACATCTTCTTCTTTACCTTTGTCTTCCTCATGTTCTTCTATGTCCAAGTCTTATTTTGTCGTGATCTTAAAAAATTCACACCTTTCCATCAGTGTCTTTGTCTTCCCTTTCATCGGTGTATTTGTCTTCTTCAGTGTTTTTGACTTCCTTTCCATCAGTGTATTTGTCTTCCCTTTCATCAGTGTCTTTGTCTTCATTAGTGTCTCTGTCTTCCTTTTCATCAGTGTCTTTGTCTTCTTCAGTGTTTTTGTCTTCCTTTTCATCAGTGTCTCTGTCTTACTTTTCATCAGTGTCTTTGTCTTCTGCAGTGTTTTTGTCTTCCTTTCCATCAGTGTATTTGTCTTCCCTTTTCTTCAGTGTCTTTGTCTTCATCAGTGTCTCTGTCTTCCTTTTCATCAATGTCTTTGTCTTCTTCAGTGTTTTTGTCTTCCTTTTCATCAGTGTCTCTGTCTTACTTTTCATCAGTGTCTTTGTCTTCTGCAGTGTTTTTGTCTTCCTTTCCATCAGTGTATTTGTCTTCCCTTTTCTTCAGTGTCTTTGTCTTCATCAGTGTCTCTGTCTTCCTTTTCATCAATGTCTTTGTCTTCTTCTGTGTTTTTGTCTTCCTTTTCATCAGTGTCTCTGTCTTACTTTTCATCAGTGTCTTTGTCTTCTGCAGTGTTTTTGTCTTCCTTTTCATCAGTGTTTTTGTCTTCCTTTTCTTCAGTGTCTTTGTCTTCTTCAGTGTTTTTGTCTTCCTTTTCTTCAGTGTCTTTGTCTTCTGCAGTGTTTTTGTCTTCCTTTTCATCAGTGTTTTTGTCTTCCTTTTCATCAGTGTCTTTGTCTTCTGCAGTGTTTTTGTCTTCCTTTTCATCAGTGTTTTTGTCTTCCTTTTCTTCAGTGTCTTTGTCTTCTTCAGTGTTTTTGTCTTCCTTTTCATGAGTGTCTTTGTCTTCCTTTTCATCAGTGCCTTTGTCTTCTTCAGTGTTTTTGTCTCCCTTTTCTTCAGTGTCTTTGTCTTCCTTTTCTTCAGTGTCTTTGTCTTCCTTTTCTTCAGGTGTCTGTCTCCCTTTTCTTCAGTGTATTTGTCTTCCTTTTCTTTAGTGTCTTTGTCTTCCTTTTCTTCAGTGTCTTTGTCTTCCTTTTTTCAGTGTCTTTGTCTTCTTCAGTGTTTTTGTCTTCCTTTTCATCAGTGTCTTTGTCTTCCTTTTCTTCAGTGTCTTTGTCTTCCTTTTCATCAGTGTCTTTGTCTTCCTTTTCATCAGTGTCTTTGTCTTCCTTTTCATCAGTGTTTTTGTCTTCCTTTTCATCAGTGTCTTTGTCTTCCTTTTCATCAGTGTCTTTGTCTTCCTTTTCTTCAGTGTCTTTGTCTTCCTTTTCTTCAGTGTCTTTGTCTTCCTTTTCATCAGTATCTTTGTCTTACTTTTCTTCAGTGTCTTTGTCTTCCTTTTCATCAGTATCTTTGTCTTACTTTTCGTCAGTGTCTTTGTCTTACTTTTTTTTCAATGTCTGTCTTCCTTTTCATTAATTTGTAAGTCTTCTTCTATGGTGTTCCTCAAAGGTTTTTCTCACACCTTCTTGATTGTCTTTGTCTTCCTCATTTTCTTCTATGTCCAAGATACATTTTGTCATGATCTTCAAATTCACACCATCTGTATTGTCTTTCACCCTTTTCTTCAGTGTCTTTGTAATCATTTTCATTAATTTTCATGTTTTCTTCCGTCTTCTTCGTTCTCTCTTTATTGTCCAAATCGGTTTGTCGTAATCACCAAACTCACACCTTCATTGTCTTCATTTTCTTCAATGGCTTGTTCTTCAATTCTGTCTTGTTCTCGTCACTGTCTTCTTTAGTTGTGTTCCTCAAATTCACACCTGATTCATCGTCATTCACTTTTTTATTTTCTCTCTATTTGTCCAAGTCTTTTTCTTTGTGTACTTTTTCATTGTGTCTTATTCATCGTCTTCATCCTTTTTCTGCATTGTTTTTCACCCTGATCTCCATTGTTTGGTTTCGACTTACAGTAATTCTCTTCATCTTTTCCCTTTTTTTTTTCTTCTCATTTTCCGTTTCCTTCATTGTCTTCCTTTTTTCTTCATCATCGAAATCTTCTTTCCCGCCTCATTCTTTTAATTCGCACCTTGAGTTTCTGAATCGAAAATCTCGTGAAACATTTGCATCAAAACAAGACCTTTCGTGGGAAGCAGCATTTCTTGCTAAATAAATCTCTGACAGTCTTCAGCGAAAGCTTTGTTTTTTGCATTTTCTGTTTGCCTGGAAACGAGGTTTATTTGCAAACACACTGTTCCATAAAAAAAAAAAAAGATGATGAGGAGATTAAACTTAAATCACAGTGAGATGTTGTAGTTTTTAATGCGACTTGTGCAGCAGGTAATTTGGACGTTTCCAAAAAACATAGATCCGAGTCAATGGCATTTAAAGAGATTCAACAACTCGTGTCACTATTAATTTTCAGTATTTTTGGCGAGTCGCACTCCCAATTAAAATTCTTTGAAGCTTTTTGTTTACCCGGTGCATGCGTGCGGTCGCCCTCGCACCCACATATGTAATCAAAACGCACACCCTTCTTAATTTTACAGTTGGTTCTTTCTTGTCTGCTCTCTTTCCTCTCTCCATCCTTATTTATTTGTCAGGGGTTGTGTTCAGGGACGTCCCTTGTCATTCGTCAGCGTGGCCCATAAAACATATTGTCATGACTGACTGGCTACGCTCCAAACTCATTACCGATTGGCTGACAGAGCAGCTCGCTCTGTTCTGCTCTGCTGTGCTTGACTCCTGTTTGCCAGACATTTCAGGCTCAGGAAACTTTAAATGCAGCGGAGTCATTCCGAGCTCCATTCCTCTCAGCCTAGCGCTCAAGGTCACATGAATATGGATTTACCCTCTCCCTTCCAACGTGCACATACTGATGATGAAGTCTAAGATCTACTCAAAGGGATTATAATTCAGGATGTGGGTCTGATCTGGCCCTCGATCTGTTCCACTGTACGTGCGCGTTTTGGGTCGCAAACACACCGAGGGGTGGAGGAGCGAGCGCGAGGTGCCGACTGAAAAGAAAAGAGTCATTGTGATTACCGGGGGGGGCTTAGTGGGAGGGTGTAATTGCAACGAAAAACAGATTTGCATATTAAAAAAGGACACGGAGGATTATTGAGTTGTTGCTGTGCAGGTTTGACAGCTGAAGTCACGATGTGTGTGTGTTCGCGTCGTTCACGCCGGTCATGTTTCTCCTTCGCATGATTACGACACCTTCTCTGCGCCGTGTCTGCTTCGAGCTTCTGCAGTGCAACGACAGGGTTCCTTCACCCTTGTGATATCTATGGGGAAACAAATGTGTTCGAGGTATCCCTTGTGTCGTCTCTGGGTCAAGGTGAACGACCTCCCTGGCTTCCATAAATGCAGTGGTGGAAGTCGTTCACCTGAACCCAGATACAACCCAAGGGATACCACAAACGCATTTGTTTTCTTCACACCACTGTGTCACCTTGACCCTGAGATAACACAAGAGTTAAATAGTCTTAAAAGGCATTTAATTCAAGAGTCTACAAAGTAATACATTAATATGTATATATAAGTTTGAAATAAAAAATTCAAAACATATGATGAATAAATATTTGGTTCTTTTAACCCTCAAAATATTCTGTAACATTTATTTAATTTATTTACAAATAGTTTATTAAAAAAAAACATAATAAACATAATAATAGTTAAACCATCAAAACAGTTCAGTGTAAATTCAAGGAGAATTCTCTTCCCAACCAATGTACAAGGTTAGTTTTAGTTTGTGCAGGAAATTGTATTTTGTTGCATATTATGTTTTAAGATATAGTTCAACCCAAAACTGTAATTCCACTCATTTTCTACTCATCATCATGTCGACTAAGGGATTATTGTCAGAGTAAACTGTTGACAAAAATTAATATCTAGCGACCAATGCTCACCAATGCTGCTCTTTGTACAAAAAAACAACAGCAAAAAACTTCCAAATACTTTCACATATGGAATTGAAAAAAAAAAAGGTAAATAGGTCTATATTTTAAACTTGTTTTTAGTGGAATGTCTCTCAGAGTAAATCTTTCACAAACTCACACAAGCTTAATAATGGAGATTTATTGAATTATTTAAAGCAATTTGTCATGTACAGACGAGCAGTATGGAGGGGTTTGGATGTTTTTTGTGGTGTGTGTTTTTGAACGGAGACAAGTTAGCCATGGTCGCTACATTAGCAATGAACATCCAATTCTATTTATAACTCCAAAAACCCTTAGTCAACATGAGGGTGAGATTTATTTTGGATGAAGCATGCCTTTAAAAACATGTCACCTGTACAATGATTGCAATGTTTTTGATTTTTGTTTTGCTTTATCTAGTTGGTCTTACACCAATGGATCAAATTAAATGTTCCTTAAGTTGTAGGAACCCTGAACCAAATCATTCTTTCAAACCTTTTCTTCCCGACTCGATCAACCGCCCTGCTTGTTACCTTCACAACGACTCGCTCTTTCGTCAAGTCGTGCACTCATTTCTGCTTCCCTTTATCCACCCAACAGAAAACAACAAGACCCCGGTACAGTGGTCTCACTCCCGCGACAGAGCCAACGTGACGGCTGCAGCTGCCAAGGAAGCCGGCGTCGAGGGCGAAGTCGCTCCGTCGCTGGTACCCTCCTCGGCTCGGCCCGCCGGCCGCCCGGAGCCGGGACGCAGGCCCAGGAACGCTCCCGATCGCAGCTGCGCTCGCGAGCGCGAGATCCCGGCGGCGAGGGAGGTTGCCGGGCCAAGAGAGAGGGAGTTGAAAGTGGCGCCTGCAGCGCTCCAGCTGTCCTGCGCTGGTACTGCGTCCGGTGGCGACG